>NW_027507787.1:137889307-138449307 GCF_037356315.1 Lithobates pipiens | reverse complement strand
AGAGAGAGAGGGGGGGACATGGAGAGAGAGGGGGGGGGGGACATGGAGAGAGAGGGGGGGACATGGAGAGAGAGGGGGGACATGGAGAGAGAGGGGGGACATGGAGAGAGAGGGGGGCATGGAGAGAGAGGGGGGCATGGAGAGAGAGAGGGGGACATGGAGAGAGAGAGAGAGAGGGGGGACATGGAGAGAGAGAGGGGGGACATGGAGAGAGAGAGGGGGGACATGGAGAGAGAGAGAGGGGGACATGGAGAGAGAGAGGGGGGACATGGAGAGAGAGGGGGGCATGGAGAGAGAGAGGGACATGGAGAGAGAGAGAGGGGGGACATGGAGAGAGAGAGAGAGAGAGAGAGAGAGAGAGAGAGAGAGAGAGAGAGGGGGGACATGGAGAGAGATAGAGAGAGAGACATGGGAGAGAGATAGAGAGAGAGACATGGAGAGAGATAGAGAGAGAGACATGGAGAGAGATAGAGAGAGAGACATGGAGAGAGATAGAGAGGGACATGGAGAGAGATAGAGAGGGACATGGAGAGAGATATAGAGGGACATGGAGAGAGAGATATGGAGAGAGAGAGAGGGACATGGAGAGAGAGGGGGGCATGGAGAGAGAGAGAGGGACATGGAGAGAGAGAGAGGGGCATGGGGAGAGAGAGAGAGGGACATGGAGAGAGAGAGAGAGAGAGAGAGAGAAGGGGGGCATGGAGAGAGAGAGAGAGGGACATGGAGAGAGAGACATGGAGAGAGAGAGACATGGAGAGAGAGAGACATGGAGAGAGAGAGAGGGACATGGAGAGAGAGACATGACGAGAGATAGAGAGGGACATGGAGAGAGAGAGTGAGAGAGAGGGACATGGAGAGAGAGAGGGACATGGAGAGATAGAGAGAGAGACATGGAGAGAGAGAGACATGGAGAGATAGAGAGAGAGACATGGAGAGATAGAGAGAGAGACATGGAGAGATAGAGAGAGAGAGGGACATGCAGAGAGAGAGAGAGAGAGAGAGGGAGAGAGGGACATAGAGAGAGAGAGGGACATGGAGAGAGAGAGGGACATGGAGAGAGAGAGGGACATGGAGAGAGAGAGAGAGAGAGAGAGAGAGAGAGACATGGATAGAGAGGGGGGCATGGAGAGAGATGGACATGGAGAGAGAGAGGGACATGGAGAGAGAGAGAGAGGGACATGGAGAGAGAGAGGGACATGTAGAGAGAGAGAGGGACATGGAGAGGGACATGGAGAGAGAGATAGGGACATAGAGAGAGAGAGATAGGGACATAGAGAGAGATAGGGACATAGAGAGAGAGGGGGGACATGGAGAGAGAGAGAGAGAGAGAGAGGGAGACATGGAGAGAGAGAGGGACATGGAAAGAGAGAGAGATAGGGGGACATGGAGAGAGAGAGATAGGGGGACATGGAGAGAGAGAGATAGGGGGACATGGAGAGAGAGAGATAGGGGGACATGGGGAGAGAGAGAGAGAGAGGGGGGGGGCATGGAGAGAGAGACATGGAGAGAAACAGAGAGGGACATGGAGAGAGAGAGGGGGGACATGGAGAGAGAGGGGGACATGGAGAGAGAGAGAGAGAGGGGGACATGGAGAGAGAGGGGGAGAGGGGGACATGGAGAGAGAGAGAGAGGGGGACATGGAGAGAGATAGAGAGAGGGGGACATGGAGAGAGAGAGAGAGAGAGGGGGACATGGAGAGAGAGGGGGACATGGAGAGAGAGAGAGAGGGGGGCATGGAGAGAGAGAGAGGGGGACATGGAGAGAGAGAGAGAGGGAGACATGGAGAGAGAGAGAGAGAGAGAGAGAGAAAGAGAGAGAGAGACATATAGAGAGAGAGAGAGACATTGAGAGAGAGAGAGAGGGGGGGGGGGCATGGAGAGAGAGAGAGGGGGGGCATGGAGAGATAGAGAGACATGGAGAGAGAGAGAGTGACGTGGAGAGAGAGGGAGGGATAGGGACATGGAGAGAGAGAGGGACATGGAGAGAGAGAGGGAGGGACATGGAAAGAGAGAGAGAGAGAGAGAGAGAGAGGGGCATGGAGAGAGAGAGGGGGACATGGAGAGAGAGAGGGGGACATGGAGAGAGAGAGGGGGACATGGAGAGAGAGAGGGAGGGACATGGAAAGAGAGAGAGAGAGAGAGAGAGAGAGAGAGAGAAAGGGGTATGGAGAGAGAGAGGGGGACATGGAGAGAGAGGGGGACATGGAGAGAGAGAGGGGGACATGGAGAGAGAGAGGGACATGGAGAGAGAGAGGGACATGGAGAGAGAGAGGGATATGGAGAGAGAGAGAGAAGGATATGGAGAGAGAGAGGGACATGGACAGAGAGAGAGAGAGTGGGACATGGAGAGAGAGGGAGACGTGGAGATGGAGAGAGGGAGAGATATGCAGAGAGAGAGGGACATGGAGAGAGAGATAGAGGGACATGGAGAGAGGGAGAGAGTGGGACATGGAGAGAGAGAGATAGAGAGAAAGAAAGGGACATGGAGAGAGAGGGGGACATGGAGAGGGGGACATGGAGAGAGAGAGAGAGAGAGAGAGAGAGAGAGGGACATGGATAGAGAAAGGGAGAGAGAGAGAGGGACATGGAGAGAGTGAGAGGGAGAGAGAGAGAGAGAGAGAGAGAGAGAGAGAGAGAGAGAGAGGAACATGGAGAGAGAGAGAGGTGCATGGAGAGAGAGAGGGACATGGAGAGAGAGAGGGACATGGAGAGAGAGAGGGAGAGAGAGAGGGACATGGAGAGAGAGAGAGAGCGAGAGAGAGAGGGACATGGAGAGAGAGAGAGAGATAGAGAGAGAGAGAGAGAGAGAGGGGGACATGGAGAGAGAGGGACATGGAGAGAGAGAGGGACATGGAGAGAGAGAGGGACATGGAGAGAGAGAGGGACATGGAGAGAGAGAGATGGAGAGAGAGAGAGAGAGTGAGAGAGAGAGAGAGAGGGGGGGGCAGAAAGAGAGAGATAGAGAGAGAGAGGGACATGAAGAGAGGGAGAGGGACATGGAGAGAGAGAGGTGAGGGGGCAGAGAGAGGGGTCCGATCTGGGCTACTTGTTTAATTTACTCCCTCCCTCTTCCTCTTCATTGATGTAACGCACAGGCAGGCAGAGAGGGGCGGGGAAGCAGTGTGTGTCACAAGCTGGCTGCACCGAGCAGTTACCCACACACTGGTAACAGGGATGTTTCGGGGATGCAGTGGCCATCGGAGGGCGTTTGTCCCCACCCACCAGCGTGACCTTTCAGACACATATTGCAGCGACAGAGCCTATCGGCTCTGTGCTACAGGTGGTGGGCAGGCCGGCAACAGAAGCAGTGAAACACTGAAGCACCATCCCGACCGAGTCCACCCCTGAATTGCCGCTTTGGTCCTATGGTTGGGCCGGCCCTGGGCAGTACAGCAGTGCTCAAAATAATGGCTGCGCGGGCCGTACATCCATTATTTTGACAGGCTGTCTGTCACTGAAACCAACTGGCCCACTGAGCCATCGGCCCCCCGGGAATCTCCCGGTAGTCCCGATGGCCAGTACATGCCTGCTCTGGACCGGGAATGAACTGGAAGTTTAATGACTCCTTGCTCCAGGATCAAGAATCTATCAGTAGGATTGAGCAGAAACTGGCGACTTTCTTTAGGTTTAATGACACCCCAGGAATCTCTAATCCAATATTATGGGAAACCCATAAAGCGGCAATAAGAGGAGTCCTGATTGGGATTGGGTCTGGAAAAAAAAAGGCAAGGGAGAAAAGGAAAATCGAATTATATAAGAAAATACACCAAAATGGATCCATAACGACCAGGCAGAGTTTATCCAGGGGATGGAGGGGTGAGACAACTCATTGAAATCTATAATGTTAATACAGAAATTCATCAAAGAGGGTACCCCACAGTTCTTATTGCAATAGATGCCGAAAAGGCTTTCGAGGGGGTCAATTGGGGGTTCTTCTTTGAGACACTGAGATACCTGGGATTAGGCGAGAAGATGATGGGGTGGATTGAAGCCCCTTATTCTCGCCCGGTAGCCAGGATATGAGTAAAAGGCTCCCTGTCCTGTCTCCTTGATTTATTCAACGGGACATGACAGGGCTGCCATGCTATCCTCTTTAGCTAGAAATGAGGTTAAGTAGAACTGATTTAGGGAAAATTATATGGATACCGGCACAATACAGAGATTTGGGACCAAACACAAATACACTGACAAAAAAATACACTAAAGACTTTGGATGTAATAAATAAAAGACACAAATGGGATTATAATTCACCATTAATTTCACTTTTATATACAAACTTTTTCTGACCAGGGAAAGGAGTATATATATTTTAGTAGATGGGCTAATGAGGAGAATATATGGTTGCAGGATGTAATGGAAGGGGATAGATTATACACATATAAGGAAATCACGCGGGAATGGGGACAGAAACCACTTAATAAATGGAGATACACCCAATTGCAACATTTTGCACAGTCTTTACCATAGCCACCAAGAGGAAAGAGATATCTGAGACCCTTATAGAAAAAAATAAATATATAAAATATTGCTGTGCAGGGCGGACCCCGAATATCCATCTTATTTAGAAAAATGGGAAGGAGAGATAGGCCCCCTAAGTAGTGACTAACATAGGAATAAAATAATAAAGATGGTCCATTCAGTAGCTAAGGACACCCAAACAGTGGAAATGTCATATAAGCTTCTAGCGAGGTGGTATGTAACCCCACAGAGAGCAAATAATTATAGAGGAGATAACTCTCCAACCTGTTGGCATGGCTGTCCTGAACTGGGGACCTTCTCCCATTTGTGGTGGGAGTGCCCTAAAATACAAATCTATTGGCATAAAATACTAGAAGTAATTTTTAATGTAACTGGCAAAAGGGTTAAAAAGCAGCCATGGGTATGTCTGTTTCAGGATACAGAGAAGGGGGTGAGACAATACGGGAGTACTCTAATTCCATATTTATTGAACTCAGCAAAGGCGTTAATACCATGCCTGTGGAAATCCCATGAGATCCCGTTGATGAAAGAATGGATAGAGGGGGTAGAATGGAAAAGAATTATAGAAGAGTCAATACATAAGATAGAGGATACAGAGGTGAGACACCAGAATACATGGCAGCAATGGCTAGAGTTCAGGAAAATGGAAGGCTATCTGATGATAATGGAAAAAGAATGTTTGTAGTGAAGGAAGGAGAGGAGCGAGATGGGGTAGGAAATATTGTACTTTTTTTTTCTCTCTTAGAAAGGGGGGGTGGGGAGGGGAAAAGAGGTAATAACTTGTAATGTTATTTATGTTTGGAAAAAAAAAATTCCAATGTCTGTAAAACTGAACTGATTGAACAAAATAAGAAAATAAAGAATATAAAAAAAAAACCAAAGCCATTCCTGCCTTTTCTTACACCTATTCCTTGACTGATGGTCATTGGTCAGTGAGATTGCTCTAAAATAAATATGTATAACCAAATACCCTGATTGAACACATTATGAAGGCCCTTTCAATTTTTCATATTTCATTTTAAAATGTAAGTTTTTAGTTTTTTATGCCATGATTTTTGTAAGCTTAATATAGACACAATCAGCAGGTAACATTATGAAAAAGGTATGTACAGAAAATAAAAAAATGCTACCTTATTCTGTCGAAAAT
This sequence comes from Lithobates pipiens, assembly GCF_037356315.1. Classification (NCBI taxonomy): domain Eukaryota; kingdom Metazoa; phylum Chordata; class Amphibia; order Anura; family Ranidae; genus Lithobates; species Lithobates pipiens. The sequence goes on along the minus strand of NW_027507787.1, from coordinate 138,443,681 downwards.
AGTTACAATAAAAGGGTGGGTTGGCATTTCCTTTGATTTCCATACATTCCTGTGGGGAAACAATGTGTGGGAAGATAAACCAACATGCAATGGGAAGGATTTCCTAAAAGTGCAGTTTATAGCCCTGCAGAGAATGAATCACACAATTGATTTTGATGCATACTAAACCTACAGAATTCTTGTAGTGAGGCATCAAGGTTTACTGACTAGATACATCATTTGTATAACTAAAGCCATGGTCAGCATATGTCCTTGTCCTACAAACTTCTCGCTAAAAGAAGTCTGTATTTTACATGTCAGAAAATTGGAATAGATTTAACTCTTGCTGGCTTTCTACCAAAGTCACACCAGGTGAAAAAAAGACCACAAGGAATATTAGACAAGATTTACAAAAGTGCATCCTGGGGCAGATTTACTGAAGTGATCTAAAACTATTTTTTTTCTGCAAACATTCAAACAGTTCCAGGTAAATAAAAATAAAATAAAATGGAGTTTCACCTGCATATTTGGATGTTTAAATGAAACACAGGTTTACTTTGGCACACTTTGCACTAGAAAATATGGCCCAAGATGTTTTATGTTTACTGGACTTCAATGCACTTCGCTGCTAATTGAAACATTCCACTGTATGTATGTAAGTTCATAGAAATACACAAAATTAAGGCTAGATTTCTACCGCTGTAGCCTGTAGATATACTATCTTTGACATTTCTAACGAGATAGGCGTATGCAGATGACTCTACTTCTGCTAATCATTGGGAAAAAAAATTGTTTTTAAGCTTCAACCCAGGATACAGGCTTACAGCACCTAAAGGTAAATGTAAAAAAAGTGGAAATGAACAAGGGGTGTACTTTTCCTCCAATCAGTTCACACAGTGTATGCCCAGACTCTCCTCCCACTGCTTATACAGGAAAAATACATTTCTAACACAATGTACACTTTCTTAAGAGTCTAGAAAGCTGAAGACAGCAGATATACAAAAAAAACTTATGTAGGAGATTGGTTTTATATCTGTGTATCATCTGAGGCTGTTTACTTCAATATGTGAGGGTTTACATCCACTTTAAAGAAGTAGTGTGTTCTGGTTATTTAAAAATTTTTTAATGTTAGGGTGAAGTGAAGGTTGCACGAGTCATCTGTCACAATATACACAATATAACTATACTATTTATAACTATAATTTAAAGTAAAGATTCAATCATTTGCAATCCAGCCAAAACTACAACTATGGTGAATTGTTTTTGTCTATTTAAATGATAATATGAAGGAAGCTTCCATTGCTGAAGTGCTTCATTCCTCCCAAGCCCTGACCTTCACTTTAAAGTATCACCGTTCCTCATACAGGGTTTCACTCCTTCTGCTGCATTTTCCATGATGAAAAAACAAAAGTATTTCAAACATATTGTTCCTCACCACATTCATAAAATGAATGTGAAGTTTTAAACCACCTTGGTTATTTAAAATATCAAGCAGCAAATATAATTATCTTTCAATCCATTGAGCATGACTGGGAGAAATTTTTCATAATATAAAGATGACATGAGGTTCATAAGGTATAATCTGTATCCCTGGCTATCATTTGACAGCTGATTATCCTGCGTACACCATGTTAAGGATGTAAGAAATGTCGAGCCCTAATAAAACAAGCACTGAACAAAGAAAGTACCAGGTGTTTATGAACTTGGAATAAAAGCTGTATTTATGACATCTCTCTAGCATGATGCTGGCTGCATCCTGCTGGTCAGTAATTTTCTGTCATAAAAGTGACATCACAGACCTGCGCCTTACATCTCATAGGTTCCCTTCACCAATCAATGTCATAAATGGCAGACAGGATGCCAGTATAAGAGTGAAATTTATTGAGAAATCAAGCAAAAGCACTTCCATTTGAGCTAGGCTAATCTCTTCTATGCAAAGAAAAGCACAGAGCTTACGTTCTTATGCCTTTAAAAAATATATAGTGTCAGTTTTAATCAGCAAGACTGTGTCCAATACAAGCTTTTCACTGTTGGAGAACTAATATTGCCTGTTATACTTTACCATAAGGTAGTAAATGTCTAGACAGCAAAATTGTACACTGTATCCATACTTCTTCAGCGCTCATACCATATAACTGCATGCTGCTGTTTCAGTGTGTATTTATTCTGCTCAGGATAAAATTAGATAAATGCTTTGGGCACAAGATTCATGGCAAAGGCTGCCATTTCTCAGTCCCATGAAATATTGTCAAAGCAACTACTACAGTATTTCTTGTCAATAAAAATTATACTTTGAAGAAGTTAAAATGAAGTGGTGGAAACAGATTATTCAGGCAGTAGTTATTCCACTCAATTTTCTAGATAGTGAAACAGATGTGTAATGTGTTACATAAAAAGTCTTCAACCTGTAGGTTAAGATCCTTAGTTGGGTTCCTGAAATAAATGCTGAGTTCCCAAGTGCTTGTTAAAGATTTATGTTGAAACTTTATAAACTGGAAATCCAAGGTGCACTTTGCCTACTCAGTGCAGGTCGTGACATAGACCAGTAATACTTCCATAGGTGGTACACATCATGTTACTGACCCTTATGCCACGTACACATGATCAAACAATCGGGTGGAAAAGTCCGGCAAACTCAAGTCCACCGGACAATCTCCCCGTGTGTAGCCTCCGGCAGACTTTTTTTTACCCGAAAGTACGGCGGACTTAGAAAGTAGTTTTGCACTCCAATCTTCCCGCCGGACTTGCATTTCGGCGGACAATCCGGCCGTGCGTATGCCAGTCCGCCGTACTTTTGAAATGAACTGACCTTTCCCGCCCAGAGAAAAGTCCGCTCATTTTGAGCGGGTCTCCAGGTAGGTGGGGCCCGCGAAGGAGATGTCGCTTACCCAGCCACCTGGTATGGACTTAAAGGGGAACCCCAACGCCGAAAAAAATCGGCGTGGGGGTCCCCCCAGGTCCACATCAGACCCTTGTCCGAGCACGCTACCCAGTCAGCCAGGAAAGGGGGGACGAGCGAGCGCCCCCCCCCTCCTGAGCCGTACCAGGCTGCGTGCCCTCAACATGGGGGGTGCCTTGGGGAAGGGGGGATCACGCGGCCCCCCACCCCAAAGCACCTTGTCCCCATGTTGATGAGGACAAGGGCCTCTTCCCGACAACCCTGGCCATTGGTTGTCGGGGTCTGCGAGCGGGGGGCTTATCGGAATCCGGGAGCCCCTTTAATAAGGGGGCCCCCAGATACCGCCCCCCCACCCTATGTGAATGAGTATGGGGTACAATGTACCCCTACCCATTCACCTGTAAAATAAAGTACAAAAAACACAACACACAAGGGTTAAAATAGTTTATTGCACAGCTCCGGGGGTCTTCCGTCTTCGGGGGTCTTGTCGCCGGACTCCTCCGCTATCTTCTTCTAGCTCTTTTACTAGCGGAGGAGCCCAGCTTTCTTCCTCGCCGCTGGCCTCTTCTTCCGACTTCGGGGGTCTTGTCTCCCTCTTCGGTTCTTCTGCCGGGCCACCGCGCCTTCTTATAGCTCTTTTACAGGTGGTGGCCCGGTCTTCTGACGCCGCTGACGTTGACGCCTTCTGTTGTTCTGTTCTTCTCTTCAGATGTTGACTCATCGCTCCCTCCGCTCACAATGACGGGGACCGGGCGCGCAGCGACTTATATAGGGACATCACCGGATGATGGTATGATCCTCTGGCACTGTGACACCATAATGGGCGGGGACATCATCCGGTGATGTCCCTATATAAGTCGCAGCGCGTCGCTTCGGAGCCATTGTGAGCGAAGGATGAGACGAGGCAACATCTGAAGAGAAGAACAGAAGAACAGAAGGCGGCGACGACAGCGGCGACAGAAGACCGGGCCACCGCCTGTAAAAGAGCTATAAGAAGGCGCGTGGCCCGGCAGAAGAACCGAAGAGGGCGACAAGACCCCCGAAGTCGGAAGAAGAGGGTGGCGGCGAGGAAGAAAGCTGGGCTCCTCTGCTAGTAAAAGAGCTAGCAGAAGATAGCGGAGGAGTCCGGCGAGAAGACCCCCGAAGACGGAAGACCCCCAGAGCTGTGCAATAAACTATTTTTACCCTGTGTTGTGTTTTTTTTGTACTTTTTTCACAGGTGAATGGATAGGGGTACATTGTACCCCATACTCATTCACATAGCGTGGGGGGCCGGTATCCGGGTGCCCCCTTATTAAAGGGGGCTCCCGGATTCCGATAAGCCCCCCGCCCGCAGACCCCGACAACCAACGACCAGGGTTGTCGGGAAGAGGCCCTTGTCCTCATCAACATGGGGACAAGGTGCTTTGGGGTGGGGGGGCCGCGCACCCCCCCTTCCCCAAGGCGCCCCCCATGTTGAGGGCATATGGCCTGGTACGGCTCAGGAGGGGGGGCGCTTGCTCATCCCCCCTTTCCTGGCCGGCCCTGTAGCGTGCTCGGACAAGGGTCTGATGTGGACCTGGGGGGTAACCCCACGCTGATTTTTTTCGGCGTTGGGGTTCCCCTTTAAGTCCATACCAGGTGGCGGGGCCAGCGACGTCTCTTATGCGAGCCCCGCCTACCTGGAGACGCGCTCGAAATGAGCGGACTTTCCTCCGCGTGTGTGGGCAAGTCCGTTCATTTCAAAAGTACGGCGGATAGTACGGCGGACTTAGTACGCCGTATTAGTCCACTGAAAAAGTGCCGTGTGTGGGCAAGTAGCCCGTTCGGAAAGTCGGACGGACAGTCCGGCAGGAATTCCGCCAGGCTAAGTCCGCCGGATAGTCGGCTACGTGTGTACGCGGCATTAGTGATACATTCCTGTATGTAGTAAAAGGCTGCAGACCTCTACCCTGACAGTGGAAGTTGTCTGAGTTCTTATTTCTGACCCACAGCCATCTGTGCCTTAGCAAGCCTTGTGTGATCAAGACAATTATTTTAGAGTGATATTAAGGCTATCCAATTGTCTAGGCTAAAAGGAAAATGCCACAGGAAACTTCTTTTATAGTAGTAAGAAGTATGAAACCAGTCCTGAGAAGATGACTACGGTGATTTTAAAATGTCCCATATATTATTACTTTTACTTCCACCTGATCTCTTCTAAGCTCCAAGTCTTATTGCAGTTGCAAAGTCAATAATAGCAGTATGCATCATTGGAAAACCACAAATTGCAGATCTGAAAATATTGACACACCTCCCAAAGACCACTTTTGCTGCATGATTAGAACTTTTACTAAGTATACTCACTGGTAAATAAAACCTAACTGTTAACTGCCTATATTTGCTTCATTTAGAGCTTCAGAACAAAAAAATATATTATAAAGTAAAACATCTAACCATATTCACGTCAGTGGAGAAAGAATACTGCTAACATGTGTAAGGGTCAAACTGCTCCCACTGACAGTGTAAAAAACATACTTGTCCCAATAACACCGATGTTAGGTCCATACTATGACCACCAACAAGGGCAATACTAATGTAGGGGCAATTACTCCCATGCACACGAATGTAAGGGGCATACTACTCCCACTGATTAAAATGAATAATGATCATAATGAATCAATGATCATAATGAATGAATGAAAGAGTCATACGTCCAACATATCTATGAAAAGTTTTTCGCACATTCCTCTAACTCCATCCCCAATTCCTAGATAGATGGCAACTATGGGTGGCCAAATTTCCAGAAACTTCTCTCTAAAATACTAGACATGTGCAGAGTGAAATAATTTGTTTTCATCCGAAAAATAAATTTATTTAGTTACTCCCGAAATTTGATTTTATTTATTTTGTTTTTCGTTCAAAAATTGCATTCGTCCAAAAATCCACATGAATTACGATCGAATCTGTCTTTGAAGGCTTATGGTGTCTGTCGAATGTATAAGGAAGATTCGACGGAGCTGCTAAACTCTATATAGCCTATAGGCGGAGCATTTGACTCCGGATATGTACGATTGCAGCGTCGTACAGTTTCGATGCTCCGTCGAATATTATTATAAACGTGTGTGTTTTATGTTGCTTTGTCGAATCTCTGTCGTTCATATTGAATGAATGGTCTAAGTCTCACAGTGTCAGGTTTCAGAAAGTGAGTGTCTGATAATAACGAATATGGTGGCAACCTATTGTGAGAGCTACATGGAGGCATTGGAGGACGTTCCTGGGCCATCTACAAGTGTTTCTGTATATATATTATATACTCGTTCAAACAGAAACTGGTGGACTGGTGATAGCAATCACTGATCAGACAGGTAACAAGATTCTATAATAATAAATCCCCCCCCCCCCCCCCACAACACAGGCAGCCTCTGAGGCTATCACAACAACACTAGTATCATATAAGGTTCTCACACTAACACAATAGCAGCAGATTATTAGGAAAAAGCTAAGTTGAACTGTAGCTTGCTTCACTATTGTTCTGCTGCTGTGCTTATGCTTAATAATAATTCGGGTTCTCTGACAAGTGACAATTCAAACAGACCAGCTAAGATTGACTGTCTTCTGAAATGATTCAGTGTGTGTGTCTCTCTGCTAGCAATCATAAGTGAAAGTAAGTTGGCTGTGTGTACTTAGTTCTAGCTATTTTACTGCTCCTCCTCTTTGGTTACATACAGCCAATAACATTCATCATCATCATTATTTTTATTTTACTTCCCCCACCCAATTCCAGAATCTTTTCTCTCTGTCAAATCTTTTTCTCTCTATGTCGAATATTTTTTCTCTGTCAAATCTTTTCTCTATATAGACTTGGACTAATAGAGGTAAGGTTAGGCACATTCGACCACAGGTTCAATAGAAACAGATTGTTATGGTCAGAGTCACGTTGAATCTCCTATTCTATATCGAACTGTTGTAACAACGAAAACAAAAATAAAGAATTTATTTATGTCGGATTTTTCGTTTTTTGGATTCTGCACTTTCGTTATCGTTTGTCAAAACGAAAGCGAAAATACCTGAAATTCGGACGAAAATGCATTCGGATGAAAACGAATGCACATGTCTATAAAATACTGACTCGGTATATGGATTAATGATGACTTGTAACAAACTAGACGGTGGTAATGTTTAATTTTGTCTTTTCTTTACTTTTTTACTTTGTTTCTTTGGCTCTGGCTTCTCTGTTAAAGCTTTTTAGAAGGTCGAACCTTACTTAGACTTTAACCAGATGATCAATCTTCCCTTTTTGCTGACAAGTACTTTGTAAGCATACCCAAGCCCTAAAAGTCGCTTTGTATTTCAAATATAACTTGGATAACTAATCTACTGTTAATATTTTAATAATATTAACTGATACCGAATTGTATCTTGTCAACTGTAATTCCCTAATAAAAAACAATTGAAAGAGTCATACTACTTTACTGACAACAATGTAGGGGTCATACTATTTGCACAGACACAAATGTTCAAGGGTATAGTTACTGTGAAAGTGCTTTGGGATCACATTCAAAGCCCTTTCTCTTTATTTTATTTTTTTAGGTAAGCAAGGACCAAGCTTTCAGCAGCATGTAAATAGCTTAACTTCAGCAACAAGAAAAAACAAAAGTCCACTTATCTTCAGCACAAATAAACATAACAATGTATCCTCCACATAAGGAATATATCCACATTTAAGAAAGTCCAGACCAAGTTGTCTTAGCAGCTTCCTGCAGACAGGCAACACTCAGACATCTCCTTCCCAACCTCCTTACTACTCCACACAAAGTCAGCAGCTACAAATACTGCAGCTGGTGACTTTTAAAATAAGGACACTTCTTTGTCCAGGGCGCCCGTTATGTCCTCACCCGAAGCCGACCCATCCCTTGACTCTGCGTGGAGGCACCGGCATCTTCACAGCCTGTTTCTTCTGCGCATGTGAGTCACGCTGTGCATTCTGCTGTCTTCTGGAACCTGTGTGTCTCCCAGAAGACAGCAAGGGGGGTGGAGGAGGACCGGACAAGGCGTACTTCATTGTGGATTCTGCGGAGCTCTTTCGCTGGAATTGGGAGCAAATACCTGGATTAGACAGGTATCTGCCCCCCGGAAAGGTGCCAAATGTGACACTGGGGGGGGAGGAGGAGCCAGATCAGCAGAAGTTCAATTTCTGGGTGGGACTCTGATTTAAGAGCTACTTAATGGAGGGTAGCTTAACTGTAAATTAGTTGTCATAGAACTGTCCGTGAACCTCTCACCCTGCATGGGTGAGATTACACCAAATCCATCCCCTTTAAAGGGGCCACAACCCAAATATGGGTGAAACATAGCCTCCCATCCAGGACCCATCCTCAAAGTTCTAATAGTTTTATATTCTATATAATATTCAATAGCATGCAAAAGTTTTAGGCCGGTGTGAAAAAATTTTGTAAATTAAGGATGCTTTCAGAAATAGAAGTGCTAATAGATTATTTTTATCAATTAACAAAATGGACAGAGAAGAAATCCAAATCAAATCAATATTTGAGATGACCACCCTTTGTTTTTAAAATGGCCACAATTCTTCTTGTCATGGTACTACTTACAGCAAACCCTCAGGCGAGCAGGTGACACGGGATCTCCCAGGGCGTGGAATCTAAGAGTCAGCCGGTGTTCCGCCAGTGACCCTCTCACGAAGGTTTGGACTTAGCTGCGTGCTGACCCCAGGTCACGACCCCCGGGTTCACCCTACTCGCTAGGGAAGTACCTGAAGACACTGTAAACAAGGATGGATGGATGAAGCAAGGAAAGCCAGGTAGTGAGCCAAGGTCAGGACGGGCTGCAGACAACGTAATCAGAACAAGCCGGGTCAGGAACACAGAAGATCAGATCACGAGAAGACAGGTAAACAGGTTACACAGGGGAGCTACGAACAAACGTTGCTCAAGCAACCAGTAGCAGGTTTGAAAGGGGTTTAAATAGAGAAGCACATGAGGGCTGAACAGGAAGTAGCAGGAAGGAATCATATATTAGGCAACAGGTGAAGGGCGTCCACACCCATAGCTGGAGAGTGCACAGAGCTGAACACCAGACAGTGGACAACAGATGCCAGCCGACCCACTGCAGTAAAGGTGAGACACAGATCAGCTCTGCAGCTGATCTGTGACACTTCTAGGTACACATGATGCTTGTACACACTGTTTTTGAAGCTGGTAGGTTGTTTCAAACATCTTAGAAGGATTTAAGGCAGCCTACATCTACAGAAGATCTGTGGTTTTCTGTCTCTTCATGTAATCCTAGACAGATTTGATGATGTTAAGATCAGGGCTCTGTGGGGGCCGAACCATCACTTCCAGGACTCCTTGTTCTTCTTTACATTGAAGATAGTTCTTTAATGACTGTATGACATATGACTGTAGGTTTGGGGTCATTGTCACATTGCAGAACATATTTGGGGCCAATCACATGCCTCCTTCATGGTATGGCATTATGAATAAATATCTGCCTGTATTTCTCTGCAATGAGGACTCCATTGATCACACAAACATACACATGCACACATTTGTTCACTTATCTCTAGGCTAGTATGATGACTACTTGAGGTTTCAGCTGCTTCTTGCAGTGGCGGGACAAGGTCTTGTGGTATCCATTGCAAAGATAACAAAATGAAGCTTGCACATCTGTGCATAAATTTGTGTTTCAGGGCTCCAACCCTTTCTAAAGCCCTTTTAATGACTTGAAAAAGGGGTGGAGACCAGAAACGCATTGCCATCCCAGTGCCGCAAACAGTTCTACTGGGAGGTACTCTAGTAGGTGCTTATGTGGCACGTGTCATTCTGTAAGTGGGTCCAGCATGCCAGTGCTGGCTTTGCTAAATACAGTAAATTGATTAAGTAAATAAATAGATTACTTGAAAGACTTCTAGTGAAAGACAGAGAGATTCAAACTATCCTCATAAGAGCAGAGATATAGTCTAGTTTTTTCTAAATAAAGGTTTTCTTTTAAGAGTCTTTATAGAGGTCTATCAATCTGCTAAATGTGCATTAGATTTATGTCACCAGTTCTAACGTAACTTATACATATAATAACTAGACAGTCATGGACACCAAAATGCTATTGCATTGTTTTTTATGAAAATGTAATTAAGCACACTATCAAAGCTTCTAAATATACGATTTTCTTCTATCATGTACTTCTGTACACAAAACGAATCCAGTGTGCCCCTGGAGAATCTTAATCCTAAATTTGTTGCTAATCATAATTTCTTATTAATTCTGTGAGTTACAAGGAGACAACGCTTACTTTGCAATTTTTATATTTTTAATTAATCTTATACCTCTATTTTGCCAAGTAGCATAAAGCAAAGTAGAAAGATAGTTCATATATTATGAACATTAACACCACAAAAGCAGAAAAATAATAACCAACAAAGACACTTAAAATAGGTTTATTACTATACTATGTTGTATAGTACAGATGGTCCTTGACATCAAAGTTGCAATAACTTAAAACAATAGCATATGCTTTAAGTCAATCATAAATAAGCTGTAAAATTAAGGCAGACCCATCATTAAGCTCCTGTCTCCCCCTTTGTAATCTTAAACTACAAATATTGTGGAGGAAAAGCACAGTTCATAAAATACACTAACAAATATGAGTCAATTTGTTTGGGTAGCTCAAGTTAATGAAATGAATAGGCCTTTTAAATCTTTAGTAAGCATACCTTAAAATATACATGCTACAGCATCATTCAATCATTCATTGATAGGTGAAAGGCTTATAGATTTTTGGGATCAGATTTTTTTTATTAATACTTAATACACATACAGTTGTACTTACCAGCCTTCTAATTAATGCTTATTATTATCCCTATCATAATGATGTCCCTTTTATACATTATATTATATTATTAGTGACCTTTTTTCAAGCAACAATCATAATGCCCAGCAATTTATCCTTTATTCAAATTGTCCAGCAAATTAACCCATGTCAATCATGACAACCCGCTGCTCACTACTTTCACCACTACATTACATATTCTGGCTGCAGTGATTTAAGTTTACTGCAAGGAATCCTGGGTCATGTCATTGACCCAATTTTCCAGCATTTATTAGCAGGAGTGTGGCATATACAGATTGACTAGAGATGAGTCAAGATCAAGGTGGACTACCTCAATAGAGAGCATGATCAGTGATTGATTATTTCTGTGGACATCAACTTCTTAAAGGGTTGGCTGTAACCGCTGTGACAGCAGGATGGGCATCAGAAGCCATGACTAATAGCTGTCAGTGACATCTTGGTCAATATGCTGGTAGTTCAGTGATCATGCTCTCAGCACACAACCTTAGGGCCACATGTGGATACGTGTTGCATCTGGGTGTTAAAGCCCATATTTCTTGCAGCTTTATGTGCTCTGTCACAGTGAGAAGAGGCAGTTTAAGCACAGTCTAGCACGCAGTGATTCCCTGACCAGGTGTGAGACTGTGGCTGATATATACTGTATATGTCTCCTAGGTGTCTCAACGACACTGGGTTTGGTGGCTCATATGAAGAAAATAAACTTTTTGTTTTCTTAGAGCTTAGTATGTTCAGGTTTGGGTCATTGAGCCCAGAGGTTTTGTAGAGCTTTTCATGGGATAAGGCTCCTATTCCTAGGCCTGCATCTTATGGTAGCCTCACTGACTGTGCAGTTGTGTACAGCTCCTTTTGTTTGGTTGCTAGTTTAGGTTCAAGGTCGCCCAAGGGGCAGCATGTGTTCTGGCTTGAGAGAAACAGTGTTTGTTTAATTTGTGTTTATTAAAGAATAAAGCATAAGAAAACAGTGACATACAGCGTATTATCAACAATAAACCATACTTAGTGACATCAGGGCTACAGAAGATATATATGGCGGAGCTTGTAACCACAACTCGCTAACCGCACAATTCTACGAGGGAGCTTCTGAGCATCTGTGAAGCACACCCATTTTGTATAACAAAAATGCTCTCCAACCAAGTGTCTGGATATAAGTTACACAATCATGTAACCCTTGATGGACCAACCAACGTGTTTTGAACCAAGTCACTGAAGAAAAAGAAAAGACGAAAGAAGGAAAAGAAGAAAGAGAGAGACTATAGTAGAAGAGAGTAAAGAGAGGGGATATGAAGAAAGAAAGGGGAGGAGGGGGGGGATGGAGGGAGGGGAAGAGAAAAAAGGGAACTGCCCGGTCCTGTCCCGAACCAGAAAATAAATAACACACACAAGAAAAAATTATATCAAAACATAAGGATTTAACCAGTTTGCGCCATAATATTCGCATAATCTGATGTATATTTAAAGGCTACCCAGCAGGCCCAAATCCGTTTCCCCAAGTCTGCTTTTCCTCGGAGGGAGTACGTAAGATCTTCCAATTGATATGTACGATCCACCTCCATCAGCCATTGGCGTAGGGATGGGATCGTGGATTGCTTCCACTGACGTGGAATAAGCGCTTTTGCAGCGTTAAGCAAGTGAGGGGTCACAGACTTCTTATAGGATCCTGCCGGGGAGCCTGTGCAGTGAAACAGTATTACCCAGGGATCATTTGGAACCTCATAACCTAAAATAACCTTCAGCCAATATAAAATTGTTACCCAATAAGGTCTAAACAGGGGGCAGAACCACCAAATATGGGCGTGAGAGGCACATTCCCCACAACCTCTCCAACAGAGAGGTGACGTTTGCGGGAAGAGTTTATGCAGGACAACCGGGGTATAATGCCATCTTGTTAACAACTTATAGTTCACTTCTGCAGTCCTAGAAGCCATAGAAGACAAGTGGGCCATGGACAAAATAGTAGATTTTTGTGCCTCCGAAACCGTGCTGTGCAGATCTTGCTCCCAATTGGCTAAAAAGGTGGGATTACCCGTAATCGAAAGAAGCTGTAAGGTGTGATAAAAAAAAGACAAGGGCCGCTCCACCGGTTGGTCTTCTAGAAAAGCAGATTCAATTGGAGTTAGGTCAGCTAGAGAGCGAAGAGGTTTCGGGAGGGAGTGAACAAAATCCACCAGTTGTCGGTAAGTCCAGTGATCCATAAGAGTCGCCCGCGCAGGGGGTATTAGTTGAGACAAGGGTAAAATGCCCGCTTGATTGGCAACATGGCGCAAAAGGGGTGAATCCGCCAATTTCCAGGAATAGATTCTGGGGTCAATGTTTCCCAGAGGGAAGTAATTATGGCCGGTCAAAGGCATGATGGGGGAGTTGAAGAGCCATTTGTGTTTTTTACAGAGCAAGTCCCAATTCCGTAGAGTAGAGTGGGTAAGAGTGGAGGTATTGGATGCCACCGACCTATATTTCTGGGGAATCCAAACTTGAGTGTATAATTCTGTTCCGCTGAGCGCCTGGTCAAGAGCAACCCAAAGTTTTGAGTATTTGTGGTACTTCCAATCTGAAATCCTGCATAAGACAGTTGCCATAAAATACAGTTTAACGTTCGGTAGAGCTAAACCCCCCAGCCGCTTGGGCCTATATAAAAGGGCTCTGGACAACCTCGGACTCCTTCTGTTCCAAACGTACTGACCAATCAGGGACTCCATAAGCACGAAAAAGCTCGCCGGGATACCCACAGGGACCATCTGGAAGAGGAACAACACCCTGGGCAGGACATTCATTTTAATCACTCCAATCTTACCTAGCCAGGAATGAGCAACCTGTGACCAGCGACGTAGATCAGATCTAATGGCGTTAATAAGGGGAATGTAATTAGCACTAAAGAGGGCTTGGGGCTTGGATGTAAGATAAATACCTAAATACTTCATTTTATGGGCTTGCCAGGTAAATGGGAAGGAGACTTGGAGAAGACGGACCTCCTCCACAGGGACGGTCACATTTAAAATTTCCGATTTGGACATATTTATTTTAAAATTAGATATAAGGCCGAATTGTGAGAAGGCAGACATCAAATTAGGGAGGGTAATCAGGGGTTGTTGGACATAAAACAGGATGTCATCTGCATATGCCGCATATTTGTGTTCGGTATTTGCAACAGTGATCCCATGGATGTTCGGGTTGTTTTTAATTGTGGAGAGGAAGGGTTCTAAAGAGATGGCGAAGAGTATCGGGGAGAGGGGGCAACCCTGGCGCATGCCATTATGGAGCGTAAAAGAGTCGCTTAAGGAACCATTAACCCGGATTTGGGCTGTTGGGGATTGATATAATGCCGAGATGTGGGACAAGAGAGTCCGCCCGACACCCAGATGAGATAGGGTGGCCATCAGATACTCCCAGTCCACCCTGTCAAACGCTTTTTCAGCATCCGTGGAAAGTAACAGGGTGGACTGGGAGGTCTTCCGCACATAGTCCATCAAGGAAAAAGTGTGAAGGGCATTGTCACGTGCCTCCCTGCCCGGAATAAACCCAGTCTGCTCATTAGAAACCCATCGCGGGAGGAGAGGGAGTAACCTATTCGCGATAACTTTGGCGTATAATTTGGCATCTAAGTTTAGGAGGGATATTGGGCGATAGCTCCCACAGAGGCTAGGGTCTTTCTCCAGCTTAGGAAGCACAGAGATATGTGCGTGCAAGGTTTCAGGGCGAAAAGACCCCCCCCTCGAAATCGTGTTCGCATAGGAGGCGAGGCGGGGCAGCAAGGTCCCTGCAAAGGTTTTATAATACAAGGCCGTAAAGCCATCCGGACCGGGGGCCTTGCCACTCGCCATAGCCCTCAGTGCCACACTAAACTCCTGGACAGAGAATTCCCCATCCAAAGCGTCAAGGACCGCCGGGTCCAATCTGGGCAAATCAGCCCGCTGCAAGTACTCCCGGATTAAAGTCCTTTTAGTCTCCAAATCCGGCACCGCTGAGGGGACGCGGTATAGGCTTTGATAAAATGCATGGAATTCTTTGGCAATTCCGGAAGTCTCATACGTAAGTGTGTCAGAAGGTGTTTTAATTTTTTCAATAAACGTCCTAGTCTTAGCCTGACGTAGGGAGCGCGCCAAGAGCCTCCCCGGCTTGTTACCCCACTCATGAAATTTTTGGGACACTCTACGGGCTTCTCGCTTCCATTGCTCATGAAATAAAGCTTTCAACTCCTCCCGTTTCTCCGACAGGGAGTGAAGAGTAGCTTGCGCCAGGCTGGCCTTATGTTGTAATTCAAGGGAAGCAATATCCGACAGTAGCTTAGTCTGTCGCAATACCGCTTCCCTTTTCCTCCTGGACCCTAACTCCATGAACTTACCCCGTATGTAGGCCTTATGGGCTTCCCAGAGTATTCCCGGGGAAATTTCCGGTTGGGCGTTATCAAGAAAATATTGGGTGAGTTCTTCCCGCATAGATACGATGTCTGCCTCCTCACTAATCAGGTTCTCATTCAGCTTCCAATTGGTAGATTTATGGGGCAGTGATGAAATATTAAGGGTAAGTAAAATAGGGGCATGGTCAGACAGGGGCGAAGATGCAATACTGGAATTTGACAAGAGGGAAAGATGGTGATGGTCAAGGAAGAAATAGTCAATCCTGGAGTAAGATTGGTGAACACTCGAGAAGTATGAGTAGTCCCTCGCCCTCAGATGCATCGTCCTCCACACCTCAATTAACTGAGCTTCAAAGAGGCGTTTACGTATAAACGCGAGGCTCTTACGTGAAACCGAGGACCTCCCCAGGGAGGTATCAAGCACAGGTTCTAGCGGAGTATTAAAATCCCCGGCTAGGACAACGCATCCGCTAGCAAAGTCTCTCAGCTTCCTCAGCGTGGCGGCTATAAAGGGGGCCTGGTCGCGATTGGGTGCATAGAGGGTCGCCAGCGTACACTGCAACCCACCGAGGCTACTTTTGAGGAACAGAAAGCGTCCGAGTGGGTCACACAACATGTCAATCAAATGGAACCCAATGGCCACACCTTTTGCTTTGTGCACATCAGAGAGGCTATAATACCAAGTGGGGTATTGCGGCGAGAACAACTTCACCGACGTGGTGTGAGTAAGATGGGTCTCCTGTAGGAAGACCACGTCCCCCCGCAGGCGACTCAGTTCCTGGTATAAGTTATGGCGTTTACCAGGGGCGTGTAGACCCCGCACATTAAATGATAACAATTCTAACGTGGCCATGGGGAACCGCCAGAGTCCAGAACAAATACACTGCTATCACGAGACAGGACCAAAGGCAGAGGGGTAGGGAGACAGGGGGGGAAAGAGAGAGGGTGAGAAAGAGGCAGAAAAGAAAAAATAGAGAAGGGATAAGGGAGAGAGAACAGGTCAGCAATAACATTAACCACCATCTCCTCGGCACCAGGGGCCGAAGCCCCGATCGGTCCGAGGGCAACATTAGCATGCAGCCGCCTGCACTGTAGTTCGGGGACAATCGGACAAGCCCCCACCCCCAGACCCCCGCCGAAAACCCGGCAGGAGTCCGGAGACGAGGACCCATCCGACGCCCCCTCTCCAGGTACAAGGAGGGACCAGCCAGCAGCAATCCGCGGCCACCCAGAACCGGCATTACAGGCCGCAGCTCCGGCCCCAACCCCCATACACCAAACATATAATCGCACTTATGCATATGAGCACCTTGCTTAGGGCAAAATAAATTAAATTAACCACCCCTGGTAAATAAACATAAAACCAGAGGCAAAATTAGAAATAAGGAACACAAGCCTCCCACATGTACAGTTATACTATGAAATAATAAAGGAAGGAACCACCGGTCACAAGTCTCACAAGAACAGGTTCCAAAGATTCCGGGAGGCTCCGGGCCCACATGCTGCGCACACCACGGGCAACGCAGAAAGTAAGGGCGTAAGTGTAAAAAATTGGGAACCAAAAATAGAACAGAAAAAAGAGAAAAGAAAAAACCACACGAAAAAGTTATGTAGGCACTGTTATGTACTGTAATGTACTTGCGGAACCAGGGACGACATGTCGGCAGGACCAAACAACCGATCTAAAGGTAGCAGCCGGCATGCTCACTACGGCTGGCTAGCCGGTGGGCCGAAGGAAGGGGCACGTTGCTTGCAAGATACTTTTTGCCATGTCACCTCAGGGGTGTTCTCCAGAGGCGCGATGCCTTCCTGCCAGCCCGGGAGCTCAGGCGGAGAGATGTTGAGATCTGCACAGAATTTCTCAAGGTCCTCAGGGAACCGCAGAATCGCCGTTTTCCCATCCCTATGAGCAATTAGGGCAGCAGGGAAGCTCCAGCGGTAATTGATGGAGGCCGAGCGCAGCTGTTCAGTTAGGGGCCCCTGGCCAGATCGGGGAAGAAAGAAAGCGATGCTCCGTCAAAGTCCAGTACTTGCGTCCCCTTAAGCTTCTGCATAATGCGATCCTTTTCCTCAAAGTAATGCACCCTGCAGATCACATCCCGCGGATTGTCCACAGCCATGTTACGTGGCCGAAGGGCCCTATGAACGCGGTAAATTTTTAAGGGATGATCTGCTGCATTCCCTAGGAGACCGTTGAAAATACCCCGGACCGTAGGGAGAAGATCCTCATCACCGGTCGCCTCCGGCAACCCGCGGATACAGATGTTATTCCGGCGGTTCCGATTTTCCTGGTCCTCGATCTTGTATAGGGCCGACCGGTGGGCTATAGCAAGGGAGCGGGTGGTCGTCTGTAAAGATCTAATAGCGGTTGCGTGTCTGTCCAAGCGTAGCTCCGTTTCCTCAACGCGGTCCAACACTTGTGCCAGGTCCGCACGGACAGCGGACACTTCCCGCTTGATAGATTTTTCGAGCCCCAGGAGCATGGAGGCCAGTTCAGACTTAGTGGGGAGTCCACTCACCAGCGCTGCCACCTCCGAACGTCGCAGTCCACATTCTTCCCCCTCAGACCCCGCCGACGAGGCCGGGGATTGAGCTCTGTGATCAGGCCTGAGGCGGGGGGCTCCCGATCGAACCATCGGGAGCGCCCTTCTTCGGCAGGGACTTGCCGGTTCTCCTGCCCATCGTGCCCGAGCGTGCGGCGGTAAGGTGCGATAAAAGCGGGGTCAGGGCCGGAGCTCAGAGACAACACGTCCTCACTGCTGCATAGTGAGACCACGCCCCTAAATGAGAGAGAAACAGTGTTGTCTCTTCTGAAAGAGACTGTCAAATCTGAGCAGAGCAAACATAGCTAGGAGTCTAAAATTATTTATATTGTTTGACGTGATGTTGTAGGAAGACTTTTCATAAAACAAAGTTGGGGACTGGACTGAGCCCTTGAAAGCTGTACCACTACGCTAAATTTCCATACCCAGTTCTCATTCCTCTGGGAGGAGATGGATATCTGATAAACTCCTGATTATACAGTAAATGGGGCTTCCGCATTTCATCGTAACGCTACCCCCATTAACATTTGGATGAGGGTACTTTGCAAAGGAAGGGGACAATGCCACCCCCCCCCCCCACCTTGCAATGCACTCCCCAATATGGTATGATATGTTACAGGAAGGAGGTAAAGAGGCTGTAATGTTTTCCATTTCAGACCAGCCATGGTTCATAAGGATAAAGGGCTGATTGGAATATTCAGGGGAATGTCCTGCTATTTGTTCCAATATTGTTAATTACTATGAACCCCCACAGCTGTGGGTGACTTTGTATGTCGTGTTTGTGACAATTGCTGAATTGCAAACCAGCTTTGTACTGGTTTATAAATTTAAATGAAAGAGACCCCCGCTGATTTTAAAAGCTGTGTGTAATTGCATGTATATAATTACCACTATGCACACATAATAATGCATTCTGCATGGCTTTTATTGCATTTTTGTGCCAAATTCAGTGCACTCAAACATTGCAGATGTTCAGTCTAGGTTGTAAAGTCCAAATCTGTGATGCTCTGCTTAAATGTTGCTTTTTTTCTTGAACATGAATGGTGGCCTGCTAGTATTCTGCAATATTTAACATTTTTGTTTTGGGGGTTTAGATAAGCTTGAGGATAGGGATGAGCTTCGTGTTCGAGTCGAACGTACGTTCGACTCGAACATTGGCTGTTCGGCCGTTCGGCGAATTCCGAACGTTTGGGCCGTTCGTCAAAATTCGAGTGGTGCGCGCAGACCACAATGCACTGCGGTGGCGCAGTGCATTGCTGGCTCATGATTGGCCAAGCATGCACTGTGACCCCGCATGCTTGGCCAATCGTAGCGCCAGCAGCAAGGAGAGCCATGATTGGCCACAGGCATCCTGCCTGTGGCCAATCATAGCTCAGGCTGTGTAGTGCACGCCCCACACTATATAAGGCCGCCTTTGAGGCGGCCTCGTGTAGTGTGTTAGCATCTGAAGCAGTGGGTGTTCTGTGTACCTTCAACACAGTACACACCGATCGTTTTTGGCTGATTTCCTATCTTGCTGCTGTGTAGTGGTTGTTGTCTGTGCCCTGACCGCAGTATACACCACTATATTCACCTCACCTATATAGCTAGTGATCTAGCTTTAACCACTTAACAACTGCCCATTGCCGATTAACGGCTTCAGGGCGGTTGTTTAACTCTGAGAGGCCGTTAATTAACGGCCTCCCAGAATTCTGCTCTCGCGCGCCCCCTGGGGCGCGCACTCGAGAGCATCCGTGACCGCCGGGTCCACAGGACCCGGCGCATCACGGATCACGGTAAACGGCCGCTCGTTGCGGCCGTTTACCACGTGATCGCTCCGTCAAATGACGGAGTGATCACTTGTAAACAAACCGGCGTCATGTTATGACGCCGGTTCCTCCCTCCCCTCTCTGTACCGATCGGTACAGCGGAGGGGAAAGAGATCGGTGTCAGCAGCGATGTGGGCTGCATCTGCAGTGCCCACATCGCTGCTCACCGAATTTAACCCCTCAATTCCCTGCCAATACTCTGCAATACCAGTGCATACTCTGCAGTACCCTGCCATTACTCTGCAGTACCCCGCCATTACTCTGCAGTACCCCGCCATTACTCTGCAGTGCAGTACCCTGCCATTACTCTGCAGTACCCTGCCATTACTCTGCAGTACCCCCCAATACTCTGCAGTACCCCCCAATACTCTGCAGTACCCCCCAATACTCTGCAGTACCCCGCCATTACTCTGCAGTGCAGTACCCTGCCATTACTCTGCAGTACCCCCCATTACTCTGCAGTAACCCCCATTACTCTGCAGTACCCTACCATTACTCTGGAGTACCCCCCAATACTCTGTAGTACCCTGCTATTACTCTGTAGTACCCCGCCAATACCCCGCCAATACTCTGCAATACCCTGCCATAAATTGCCATACCCAGCCATACTCGGAGATACCCAGCCATACTCGGTGATACCCTGAAATACCCAGCCATAGACGCCCCCCACCCCTCACCGCCCTCCGGTGCTTCTACCAACTCGCCAGTACGATCAAAGCCAGAATCTTTTTTTTTATTTTTTATTTCAGGCTTCCCAGCCTAGAGGTGAGATGTGGGGTCATATTGACCCCCAGATTTCACTGTAAAGAGGACCTGTCACCCCATATTCCTATTACAAGGGATGTTTACATTCCTTGTAATAGGAATAAAAGTGATCAAAAATATATTTTTGGGGAAAAAAATGTCAAACTAAAATAAATAAAGTAAAATGAACAATAAAAATATATATATATTTTTTAAAGCGCCCATGTCCCCATGTGCTCGCATGCAGAAGCGAACGCATGCGTAAGCCCCGCCCACATATGAAAACGGTGTTCAAACCACACATGTGAGGTATCGCCGAGAACGTTAGAGCGAGAGCAATAATTCTAGTCCTAGACCTCCTCTGCAACTCAAAACATGTAACCAGTAAATAAAATTTTAAGCGTCGCCTATGGGGATTTTTTAAGTAGCGACGTTTGGCGCCATTCCACGGGCATGTGCAATTTTGAAGAGTGACATGTTTGATATCTATTTACTCAGCATAACTTCATCTTTCACTTTATGCAAACATTGGGCTAACTTTACTGTTTTTTTTGTTTGTTTTTCAAGCACAAAACTGTTTTTCCCCCCAAAAAATGCGTTTGAAAAATTGCTGTGCAAATACCGTGTGAGATAAAAATTTGCAACGACCACCATTGTATTCTCCAGGGTCTTTTGGTATGCATATGCTGTGTGTGTGAAATAACCTGATAATATGACAATTTTGTGAAAAAAAAAAAAAAAGGAAATAGGCCGTCAGTACTTCAGGTGTGATCAATTTTCAGATATTGGCACCATAGCTTGTGGACTCTATAACTTTCACAAAGACCAAATAATATCCACCAATTTGTACTTATTTTTACCAAAGATATGTAGTAGTATGAATTTTGGCCAAAATTTATGAAGAAAAAATTACTAATCTGCTAAATTTTATAACAGAAACGAAGAAAAATTCATTTTTTCGCAGAATTTTCGGTCTTTTTTCTTTTATAGCACAAAAAATAAAAAACTGAGAGGTGATTAAATACCACCAAAAGAAAGCTCTATTTGTGTGAAAAAAAGGACAAACATTTCCTATAGGTCCAGTGTTGCATGACTGAGTAATTGTCATTCAAAATGTGAGGGCACCGAAAGCTGAAAATTGGTCTGGTTATTAAGGGTGTTTAAGTGCCCAGTGGTCAAGTGGTTAATAATAGAGCTTACAGTCAGTAGTGTTAGGAGATAGTGCGTGCTGTCTGCGTGCTCTGTACCCAGTACATACCGCTATAATATAGGGCAGGCCCCTACTTTCAAACATCCAACTTACAAACATCTCCTACTTGCAAACGCAAGGAGACAGCAGCAAGTGAGATGAAAAAAGATGGACGACAAAACAAATTATACAGGGGTGATAACCCTTCCCTATGTTTTCCAAAAAGCTTAAAAATAGTTTGTTTGACTGGAGCTACACTTTAAAAATGTACCGGTTGAAAATTACAAACAGATTCAACTTAACACAACAAACCTACACAGTCCCTGTCTTGTTTGCACCGCCTGTATACTGCTGTTCTGAGTATATAGGGCCTGGGGGCCACACGCATTTCCTTTTTTTAATATGGGTACGGGGTTCCCCTTAATATGCGTACAAGACCCAAATAGGCTGGTAATGGGCAGGGAGGGCTACCCATGCCATTTTTCTGAATGATTTTCAACCATATTGCAGGAACCAGATATAACATTAAAACCGCAAGCAGTTTTAAATGGTGTCATTTCCGTTTAATGTCATTTTGTGCAGGGACTGTTCCAAACACGGGAAACACGTGGCACTTCACAGGCATACTACAGACACCCCCCAGGCACGATATTTAAAGGAATATTTCACTTTTTTTTCACTTTAATCGTCATTAAAATCAGTGCTCCTGCCAAAACGGCAGTTTTTAAAACTTTTTTTTGCAGTGACCCATGTCCCCTGAGGCAGGAGGCAGGTCCCCAAACCCTTTTTAGGACACTATCTTGCATATTAGCCGTTAAAATTAGCACTTTCCATTTCGAACGTTCGAGTCCCATAGACTTCAATGGGGTTCTAACGTTCGTTTCGAACGCGGGGGTCGTTCGCAAGTTCTGGTGCGAACCAAACCGGGGGGTGTTCGGCTCATCCCTACTTGAGGACCTATTCACACTATTGTCTTGTAATAATGCATGCAGCAACATGTTGCAGGTACTGGTGCAATTGCTGTGCCATTTGTTCAGAACTGAATTACATCTTCCCAATGGGTAGCTGTGATGTGCTGCTAAAAATGGCACAAGCAACTTTTGAGTTTAGTGCATTAGACAGCCCACCAAAACAAGCAGGCTACCTTAACATAATGCACATCTAAGCATAGCCCCTCAAACACAGCAATTGTGTGAGCCCTAATCATTTGGTTTCTAAAATCTCTATGGTCTGCAGTCTTAATATTTTTATCTACTTTTTGTAAATATTTCTAGCCCTGTAAATCTATTTTGGAACTTTAACGTGAAAAGATTGTTAAGGATTATGCTGCTGAGAATTGAGTGACAGCAATTGCAACTACACAAAGGAATGCAAATAAAGGAACAAAAAATGAAATACTAACAAAAGTGAAAATGTGTTTATCCTGTATAAGTGAAATAAAAGGGATAATTAGGATTGAAAAGGGTACAGAAAAGAACAAAGACCAATAAGCATAAAATAAAACAATACAAAGACATCCAAACCAAAGCAACAGAGAAAACTAAAGCAATCGATGAATAATCAGGGCATTAACAGTAGCCCAGAGGAGCAGAGGGCAATTACATTGGAGATGCAGAATTATAAAGCCAGCAGTCAAACACAGAAGAGGATTAGTGATAAAGGTGCCTACCAGAATGTGTACATCAAATAATAAAACAGTATAAAAATAGGATATGAACTCTTTGTTCCTCTCCAGACTAGGCAACCCCCCCCCCCCCCCCCACATATTTTCAATTCTCTCTTTTGTTTTTTGTCAGTGGCCAGGCCTGGAGTTTTTAGATGGTTCTCACCCTGTCCCCTTATACCCCAACCCCCCCCCCCCTTTTTTTTATCCCCTTGCTATGTCTGCGTAGAAATGTGATAACACACTCTCAAATCTTTGCTGGATATCTCAATATATTCTCTCTTATTATTTCATTAGGATCTACAAACATGACTCGTTTCTATTTAAGAACAAGCCTGATCTCTTCCATGTACGGAGCCTAATTTCTTACTTCTGATTAGATCTGGGATTGGTGGTTAGATGGGTCTCCAGTGCTTGTATTTAGTAATTGTTCTATGGACATCTAACCTTGTGGGTTTCCTCTCCCATGCATATGCTACATGATCTTGTACTTTTATGAAAAACCCCAATAAATATTTATTGAACCAGAAAAATGGCCCATTACCAATGATGTTTAAAGCTCCATGCTCAGCTAATCTTCTTCCTCCTAGATCTGCCCTTGCCATCTACCCTGCTGTTGCATCCTTCCTTCCTTTTTGCCAAAAAAAGTCAGGTGCTCAAGCAACTGCCAACATAAAAAATCATCTGACACTGTATTTATTAGGGATGAGCTTAAGGTTCGGTCTGAACACAGCCTTGGGTTATTTGGCTCACTAATGGGTATTACTCAACCACTAGCAATGTCAGCCCCATTCGCTTACATGGCCAGAAATTTCAATCAATGAACTCAAAGGAGCAGAAAAAGTTTTAAAATAATCATGTGGGGGTTCCCCCATAATGCACACCAGGCACTTCAGGTCTGTATTTAATGAGGACCTCATTCAAAAAAAAAATTTTTTTCTACGGTTTACATTTTCTTTTTTGTGAATGGTGCCATGTACCCCTTAATAATTTAAATAGGTGGGTGGTGGTATCTGCGTGCCCATTTATTAATAATGGGGTCTTTCGGTTTCTTAAGAGCCCCCACAGATCTCCACAACCACTGGGCCAGGGTTATGGAGAAGAAGCATTTGTCCTTAACATTTTTTCTTTCAGATTTACCAAAACCATATAATACGAGGTCAAACCTTAGGAGTTTCAATCTGTATGCAATCAGGCAAGCCCTTGCACTACATAGTTTTGATAAATCTGAAGACAAAAATCAGCAGAAATTCTGATAGTGTGTATGGGGCTTTACTGATAAAACTTTTTTTTTTTTTTTTGGTAAATGTCCTCCAGGGCAGTGCCTTTCCCCCACATGCCCTTTGTTTGACAAAATCTAGCATATTAGCCTAGAAAATGGCCATTACTGTATTTTTTATATTTAGTTTCAAATGGCTTCAGTGGGAGGTTTGGTTTTTGCACCTGAACGTTAGTCATATTCACCAAAGATGCAGTGAATGGAATCCAGGTAAGTTCAGCTCATCACAATTGTTTAACCGCTTATGCCTTGGACCAATTTGCAGCCAAAGGACCAAGCCCCTTTTTTGCGATTTGGCATTGCGTCGTTTTAACTGACAATTGTGCGGCCGTGCGACGTGGCTCCCAAACAAAATTGGCGTCCTTTTTTTCCCACAAATAGAGCTTTCTTTTGGTGGTATTTGATCACCTCTGCGGTTTTTATTTTTTGCGCTATAAACAAAAATAGAGCGACAATTTTCAAAAAAATGCAATATATTTTACTTTTTGCTATAATAAATATCCCCAAAAAATATATAAAATGTTTTTTTTTCCTCAGTTTAGGCCGATACGTATTCTTCTACATATTTTTGGTAAAAAAAATCGCAATTAGCGATTGATTGGTTTGCGCAAAAGTTATAGCGTTTACAAAATAGGGGATAGTTTTATAGCATTTTTATTAATGTTTTTTTTTTGTTACTAGTAATGGCGACGATCAGCGATTTTTATTGTGACTGCGACATTATGGTGGACACATCGGACATTTTTGATACATTTTTGGGACCAATGTCATTTATACAGCAATCAGTGCTATTCAAATGCACCGATTCCTGTGTAAATTACACTGGCAGTGAAGGAGTTAACCACCCGGGGAAAGTGTAGTGGTCATGTGTGACATTATGTGTTTTTTTTATTGTAGGGGGGCATGGCCTGGCATGTGATGTCACTGATCGCCTTTCTCTATAAAGGGGAACAGACGATTGGTGACAGCCAAACTAGGAAGCACGGGGAGAGATTTGTTTATACAGACCTATTCTCGTTCTTCAGCTCTGTGACCAGATCGCGTGACACCAGCGGCAATCGGGTCCGCTGGTCCTGCGGCCACGGTCACAGACCTCAGGACCCACGGCTGGGCACTTAAAAAGCCATGTACAAGTATGTGATTGTGCCCAGCCACGCCATTCTGCCGATGTATATCGGCGTGAGGCGGTCCTTAAGTGGTTAACAACAATGTTCAGGCACCCCTTTTTTAATCTACTCTGTTTATTCATCTGCAGATCAAATAAAAAAAAAATAGGATTTTTATAACATCTTACCTGTAAAATCCTTTTCTTGGAGTACATCACGGGACACAGAGTCACAGTAATAACTGTATTGGTTATATGGCACTTTCAGGTGATGGACATTGGCACACCCTAAACAAGAAGTTCAATTACCTTACAACCTTTCCCCTTACCGGGATTACCTCAGTTGTGTAGCAAAGCAATACATGTGTAACAAGAAAGAAGGGAGGGATCTCTGTGTCCTGTGATGGAATTTACAGGTAAGCTGTTATAAAAATCCTATTTTCTTTATCGTACATCACAGGACACAGAGCCACAGTAATAACTGTATGGGATGTCCCAGAGCAATGCCACCTGAGGGGCTGGGACACAAACAAAAGTAGGGTGCAATTAAACCTGAGGAACTATACTGCTACCTGCAGCACACTCCCAAAAGGCGATATCCCCATGCCTTCTTAAATCCTCCTAATAGAATCTGGTGAATGTATGGACTGAAGACCAGTTTGCGGCCTGGCAGATTTGAGCCATGGAGGCTTATGCCCCGTACACACGAGAGGGATTAAGTCTGACAGACCTCCAAAGGTTCCGACGGAGTTCTGGCGGACTTTTCGACCGAACGGACTTGACCACACACCATCACACCAAACTCCGACGGAGTCGAACGTGATGACGTACGACTGGATTCGACGTAGGAAGTTCCTAGACAGTAGCCAATAGCTGCCCTAGCGTCGGTTTTAGTCCGTCGGAGTAGCACACACACGAGCGGATTTTTCAAAGGGGACCGGGTCCGGCGGAGTTCCGTCGGGAAAATTTAAAGCATGCTTCATTTCTAAAGTCCGTCAGACTTTAGCTTCGCTAAAGTCCGTTGCAGCCCACACACGATCGGATAGTCCGCCGGACTCAGTCCGTCGGAGTTTGGATGTCGAAAAGTCCGCTCGTGTGTACGGGGCATTAGTGATGCAATGCCCACGAAGCACTAACAGCCCTTGTGGACTGTGCTTTGACTTGAAAAGGTGGAACCTTCCTCTTCAAGCCATAAGCTTGAATAATTACTAGCCAAATCCATTTGGCAATAGGGGATTTCAATGCTGACTGTCCTTTCCTAGGACCTTCGGGCAACACAAATAAAACATCTGTTTTCCGAATCTGAGCAGTCACCTTCAAATAGATTTTGACACAAAGTTGTTGACTTTGTTGTTGAACCTGGAAGCAAACAGTTCTACATCTGGGATCCCCCATCTTTGGCATATCGCCAGGAAGATGTCGGGGTGAAGGGACCATTCCCCCGGGAACAACTGCTGGCGACTTAAGTAGTCCACCTGCCAGTTTTCTACCCCTGGAATGAAGATTGCTGATATGCATGGCACATGTTTTTCTGCCCAGGTTAGGATATGGTTTACCTCTCCCTTGGCTGCCTGACTTCTGCTGCCTCCTTGGTGATTGATATAAGCCACTGCTGTGGCATTGTTGGATTGAATCCTGACAGGAGAAATCTGTAACCTGAATGTCCAGGCCCTTAGGGCTAGACGTGCTGCTTGAATCTCTAGAATGTTGGCAAAGTCTTTTCGGTTCTGCACCATTTCCCTTAAACAGATGCTTCTTCCAGGACTGTTCCCCAACCTGAAAGGCTGGCATCTGTTGTTACCACCTTCCCGGTAACTGGTAAGAAGGATTTCCCCTTCTGCAAATTCTCGGATATCCTCCACCAACTGAAGCTTTGTAGCACCTTTGGCGAAAAAAAACGCTTTGGAAAATCTAGTGCTTAAATCTATTTCTAGACCGATAGGATATTGTTTTGCAGCAGTCTAGAATGAAGCTGAGCATAGAGAACTGCTTTGAATGAAGCCACCATCTCCCCCAACAACCTCATACATAGGCGAATGGAAGGACCCTTCTTTGCCTTGACCCCCCTGAACCAGCTCCTTTATGGTGCTGATCTTTGCCTGGGGTAAAAACACATTCTTCTGGGCTGTATCTATGACTAGACCCAAGTACTCTAATCTTCTTACTGGCTTTAAAGAAGATTTCTCTAGGTTAAGGACCCAACCTAAGTATTCGAGGTAGTTGACTGTGATGACCATGCTTTGGTCCAAGCGGACTACCAACCGGTCTATTAAGAGCAGGTTGTCCAGGTATGATATTATTGTTATACCTTGAGTTTTTGATCTGGCCAGAGGAAGGGGTAGAAGTTTTGTAAACACCCGAGGTGCAGTAGCTAGACTGAAAGCCAAGGCTACAAACTAAAAATTATGTTTTTCAACTTCGAAACGCAGATACTACTGGTGAGTAGGGAAAATAGGGACATGCAGGTATGCATCCTTGATGTCAATTGATTCCAGAAGTTCTCCCCCTTGTAGGATGGAGACTACTGATTGGATTGATTCCATGTGAAAAGAGTGAATCTTCAGGAACCGGATTAGATCTTTGAGATCTAGAATGGATCTGACATCCCTATTTGGTTTTGGTACCATGAAAAGGTTTGAATAAAACCCCAACCCCTGCTCTTCCACTGGAACCACCATGATTACTTTTTGCGACAAAAGTCGGTCAAATGCTAGAAAGAGAGACTTCTTTTTCTCTGGATCTTTGGAGACGTTTGGCCTGAGGAAATGAGGCAATGGGAATTCTCAGAACTCTAGTTTGTAACATAGAGCTATTGTGGAGACCACCCATCTGTGCCGAAATTGCTCCTGCCAGACCTTTTAGAACTGCAGAAGTCTCCCCTCCCCACTCGAGCGAGCGGGTGCGCCCTTTCATAAAGAGGCTTTAGCTTTCCTTTTTGTGAGTTTCCTCCCCCAGGACTTCTAATATCCCTGGGGTTGACCCTGAGGTTTACCTCTTGAACCTGACGGTGGAAGCCATTGTGACTGCCTGGAGGCTGATGCCTTGGCACTGCAGAAAGAGCCCATTTGAATGAGGGATGTTTACTCTTTTTCTTAACTGGCAAAAGGGTAGACATGTGCATTTCGTTTCGTTACGAATCGAAATTCAGACGAATTTTCATTATTCGGACATTTGGATGCATTACCGAATTGCAATGTTAACGAATTCAAACGAAATTCGAATCAAATTTGAAAAATGACATTTTGTGACCCGACTTTGGGGCCATGTATCTTGGGACCACTTATAGCTAGGGACCCCAAATTTGGTATGCAAACACAGTAGAACGAGCACTACAATATATCCATATATGGGGGTTGCTAGCTATAAGTGCCCCCGAGATACGTGGCCCCAAATTCGGGTCACAAAATGTCATTCTCTTTTGCAGAAAAGTAATATAAATGAAATAAGATGTGTGTGTTTTTTTGCACTGGTACACTGTAAGTATGAGGTTGATGTGACAGATGTATATAAAGTAACTAACCATCTTCCAAAATTTCTAATTCAAATAGAAAAGATTAGAAAAAAATATAATTGAATAGAATAAAATAGAAAGAATATACAACCATCTTCTGAAATTCAAATTTCAAATAGAATAAATTTGAATTTCAAATAGTATGAATTCAAATTTTTTAATTAATTAATTTTAAATTTGGATAGAAAAGATTATAATAAAATAGAAAATAGACTAGAAAAACAATAGAACAGAACTGAATAGAATATATTTTATATTTTATTCTGTTCTGTTCTATTGTTTTTCTAGTCTATTTTTTATATTCTATTAAAATATTTTCTATTAAAATTGAAATCATTATATACTAAATTCGAATTTTGGAAGATGGTGGTTTTATAATATATATATATATATATATTTCTTTCCGACATTCGAATTTCGTATAGAATGAATTCGAATTTGAATAGAAAAGATCAGAATGGAAATAGAGAATAGACTAGAAAGACAATAGAACAGAATAGAATATAGATACTATCTATTTCATTTTGAATTTCTTTTGCAGATTACTATTTGTTTCCATACGATCTCCTGCAGACTATTAGCATCTATTTAATTTTTTTGCAGATCTCCTGCAGACTATTAGTATCTATTTTGTTTTCTAACCAGATCTCCTGCAGACCATTAGCATCTTTTTTTTAGCAGATCTCCTGTAGACTATTAACAGCCATTTCACTTCTTTTTTTTTTTTGCAGATCTCCTGCAGACTGTGAAAAAACGAAATAGAGATCTCCTGCAGACTATTAGCATCTATTTGATTTTTTTGCAGAACTCCTGCAGACTATTAGCATCTATTCTTTTTTAGCAGATCTTGTAGACTATTAACAGCCATTTCAGTTCTTTTTTTGAAAATCTCCTGCAGACTGTTAGAATCAATTACATTTTTCTTTTTTTTGCAGATTACTATTTATTTCCATCAGATCTCCTGCAGTATATTAACATCTATTTAATTTTTTGCAGATCTCCTGCAGACTATTAGCATCTATTTCATTTTTATTTTAATTTTTTTGCATTAGAACAGCCATTTCCTTTAGATATAGATGCTAATAGTCTGCAGGAGATCTGAAAACAATGAAATATATGTTATTATACTGCAGGAAATCTGATGGAAATAAATAGTAATCTCCCAAAAAAAATGAAATTGATTCTAACAGTCTGCAGGAGATCTGCAAAAAAAAAAAAAGAAGTGAAATGGCTGTTAATAATCTACAGGAGATCTGCTAAAAAAATAGATGCTAATGGTCTGCAGGAGATCTGGTTAGAAAACAAAATAGATACTAATAGTCTGCAGGAGATCTTATTAAAACAAATGGTAATCTGCAATTTTTTTTTAAATGAAATAGATAGTATCTATATTCTATTCTGTTCTACTGTTCTAGTCTATTCTCTATTTCTATTCAAATTCAAATTCATTTTATACGAAATTCAAATGTCGGAAATATATATATATATATATATATATATATATATATATATATATATATATATATATATAACCATCTTCCGAAATTCGAATTTAGTATATAATGATTTTGATTTTAATAGAAAAGATTTTAATAGAATATAAAATAATAGATTAGAAAAACAATAGAACAGAACAGAATCAAATATAATATATTCTATTCTGTTCTATAGTGTTTCTAGTCTATTTTCTATTTTATTATAATCTTTTCTATTCAAATTTAAAATTAATTCATTTAAAAATTTGAATTCATACTATTCGAAATTCAAATTTATTCTATTCAAATTTGAATTTCAGAAGATGGTTGTATATTCTATTTTATTCTATTCAATTATTTTTTTTCTATTCTGTTCTAATCTTTTCGATTTGAATTAGAAATTTTGGAAGATGGTTAGTTACTTATACTTACTTATATACATCTGTCACATCAACGTTTCATACTTGCAGTGTACAGTCCAAAAAAACACACACACATCTTATTTCATTTATATTTATGGTATCAATGAAGTTGTCAGCATGCCTGATTGAAGAAGTCACGGATGTCGATCACAAGGCAAGTGCATATGCTGTATGTCATTGTCCACTTGCCAAAAGTTGTGTATTGTATTTGTCCACTTGCCACGTCACCTGCCACAAGTTGTGTATTGTCCACTTGCCACGACACCTGCCATGAGTGCCACGTGACCTGCCACGAGTGCCACGTGACCTGCCACGAGTGCCACGTGACCTGCCACGAGTGCCACGTGACCTGCCACGAGTGCCACATGACCTGACACGAGTGCCACATGACCTGACACGAGTGCCACGTGACCGGCCACGAGTGTCACGTGACTTAACACGAGTGCCACGTGACTTGCCATGAGTGCCATGTGACCAAGTTGTGGATTGTCCACTTGCCACGTCACCTGCCACCAAGCGACCCCAGATATAGGCAATATGAAAGTACTTTTCTGCAGCAGAGAATTACATTTTGCGACCCGAATTTGGGGCCACATATCTCGGGGACACTTATAGCTAGAAACACCAAATTTGGTATGCAAACACAACATATCCAAATTTGGGGTTTCTAGCACCAAGTGACCCCGAGATACATGGCCCTAAAGTCAGGTCACAAAATATTTTCGAATCAGGTTGAAATAGTTTCGAATGCGGTTGAAATTATTTTGAATCATGTTGAAATCATTTCAAATTCGGTAGAAATATTTTCGAATTTGGTTGAAATATTTTCGAATGTGACCGAATGTGACCGATTTTTAGAATTCGGCAGAAAACTAAATGAAATACGAAAACTAATTTAAAGAATTTAATGAATA
Source organism: Lithobates pipiens (assembly GCF_037356315.1). Taxonomy (NCBI): domain Eukaryota; kingdom Metazoa; phylum Chordata; class Amphibia; order Anura; family Ranidae; genus Lithobates; species Lithobates pipiens. The sequence goes on along the minus strand of NW_027507787.1, from coordinate 138,411,975 downwards.
TAACTAAACGAAATGAATTAATTAACGAATTAAAACGAAACAAAACAAAACAATTTTTTTCCTTTTGCACATGTCTACAAAAGGGTACTTTTCCCACTTGATTTTTTTTTATATATTTGTCCAAATCCTCCCCAAACAGCTTTTCACTGCAGAAAGGAAAACCAGCCAGAAGCTTTTTGCATGGTGCTTCGGCTGACCAACTTTTCAACCATAATGCCGCATACACACGACCGGGCTTAAGTCCGACAGACTTTCGATGGAGTTCTGACGGAGCTCTGACAGAGTTCTGACGGAATTTTCGAATGAACGGACTTGGCCACAAACAATCACACCAAAGTCCGACGGATTTGAACGTGATGACGTATGACTGGACTAGAATAAGGAAGTTCATAGCCAGTAGCCAATAGCTGCCCTAGCGTCAATTTTTGTCTGTCGGACTAGCATACACACGAGCGGATTTCTCGGTAGGAACTGGGTCCGGCGGAGTTCTGGCGGAAAAATTTTAAACATGTTCCATTTCTAAAGTCTGTCAGACTTTTGCGAATCAAAAGTCCGCTGCAGCCCACACATGATCGAATAGTCTGCCGGAATTGTTCGGACTTTTGATGTTGAAAAGTCTGGTCGTGTGTACGCTGCATAAGAAGAGAGGTTTGAAGAATAGAATCTCTGATTACGTCAATTGAAAAACACAAAGCCGCTGGCAGCTCAGCTAACTCCTGGGCCTGCTGTTCAGGGAACACCTTGATCGCCTGTTTCAAATGGTCTCTCAAGAATTTACATACTCCAGTTGCCACCACTGCAGGTTGAGCCACTGAACCTGCCAAGGAGAAAACGTTTTTTAACAGGAATTCCATTTTTTTATCAGTTGGATCCCTAAGCATTTCCACATTGTCAATCGGACAAGTCAAACTTTTATTCAGAGTATATAGCAGCATCAATTGCTGGTATACTCAACATCTTTGTAAAATTTTCCTCCATAGGATAAAGTGTAGAAAACTTTTTAGGAGGGAAAAAGTGCTTATGTCAGGGTTCCGCTCGCACTCGGATCGCCGCACGCGCGCACGCCATTAGGCAGCCTGGGCATCAGCGTGTGTGTGCGCGCCGCTGTGCACCCCAGACGCACGTGCGTGCGCGGCGTTCGTGCGCTGACGCGATTGCCGCCAGTGGCCCCATTTAAAGGTACAGCTGCAGATGCTCTGTGCTGTTTGTCTGCAGCTAGTACCTGAAGAATCCCGTTATCTGTCTGCTGATTCCTGTTATTTGACCCGACTTCCGTCTGACTCTGCTGCTCTCTCCTGCCCCAACCCCGGCTTGCCTGACCTTGTTACAGACTGCTTACTGTTGCTGAACCTCTGCCTGTTTGTGACGTTGCACTGTCTACCACCTGTCTGCTTGTCCCAGCCTGCCTGACCTGTCTTGTCTGTACCTACGTTCTGAGACCTTCCAGAATCCGCTGCTGCCTTCCAGGTTCACCGGTCTGCCTGCCCTGCCTCAGCTGCCAGCTCTGCCAAGCCGTCTCCTGCTTCCACCAGCTCCGGCGGTTCCAGCATCTGGAGGTTCACCTGCTCCACCTGCATCAGCTGCTGCATCTAGCCAGACGCTCCTACCCCGCTGCGCTCACGCACCACTGTTCTCACTCCAGTGGGACTTGAACCAGAGCCGTAAGAGAGGTCTTCTTCCATCATCAAGTCAGGCTCACCACTCAGGTACCTAACAGCTTATCTGGGTGATCCCACTCAGAATACTCAAGGCTCGAGGAGGCTTTCGTGAACCCAAATGGGAAGTGGGCTCTTCAACCGACTCTGTTAAGGGTAGCTTAAATGTGGAGCAGACCATTTCATTAAGAGAATTCACCAGCAACTTCTCAGCATGTGAAGATGAAGAAGGTCCTTCCCCACTTGATCCCTAGAAAGAGAAGTCATCAGCCTCTTCACGGTCCCCTGAGCGGGATTCATCTCCCCCTCCCACTGTTCCTCCATTTGAGGATCCTGGGTGGTAAAAGGGGACCTAATGCATTTTCTTCCACTCTGTGCAGATGTGATTCAAGCCACTAATGTTTCCTCTAAACCATTCATAGCTGAGGAGAAAACCTGCTCAGTTAATTAGACTGGGGCTGAAGTGTCGGAATTGCAGCCCTGATGACCCTGATGGCTCACTCTGACCAGCCTCCCTAGATTGGAATGGTGTTGCAGAGGGAGGGTCCTTAGGGCCTGAGGGTGACCCCTTTGTGTCTTTGGTTTTTGTGGCATTTGTACCACCTCCTCTGGTCATAGTGCTGAGCACAATCCCAGAGGTACTACCAAAAAAAATGCACCCACTGCTGAGCAATAGCCCAGCAACTGCCGCTGCTATTAAGTTAAGCCTGATGCTTAAGTAAATGTATCCTGGAATGCTTGTGTCACCCATTCGCTCTGTGTCCCTCCTTCAGCTGTATGCACCTGAAAAAGGGTGCATTTTATAGCTATACAGCCCGCATTCTTGGTGCTGAAGCATGCCAATGCTGCTAATCACTGCCCCCCTTCCTCCAGCCACCCACCGCGCCTTCCCTCATTTATTTCAAAATAGATAATTTTCCAACGTGAGTGGGCTCCGTTCCTGACCGGACTGAATGGAGGACTGGGGTGGAGGAGAGGATTAAAGCTGCAGATGGGAACTGCTGTAATGATGGCTGGAGCTGCGCAGCACACCGCCAACTGCTCCCTCTGCCTGGAGTAAAGCTATCCAGGTGGGAGGACATTCCTAGGAGAAAAACCTCCTTCCCTGCTTGGGCCGGAGGACGCATGCAGCTTGTTTTACAGAGTGAGCCTGACAAGCATGGAACAGGTATGTGCTCTTGACAGCCCCTGGGAGTGACAATAGGCATGACAACATTTAAAGGAGAAAAACCCACAAGAATTAGAAAAATTCTTTAGGAATCTCCCTTACTTTATCCATCTGCAGGGCTCTGTGCTAACAGACCCAATATTCACCACTCACGATGGGCTCCATTAAAAACCTTCAGGGCCTGGGGTCCCCTTTTTATCAGGGGATCAACAGCCCTGGGCCTGTAAAGCACCCGCCAGGAATATGGCTGAAAAAAAAAATACTGTATCCCGGGTTCCAATTCTCTAAAAAGAGAAGCATTACAGGTAAAACTTTGGACACGAGGCCCGGGTACCATTCAATTCGGCCTGGAAAATACACTTTGAATGGATCTGGTTGCATAGCTTGCCCCAGCTAGGAATATTCTAGTGGAGCTCAGCACAGCATATCTTTACTCGTGACCGACACCTAAGACACTGGCGAAAAAACAGAGGTACTCCAGATAAGGGGAGGGGTTATATGGGTAATTGAACTTGCTGTTTAGGGTGTGCTAGTGTCCATCACCTGAAGGTGCCATACAACCCATAGTTATTACTGTGGCTCTGTGTCCCGTGATGTAGGATAAAGAAATACATACATATAATACAGTATCTCACAAAAGTGAGTACACTCCTCACATTTTTGTAAATATTTTATTAGATTTTTTCATGTGACAACCTTGAAGAAATGACACTTTGCTACAATGTAAAGTAGTGAGTGTAAAGCTTGTATAACAGTGTAAATTTGCTGTCCCCTCAAAATAACTAAACACACAGCCCTTAAACCGCTGGCAACAAAAGTGAGTACATTTCCCCTCCCCAGTATCATGTGTCTCATTAGCGTTACAAGATGTCAGGTGTGAATGGGGAGCAGGTGTGTTAAATTCGGTGTTATCACTCTCACTCTCTCATACTGGTCACTGGTAGTTCAACATGGCACCTCATGGCAAAGAACTCTCTGAGGATATGAAAAAAAAGAATTGTTACTCTACATAAAGATGGCCTAGGCCATAAGAAGATTGCCAAGACCCTGAAACTGAGTTGCAGTGGCCAAGACCTTTAAGGTTCAAGGTTTAAAAGGACAGGTTCCACTCAGAACAGGCCTCGTCATGGTCGACCAAAGAAGTTGAGTGCACATGCTCAGCATCATATCCAGAGGTTGTCTTTGGGAAATATAAGTATGAGTGCTGCCAGCATTGCTGCAGAAGTTGAAGGGGTGGGGGGTCAGCTTGTCAGTGCTCAGACCATACGCCGCACAGTGCCTCAAATTGGTCTGCATGGCTGTCATCCTAGAAGGAAGCTTCTTCTTAAGATAATGCACAAGAAAGCCAGCAAACAGTTTGCTGAAAACAAGCAGATTAAGGACATGTATTACTGGAACCATGTCCTGTGGTCTGCTGAGACCAAGATAAACTTATTTAACTTATTTGGTTCAGATGGTGTCAAGCGTGTGTGGCGGCATCCAGGTGAGGAATACAACGATAACTATGTCTTGCCTACAGTCAAACATGGTAGTGGGAGTGTCATGGTCTGGGGCTGCATGAGCTGAAGAGCTACAGTTCATTGAGAGAACCATGAATGTGAAATTCTAAAGCAGAACATGATCCCCTCCCTTCGGAGACTAGGCCTCAGGGCAGTATTACAACATGATAATGACCCCAAACACACCTATAAGACAACCACTGCCTCTCTAAAGAAGCTGAGGGCAAAGGTGATGTACTGGCAAAGCATGTCTCCAGACCTAAACCCTATTGAGCATTTGAAGGGCATCCTCAAACAGAAGGTGGAAGAGCGCAAGGTCTCTAACATACACCAGCTTTGTAATGTCATCATGGAGGAGTCAAAGAGGACTCCAGTGGCAACCTGTGAAGCTCTGGCGAACTTCATGCCCAAGAGGATTAGAGCAGTGCTTGAAAATAATGGTGACCGCACAAATTATTGACACTTTGGGCCCAATTTGGACATTTTCACTTAGGGGTGTACTCACTTTTGTCGCCAGCGGTTTCGACACATAATTCGTAATTTGAGTTATTTTGAGAGGACAGCAAATTTACACTGTTATACAAGATACTTTACATTGTAGCAAAATGTAATTTCTTCAGTGCTGTCACATGAAAAGATATAATAAACTATTTACAAAAATGTGAGGGGTGTACTCACTTTTGTGAGATTATTTATATATATAAGAGATGGCGCCACATCAGCTGACAACAAGCTTTAGTCTGCTGTCAGCTGATTTTGGGTCATAGAAGAGCAAAAATAAGTGCACGCCTGTGACCCACAAGAGAAGTAAGACCCAAGCAGCTTTGTTCATACTTCTCTTCTAAATAAGAAAACATTATATACAGTAGTTTCATAGTAGGTAACAAGGAATAAAGACAGCAGTCCATTCAGTTCAACCTGTGTAAAATATCCATACTCTCTGCAGCCACCACCAGTTGTGGAAGAGAGTTCCACATCCTTTTTGCCCTGACGGTGAAAACCCCCCTGCGCATTTTAAAGGTTAAATCGTTTCACCTCCAATCTCATTGTGTGGCCCCGTGTCCTTTTACACTCCTTGAGACTGAATATTTTTTTTCCCCCAGCTGTTCTCCCCTAGTGAGTAGTTTGCATTTATGTTTTTTGCCCCAAGTGAATTACCTTACATTTTTCCACAATAAACCTTATTCGCCATGTATTTGCCCACTCCATTATTTTGTTCAAGTCTTTCTGTAAAATATCTATATCCTAATGTGAAGTTATTACCCTGCTTCATTTTGTGTCATCCCCAAAAACTGAGATTGAGCTATTTATTCCATCCTCTATATCATTTATAGTCCCAAGACAGAACCCTGGGGCACCCCACTTATCACTCCAGACCAGTCTGAGTACACATTATTTATCACCACCCTTTGGACACGCCCCTGTAACCAGTTTTTTTTTTTACCCAAGAACAAACCTTCTGGTATCCCCCTGCGGACCTCAGCTTGTAGATTAAGCACTTATGAGGGACTGTATCAAATCCAGATACACTAAATCCACTGGACTTCCCCTGTCTAGATGGCAGCTCACTTTAGTAATAGCAAAGTTATTGCTGAAAAAACAGATCAATAGTAGAAATGTAAAAATTGCTCTGATCATTGGAGGTGTACATATATGAGAGCTGATGTGGTTACAGGGATCCGGTTACGCAACTCAAAATTTTTTTTAGAAAAAAAAAGGATTTTAACCGGTTCCCATCCAGCCTATAGCAGGATGATGCTGGTGGGAACCTCTCATCGATCCGGGTGGACATCATTTGACATCCTCCCGGATCAGGCGGCGCGATCGGTCACCAACTGTGTCCACTGGACACAGCCGATGACTGATCACTGTACCGACCCGTTGGCGGTACCATGTGACCGCTGTAACCAATTACAGCAGGTCATATGACAGTTGTACACAATAGATGGCTTCCCTTTAAGCCATCTATTGTATACATTTGTGTTGCTAGCTGTGATTGGACAGTGAGATTACATGGTACAGACTGGGTCAATCACAAATTTTTTGGGTTTCTTAATTTTCCAAAAACTTAAGACAAAAAATTACAACTTCAAAAAACTTACTATGCGTCTAACTAAATATCTTGGACAGTCTTCTTTCCAAAAAGGGGACATTTGGGGGATATCTATACTGTCCTGAGATTTTTGGGCCTCAAGAAATGAGATAAGGCATCAGTACATCAGGACTGTTTAAATTTCATATATATATATATATATTAAACTTTACAACAGACTAAATAATATATACTGTTTTGCATTGATTTCACCAAAGAAATGAAGAAATGCAGCAGAATACATCTTGGCCTAAATTCATTTAGAAAGATGATTTATTTGCAAAATTTTATAACAGAAACAAAGAAAGACCCAGTGGTGATTGAATACTACCAAAAGAAAGCTCTATTTGTATGAACAAAATTATAACAATTTTTTTTAGGTACAGTGTTGCATGGCCGTGCAATTGTAATTCAAAGTGTGACAGTGCTGAAAGCTGAAAATTGGCTTGGGCAGAAAGTGGTTAAATGTTTATTTACAGTGTGTTTCATTTCTATAAATATTTTTTTATTCACTTGCAATGTGCCCTTGAACTTGCTAGATAATTGAACTACTCCAGAAGATTCAGATCTCCCTCGCTTCCTTGCAGATCATAGTCCTCTCCGCTTCTTGGCATGTCTAATTTTACTCTGAGCTGGCCCAGCTCCTTCACCCCTCCCCCTCACTGTCCTACATAACCTTTTATGCAGAAACTGGGGGAAGAGAAAGGGGTAATACTATCGAACGTCACTTCAGTGACAGCTATGAGTCTCCAGGAAAAACTGCTCTTACATACAGTATACTGTAAGGACATATTTATAAGGCCGTATTCACACCTGAGTGTATCTTTTCAGGTGGAAAGTCGCATGATTCTTGCCGCATTTTTTCTGTGAATTTTTACCGCAATTTTTGTCACGATTTTGTACAGGACAAAAGGTCACCAATGTAAAAAGCAGAAAATGCCTGTATTCTGCCCAAAAAAGAAGCTTACTGTACTGTATGTATTTTTTTGAGCTTCAGGCAACAAAAATGCTCAGATGTGAACAGGGGCCATTTAAATGAATGGGATTTGGGTGTTTTGGAACTTTTGAGATGAGCTTTTTACGAGCGTTCTACGAGCTGAAAACGCTCAGATGTGAATACAGCTTAAAGCAGTGAATCTGACATTCTCTAATTGTTTGCTGCAGGTAAATCATCCAGGTGTGTGTTTTAAATTACAGGGGACGAGTCACTGAATAACATAGTGAATGTTTGGTGAAAAGTACATTCACTACTTTTAAAAACATGCCCTATGATGTTGCCAAGAGAAGACGTGGAATCTCTGCAATGGTATGTCCATATACTGTTTTAAAATACACACAACACAAAAAAAAAAAAAAAACATCTTATCTAAATGCTTCAGTCTGTTTATGTAAAGCAGGAGTGGTCAGCGTGACTGCAGTTTTGCACACCTATTTTTTCTAAGATGTAACCTTTTCTTATTGCTGAAAGGGAGCTTACATTTGCAATTCAGGTTTCTATTCTTGGGTTTCTGGATGGATTCCCAGTTACAGTTAAAAAAAGGAAAGGCATAAAGTAACTCAAAATATAGTTTTTAGTATATTGCAGGTGCTCTATGCAGTCTCTCTTGTTCAGCAAAGTGCTTAAAAACAATCAATACAACACCCATCTTATTTGCTAATATTTTAATTAGAGCAAGGATGATGTGCTGAGTACAGTTGCTCATACACACAAACCAGATTTCACCTTTCATCACTTCTGAGAAATAAGAACATTGAAAAATTACTGCTGATTGATTGCTTTGGGTTACTGGGTTTAATACTTAACCACTTCAATACAGGGCATTTATACACCCTTCCTTTTCAGACCAATTTTTAGCTTTCAGTGCTCTCACACTTTGGGTGCAGTGTTGCATGACTGAGTAATTGGCATTCAAACAAAATTTTTATCATTTTTTTTCTTACAAATAGAGCTTTCTTTTAGTGGTATTTAATCACCGCTGGGTTTTTTATTTTTTGTCACACAAGTGAAAAAAGAGCGAAAATTTTGAAAAAAAAACTTTTTTTTTTAGTTTCTATGATAACATTTTGCAAATAAGTCATTTTTTTTTCTTAAATTTGGGCCAAAATTTATACTGCTACATCTCTTTGGTAAAAATAACCCAAATTAGTGGATATAATGTAGTCTCTTTTAAAGTTATAGAGTCTACAAGCTATGGTGCAAATCATTGAAAATTGATCACATCTGATCACACCTGTTTCCTGAAATGTCAGGAAAGTACAAATACCCCCCAAATGAACCCTTTTTGAAAAGTAGACAGTCCAAGGTATTTAGTAAGAGGCATGGTGAGTTTTTTGAAGTTGTAATTTTTTCCAACAATTCTTGGGAAAAAGAAGAATGTTTTGTTATTATGACAATTTTGTAAAAAATAAAATAGTTATTTCTCATACACAGCATATGCATACTTCCAATTACACCCCAAAATACATTCTGCAACTCTTTCCGAGTATGGCGATACCACATGTGTGTATCTTTTACACAGGCTGGCCACACAGAGAGGTCCAACATGCAGGGAGCACCGTAAGGGGTTCTAGGAGCATAAATGACACCTCTAATTTCCTAACGACCTATTACATTTGTGAAGGCCCTGGAACACCAGGACAGTAGAATTACCCACAAAATGACCCCATTTTGGAAAGCAAACACCCCAACATATATTCTATGAGGCATAATGAGTCTTTTGAACAGTTAATTTTTTTCCACAAGTCTTCAGAAAACGTGGAAAGAAAATGAAAACATATTTTTTTTTTTACACTAAGTGGTCAGTTTATAAGATATTTCTAACTCAAAGCATGTACATAGCAAAATTTACACCCCAAAATACATTCTGCTACTCATCCTGAGTATGGCAATACCACGTGTGTGACTTTTACACAGCCTGGCCACATACAAAGACGCAACATGCATGGAGCGCCGTCAGGTGTTCTAGGAGCATAAATGACACCTCTAATTTCCTAATGACATATTACATTTGTAAAGGCCCTGGAGCACCAGAACAATGGAATAAACCCACGAAATGACCCCATTTTGGAAAACAAACACCCCAAAGTATATTCTATGAAGCATTATGAGTCTTTTGAACTGTTAATTTTTTTACTCAAGTCTTCAGAAAACATGGAAAGAAAATTACATTTTTTTTTTTACACAAAGCTGTGCATTTATAAGATATTTCTAACACATAGCATGTCTATAGCAAAAATTGCACCCCAAAACACATTCTGCTACTCCCCCTGAGTATTGCAATCCCACAGGTGTGAGACTTTTACACAACCTGGCCATATACAGAGGTCCAACATGGAAGTGGTACCTTCAGGCATTCTAGGAGCATAAATTACACAACTCATTTTATTCCTATCACACTTTTGAAGGTCCTGGAGCATCAGGACAATGGAATTACCCACAAAATGACCCCATTTTGGAAAGCAAACTCCTCAACGTGTATTCTATGAGGCATGGTCTGCAAGTAGGTACTCCGATGGGCTGGTGACAGGTACTCCGTTACTCCGACGGGCTGGTGACAGGTACTCCGTTACTCCGATGGGCTGGTGACAGCTACCCGGGTACTCCGATGGGCTGGTGACAGGTACTCTGGTACTTCGACGGGTTGGTGACAGGTACTCGGGTACTCCGACGGGCTGGTGACAGGTACTCGGGTACTCCGACGGTCTGGTGACAGGTATTCGGGTATTCAAACGGGCTGGTGACAGGTATTCGGGTACTCAAATGAACTGTGACAGGTACTCGGGTACTCAGATGAACTGTGACAGGTACTCAGATGGGCTGTGACAGGTACTCAGATGGGTTGTGACAGGTACTCAGATGGGCTGTGACAGGTACTCAGGCTGTAACAGGTACTCAGGTACTCGGGTACTCAAATGGGTTGGGACAGGTACTCGGGTACTCAGATGGGCTGGGACAGGTACTCGGGTACTCAGATGGGCTGACAGGGGCTCAGGTTCTCGGATACTCAGATGGACTGTGACAGGTACACAGGTACTTAGATGGGCTGTGACAGCTACTCAGGTACTCAGATGGGCTGACAGGTACTCAGGTACTCGGGTACTCAGATGGGCTGACAGGTACTCAGGTACTCGGGTGCTCAGATGGGCTGTGATGGGCGATGACTGGTACTTTTTTGGGTGGTGACAGGTCCTCTTTATTGGGGGGTAATCAGTGTGTGTTGGTGTATACACTAGGCGGTAATGAGATGTAACCCAGTAGCATCTTGTTACCACGGTTTGTTTACATTCTGTGACCGGCTGTGATTGGACATTGGCAATTTCATTGGCTCTTTACTGCGATCGGGGTTGGGCTGTGTCAGGGTGACAAGTCATATCCCTGATCGCTGCTTTGCATGCACCCTAGGCGCGTGCATGAGCGCTGTGATTACACAGTACATGTGACCGGCTGTGATTGGACATGGTCGGTCATGTGTATCGGGGGGGTGGATGGGGATGAAAAAAAAAACAGGGATGGGCTGTTTCCGAGGGACACACCTCATTAACGATTGCCGCACTGTGGGCCCCCGCAGGAGCGGCAAAATACCGAGAACGTCATATGACGCCCACCCAGAATGGGAGATCCCATCTGTGGGCGTCATTTGACTATGGCCTGGTATTGAAGTGGTTAAGGTGGAACTTTATGCTAGGAAATAAAAAGTGGGTGATTAGTCATGATTTTTTAATGCAGAAGAGACATGTTTGTCTCTTTTGCATTAAAACTACTTACCTGCCTGTCCGCCTCATACAGCGAGCTGAGTGGTTCACTGCACAAATTCAGCAAAGCTGAAGGAACTCCAGCGCATGTGTGGGAGTAACGTCATCTTTGCCTGGAAAATAATAGCAGCCAGCGATCGAGACCCAGAAGATGCCCACCCGAAGATGCCAGCAGGGAGTACGGGGACAGTGCGCCACTGGATCTAAGGTGAATGTAGAACTGTTTTCTTAAAACTACAAATTGCAAGCAGAAAGGTATTTTATTACAGAGGAGACATGATCTCTTGATGATAATGATGATGAGACCCTGTCAATGTCTATATCATTGTGCCTAAATGTTTTACATGGAATGGCATCAGACATTAAAAAGACACTCTTGACAGTCATTTTGGGTCTAAAATTGGACATTCAAGCTTTGGCCACGAGATTAGAGGAATTAAAAAAAAAACATACCCGCCCTAATTTCACCATCCAGGAGGTACAACAGATAACAGATGCAAACACGCCATTCATCTGCATGAATTACACCATCTTCTAGAACAGTGGTTCTCAACCATGTCCTCAAGTACCCCCAACAGGCCATGTTTTGGGAATTTCTCTTAAATAATAATGCTGTCCAAAACACCTAGCCATTGACTCAGATTTAATGTGCCTGTGCAAGTTAAAGGTAAACCTGCAAACATGGCCTGTTGGGGGTAAGGACAGGGTTGAAAACCACTAATCTAGAAGACCTAGATAATAGGGGATGCTGCCATGATATTCAGGTTGTCAAGCCTGATCAGTTATCACTAACTATTTCCATCATATTTAATGATATTTTGGAGAGGCCATATGAAACACTAATCAATATGAAATGCCCCATTGTGCTCTAAGACTGAGGGGACAATACAAATACAGAGACCCAGAGATGTTGCATTTTGAAAAAAAAATCTCAGAAGAGCCAGAAACAAAGGCCATCTCCTTTTTAAAGAAGCAAATTATATCAAGATTTATCACACATTACTCTGCAGCACCACAAAGACCTCTGACCACTGCTTGAGATCCTGCATGAAAAAGGAATTCCCTATAGATGGAAATTCACGTTCTGTTTATCAGATGTCTCTGAGTCCCCAAAAACACATACCGTAAGAGCTTTTTGTGGGAGTTTGGATTTACCTGTTTTCGATCTCCCTGATTGGTATGACAGATTTCGCCTACCCCCCTACCTATGGAGGTACAATTCCATAGTGGGGCCACCAACCTCGAGATGCTCCAGTTCACTGCCACATGCTTTGTCTCCTATAGAAAAGGTAGTCTACCAGACTCTACTGCTCATCACAGACCCCAACAGGAGTAACTTTCCAGCTTGCCTTAATACCTATCCAAGACTCCTGGAGCGGCCTCATTGAGACTTTACTTCAAGTTCCCTTTATGTTCCAGGGCCCTTGTTTTCCATGGCATGAAAGTTTCTAGGTACAATTCTTTTTTCTATGTTAAGATACTGTATAATTTGGATGCTATAGTGGTCATGGAGCATGCTGCTTTTAGGACGACACACAATAATCAGCCCAAATATATTATGTCCCTTGTCCCTGTAATGGGCCCCCTTCTGAAATTAAGTGGCGCCACGTGACATCAGAAGGAGCGGTGCCACTGAGTGATGTAGCCAGGTAGCCCCACCCTTTGCCTATATAATAAATGTCAAAGCGCAGAGCAGGCATATGGCAGGAGACCTCCCAGGAGTTGGGTCCAGCGGGTGGCGAGATTGACAATGGATTTACATCAAGGGAGTCTTCTTTTTTTTTTTTTTTTTTTAAACTGTCTTGTGTTTATTACTTTTGTACACCTTTTCAGATAAAGGGGGGAGATCTGGGCACCCCCTTCCAGATTCCGATAAGCCCCCCGCCCTCAGACCCTGACAACCACAGCTCAGCGTTGTCGGAAAAAGGACCTTGCCCCCATCAACATAGGCAAGGAGGTCTGGGGTGGATGGCAGAGCACCCCTGCCCAAAAACACAGTCTCCCCCATGTCGAGGGCATGTGGCCTGGTATAATTCAGGAGGGGGGCGCTCGCTCATCCCCACCCCTTTCCTGGTCTGCCAGGCTGCATGCCCGGATAAGGGTCTGGGATGGATTTTGGGGGGAACCCCCCCCCCAAAGATTTTTTTTAACATTTTGGCATGAGGTTTCCTTCCAAATCCACGTCAGACCCAGTTTTTTCTTTATTTTTTCAATAGCCGGGTCCTGGCAATTCTAACCGCGAGTCATTTTAGTTGGGATTTGACTCTTTTTTTTTTTTTACATTAGAACTTTTATTTTTGCTGTAGCATGCTTATTGCATGCTACAGATGCACCACTTTACAGGCACAATAAGGGGACAATAAGGGGACCCCCAGGCACTATATTTTAAGGATTCTTTAATTTTTATTGCATTTTAAGCATAAAATGATTGCTCCTCAAAAAAAAAATATTTTTTTTTATTGATACATGTCCCCCAGGACAGTACCCAGACCCTCATACATCTTTTATGGCCAATTACTTGCATATATGCCTTCAAAATAGGCAGTTTTGATTTTTCCTATTTGGGTCCCATAGACTTCAATGGGGTTTGCCGTTCAGGCTAGAACATTTCCCCTGTTTGGGAGTTCTGCTACAAACTGAACAGGGGGTGTTTGACCCATCCCTACTTGTCAATAAACAGGTGTTATACATTTGGCTCTCCCCTGCTCTTCCTCCTTCTCCCCTCTGCCTGTTTCCCCCTTCTCTTCTTTTTCCCTCCTCCTTCTTTATTCACCTCCCCTCTTATTTCCAGTCCCCCCCCCCCCCACCCTTCCCAGATCTTCCCTCCTGATTTCCCCTTGATTTTATCCTGCAATCCCCAGGTTGTTCAATGTTGCTCATTTTGTGCTATGGAAACTTATGTGGACTGATTGGTCAAATCCTTTGGGATATTAAATGTATATGGTGCCCAAACATCCTTGACTCTGTGTGGCAAACGTGACAAATTGCTTCTTTAGATTTGTAGCCCCTTATCGGATATTCCCAGTCTGCTTTGGCAGGAATAATTTTATTTTTTTGTTTGCCACTTGGATCTTTGGACAGAATCTCACCCTTGATCTTTCAATATGTTAGTTACCTTGCTCATGAGATTATTGTGTACATTGGGGATTATTGCATGCCTTTACTTGTTTGTTCTATGCTTTTTAATAGCACACATTCCAGACATATAGTTATCATACCCCCAAGAATATGAGGTTTCCATAACTCTCCTCTCCTGCCCTTTCCTTTCCTATTGGCTTTTAGCCTATGATTTAAAGGTGGGGTTCTCTTTGGATGAATTATGTCTTAGTAATGGATGTCAAGAGGTTTATATAAATTATCTACCTTGAGCCCATGAGTGTTCCTTATTGAAGGCCTTATTGTTCATTGTTATCACATTGCTATGCTGCTTGATTCTCAAGCCTTTATACACATTTGCAATGCCAAGTTAGAATCAACTATCCTAAGTGCTTAACTAGTAGGTCCCATGCCTCCAATTTTAACCCATCCCTCGACTTCCCTCTAGCTTAAATCTTCACCTCTGGTACCACCCTTTCCCTTAAATGCCCCCTAACTTCACTCCCTTCTATTCAGCTGTAGCTTTTCCTTGTTTCTCATTTGGTGCACATTTTTTTTTTCTTGTCAATGAATTTTATTGTAATTAAAGGAAATACAAGTATGTACACGAACAAAAGAGAATCGTCACATATAGTACATATGGATTAACAAACGAAAAACACAGTTTCGTCAGGGACGAGTGGAGTTTGGGGTTCACACAGATTATGAATGTGGTCGTCTGCGAGCATTATAAACTTACAATTGTAAAGGAATAAACAGTAGGTACTGATATAATAATCAAGAAGTGAACCCATCATAGAATGTGGATGGAGACAACCAGATAGAAGATGACGTAGCACAAAAATAGAAGAGGGGTGAAAGAGAGGAGAATGGGTGCGAGCATGTCTAGGATCCTAGTAGGTATGATGCCAGTGAGTGTCGGCAGTTGAACACACACGTCCAAAGGGCAGGGCCTGATTAAGAGTATCATGGGCCTGGTGCTGAGGATTTTGCTGGGCCTTTTTATGGAAATAAAATGAAATCCGCAAAAATGTTTTTGTTAAAACAAATTAAATATTGTAATTATCATTAAAGCTGGTAGAGAAAAAAAAGGGGGTGCATGTCATGTAAAACATAAGGGCAAATAAAGCAAGGAAAGGAGGGTGCATGTCATGTAACAGGTAAGGAGGATTCATGTTGTACAATGGGTTAGAAGGAGACATGGTATTTAAAGGGTAAGAGCTGGTAGAGAAGAAAAAGGGGGTGCATGTCATGTAATGAGCAAGGGCTGGGGGAACAGGGAAAGGGGAATGCATGTCATGTAAAGGGTAAGGAGGAAACATGTCAATAAAATGTGTTAGCAGGATGTATTCATCATCATCATTCACCAGCTGATGCATGAGGAATGCAGGGCCAGTAAGGGGAGATCTCTTCCTGTCGGCCCATTGCTTTCCGTGCATGGTCTGTTCTTTTGAGCAACTGGATCTACATAGTTGCCAACATTTCAAAAAAGTTTCTAGGGAAATATTTTTTTTTTTGCTGTGTGTCCAGCATGCCATTGTAGGAGGAGCATGTACTTTAATTAGGTGTGGGACATTCATTTAAAATGAGCATGAGTATACAAGAAGCATATTGTTAGCCTGTTGAGTTTTTTTTTTGTTATAGGCAAATATATAGGGGGAGATTTACTAAAACTGGAGGACTCAGAAACTGGTGCAGCTGTGCAATGTAACCAATCAGCTTATAACTTCAGCTTATTAATTTAGGCTTTGACAATAACACTTAGAAGCCGATTGGTTTCCATGTCCAGTTGCACTAGATTCTTTTTGCAATTTATATTTAAGGTACTGTATTTACATGAAGATTTACCATAATAAAGACTGTTCATGCGTAAAATCATTAATTTGTTTATGTACAACTATTGTCACTTTAAAGCTAAACACTGGGCTAAAAAAAATTTTCCCATAGCAGTGGGGCTGTGCCCACACAGCCCAATACCTTATCCTCCGATCCTCCCAGAACAAGACTGATCTTACACCCCATGCTCCAGTGGTCTTAAATAATGAACTGTTCTGGATGATCAAAGGATCAGTTGAGTGTAGGCTTTTTGCCCACCCCTAGACAAAACAAGCAGCTAACCCATGTTGACACACACACACACAAAAAAAACCTTTCCACGGGGGGTTGGGCTTTAAAGTTCGGCAACCCAACAGATCTTAGCCCTTGTACACACGGTCGGAGATTCCGACAACCAAATCCGTCGGATTTTGTCCGTCAGATTTTGTCCGACGGATTTTGTCCGAAACTGTTGCATACACACGGTCGGACAAAGTTGTCGGAAAATCTGACGTGATGACATTATTTCGTTACGACGGGACTATGTTCAGGCGTAGCCAATAGCTTTGGTGTAGGAATTTGATCTGAGCATGCGGAGCACTTTGTCCAATCGGAATTCTCTACACATGATCGGAGTATGTCCGATCAGAGCATTTTGTCTGAAAATTTTACCAACAAGTTGGAAAACTTGGTCCATTGGATAATCCGACGGAAACGGTCCGATGTAGACCACACAAAATGGTCCGATTGGACACATTCCGTCGGAATCTCCGACCGTGTGTACAAGGGCTTATAGAGAAACACAAATTAAACAAGACTTGCACTGCAAACACATTTTGCATGAAATACTCTGGAAGCATCATTTAACACTGACCATTCTGAGTACTGCATTTTCTGCAACGCACAGAGGTCAGTAGTATGTAGGGCAGTGTACATAGGTCAGTAGGCTGTAGGGCAGTGTATAGAGGTCAGTAGTATGTAGGGAGGGGTACAGAGGTCAGTATTATGTATGGAAGGGGACAGAGATCAGTAGGATGTAGGGAAGGGGACAGAGATCAGTAGTATTTAGTGTAGTGTACAGAGGTCAGTAGTATGTCGGGCAGTGTACAGAGGGCAGTAGTATGTAGAGCAGTGTACAGAGGTCAGTAGTTTGTAGAGCAGTGTACAGAGCTCAGTAGTATGTAGTGCAGTATACAGAGGTCAGTAGTATGTAGAGCAGTGTACATGGGTTAGTAGTAGGTAGGGCAGAGTACAGGGGCCAGTAGTGGGTATGGCAGTGTACAGAGGTCAGTAGTATGTAGGGCAGTTTGAAGAGGTCAGTAGTAGGTAGGGCAGTGTATAGAGGTCAGTAGTAGGTAGGGCAGTGTATAGAAATCGGTAGCAGGTAGGACAGTGTATAGAGGTCAGTAGTATGTAGGACAGTGTACAGAGGTCAGGAGTATGTGGGGCAGGGTACAGAGGTTAGTAGGATGTAGGGCAGCGTACAGATGTCAGTAGTAGGTAAGGCAGAGTACAGGGGTCAGTAGTAGGTAGGGCAGTGTACAGAGATCAGTAGTATGTAGAGCAGTGTACGGGGTCACTAATAGGTAGGGCCGTGTACAGAGGTCAGTAGTAGGTGAGGCAGTGTAGAGAGATCAGTAGTATGTAGGGCAGTGTACAGAGGTCAGTAGGATGTAGGTCAGTAGGATGTAGGTCAGTAGGATGTAGGGCAGTGTACAGGGGTCAGTAGTAGGTAGGGCAATGTATAGAGGTCAGTAGGCTGAAGAGCAGTGTACAGGGGTCAGTAGTAGGTAAGGCAGTGTACAGGGGTCGTTAGTAGGCAGGGCAGTGTGCAGAAATCAGTAGTATGTAGGACAGTGTACAGAGGTATAAAAATAGGCTAATCCCAGGGGGAAGAGTCCCACTGAGAAGAGACACAGGTGGACCACGCTGCTTATTAAGGGATCATTTTAATACAAAAAAGCCTTTTACTCTATATAATCCCCATACTCCACAAACCCCTTGATAACCCACTAGTCAGACTGATCATCTCGGTAATAAAAGGCTCCCTAGAAAGGATGGGCAGATATGTTGATTCCTTTATAAAAAAAAACTATACCATCGTATGTTCACAATACTCAATGTTTTGGCCAAGCTACATAACTTGGAGATCCCGCCTGAGGCCCTACTTGTGGGTATAGACGTGGAAACGGTTTACATGTCGACACCTCAGGGTAGTTTCCTTTTTTCTGGAAACAGCACATCCTAATTATGGGTCACAAAATGAATGAAATGAAAATTAATTTGTCCTGGAATTACTGGAACTGGCATTGACCAACATCTATTTTCAATTCCTTGATGGCTATTATCAGCAAATGAGGGGCACAGTTATGGGAGCTCCATGAGCTCCTTCATATGCTTGCCTCCATTTGGGCCTGTGGGAACGGGAGGAGGTAGTTTATAAGATGCCAACGTACCTTGGCAAGGTATTTACCTGGCTGAGGTACATTGATGAGATCTTCATGGTATGGCTGGGTGACCTGAGTTTCTGTCAACTTTGAATCGGAATGATAGAAACAACGGTCTGACCCATGTGATAGATGCCAATACAATTTCTTTCCTTGACCTACAGATCACCCTGGAGGGTACACGACTGGCGACCTGTACTTACAGGAAGCCAACAGCGGCAAACACGCTCCTGCAGGCATCTAGCCATCCTCCAGATCACCTAATTAGAGGTATCCCAGTGGGCCATTTTCTGCGACTTCGCAGAAGCTGCTGAAAAGATGATGACTTTCGCAAGGAGATAGTTGAAATGTTTGACAGGTTTAAAGACAGAGGTTATCCTAAAAAAAAAAAACGTTGAAATGAGTACGAAAAATGGCCTGGATGACAAACATAAGGGACTTTCTGGCTGACAAAACTGCTTCTACAAATGGAAATAATAAAAAGTTAACACCTACACAAGCCCCATTAAAAATCATTACCACCTATGGGGCACAGTGGAAACAGGTAACAGATATACTTCAAAAACACTGGGGGATATTGAAAAAATCCCCGGCATTAAAATAAATTGTTGGACCTCACCATCAAATGGTTGCTAGGAGAGCAAGGAATCTTGGACATTCTGAATATACCAGAAAGAGAAAGACAAACTGGCTATCTGACTGTCCCCCTCTTAAAGGAATGTACGCATGCAGACATAGCCAGATGTGCAGATTTGTTGAGAGGACTTGAGAGGACTACGATGTTCACTGATGTGACTCGGAGTGTTGCGCTTCAAATTAAGAACTTAATTAATTATGCAACCTCCAGGGTAATTTACACGCTGGAATGCCCATGCAAAAAAATTACATCGGTAAAACTAAGAGACAGCTCTGAGTCCGCATCGGGGAACATCTAAGAAGCATAAAAAACTCAGTCAAGGAAGACAACAAACAAAAAAGAGAAGACATGTCCCCACTTGCATTACATTTTGCAGATCATCATAATGGCAATACCACTGGCATCAATATAAAAGGCATATATAGCCTAAACTTATTAACATGTAGGAGCGATTTCGACATGATCCTGCTTCAAAAAGAGAAGATGTGGATCTTTCGATTAAAAACACTTATGCCCCAGGGCCTGAATACAGAATGTAGCCTTCAGCCCTTTCATGAATAAAAGCTTAATCGTATCTCATATATATATATATATATATATATATATATATATATATATATATATATATATATAGATATATATATATATATATATGCACTCCTTCAGTTTCAATTAACCTATGATAATATATGTGATTTTTTGCTTCTAAATGACACACTGCAATAGATAATTGCATAATCTTTATTTCGCTGACTCTCTTAAACGAAATTTACAGAATAAAAGGAGTGCAACAAGGGAGAGAATGGGATTATCGCGGTGCCAAAAAAGAAATAGACAAAGAAAAATAGAAAAAACAAAATTATATTATCAAATTTTAATAAATATCACACAATAATGAAAATACAGAGTAAAAAGAAAGTAACAATACAACAGACACAAAAACTCAAACAGAGAAACATTAGTAAAAATTAACCCTTTCCCGCCGAGCGTACGCAGATATGCGTACTCGGCTTCCGGGGGTTATACCGGGATGATGCCCACACCTGTAGGCATCATCCCGGTACCGTTTTTTGCAGCAGGCGATTGGCTATCCAGGCATAACAACCGATGCGGCTAAACCGATGCGTCCCCCCCTCCCGCCGCCTCTCGCCGCTGTTACCGGTGCTCCCGCTCGATCGGGAGCACCGATTCGCAATCCGACGCCTCCGGCTGCTGCGGAGGAACTGGAACGAAGCCGTAATCGGCTTTGTTCCAGTCTCCTCATCGTAAACACGGAAGCAACGTCATTACGTCACTTCCCATTTACTCGGCTGCCAATGGCGCCAGTTTTAAAAAAATATCCGGTATTCAGAATCGCCGTTTTCGGCGATCTGAATACATTGAAGTGTAAAGGAGGGGTGGGGGGTCTTTTAGACCCCCGATCCCTCCATAAAGAGGACCTATCACCACCTATTACTGTCACAAGGGATGTTTACATTCCTTGCGACAGCAATAAAAGTGATACATTTTTTATTTTTTTTTAAAACAATTTAGTCATTTTAAAATAAATAAATAAAAAATTTTTAAAGCGCCCGTCGTCCCCGCGAGCTCGCAAAGCAAAGAAAACGCTTACGGAAGTCGCGCCCGCGTATGTAAACGGTGTTCAAATCACACATGTGAGGTATCGCCGCGATCATCAGAGCGAGAGCAATAATTCTAGCACTAGACCTCCTCTGTAACGCTAACCTGGTAACCGTAAAAAAAATTTAAAGCGTCGCCTATTGAGATTTTTAGGTACCGTACTTTGTCGTCAATCTACAAGTGCGCGCAATGATAAAGTGTGACATGTTTGGTATCTATTTACTCGGCGTAACATTATCTTTCACATTACGCAAAAAAATTGGGCTAATTTTACTGTTTTGTTTTTTTTTTATTCATGAAAGTGTCCCTTTTCCCAAAAAGTTGCGTTTAAAACACCACTGCGCAAATACTGTGTGACATAAAATATTGCAACAATCGCCGTTTTATTCTCTAGAGTCTCTGCTAAAAAAATATATATAATGTTTGGGGGTTCCAAGTAATTTTCTAGCAAAAAATATGGATTTTAACTTGTAAACACCAAATTCCAAAAATAGGCTTAGTCATGAAAGGGTTAAATACTAAAGCATAAAATACATATATTCTATCCAGTTTTCAGACAGCCAAAAGTATAGAGCGTGTTAGGCCCGAATGGTATTGGCCTTTAGATGCTGTCTGGTCAGTCCTTCCCTACATGTTTCGACTATACAAATGGCTTCCTCAGGGGTAAATAGAATATAGTCCCAAAAGAAGTAACAACAATTCTACAAGAAAAAAAGAAGAGACAAGAAAAACATATACTGATTACAATATATGAAAAAAGAGGACTGCACGATACATGTAGGCCAACGGCATAGATCTAGACACATCAATTCCATCCTACCACACCCACCCATCCGCAATGCCCATGTGTGGCCAAATACCTACTCCTCAATGGCCTCGCATGAAAGACCGCTGGGACGCAATCATGCAGGCGGCGGCCGCCTTGTAACCACCTTAGTGTGGCTGCAGGGGGTAATGAGGGCTAGCATAAAAACTGAAAAAGAAAAAATATAAATGGGAAAAAGGAAAGAGATATAAACATATCACTTCATAATGTCCATAATGTCGAGATTACCCCAAAACTTGCAGCGCCTTCAAGAACCCAGCAAATGAATGCTGGATTCAAAGCCCTTTATATACCCCCACCCGCACGGCGTGATGACGCCACTGCCTAGCGGGAGCGGACAAAGAAAGACTACACAGAGCGTGCTCCATCCACTGAATGCCTACAATACCCATAATGCACTGCAACTGCAATCTCATGACGGGATCACATGACAGCTAGTAAGTCTGACAGCTCACCGCTAAGAGAAATTGCGGGGGCCAGATGTAGTGAGGACCAGATGGAAGGAAAAACAGGCGCATCGAAGAGTTCATAGGCACACAGAGATGTAAAAGTCTGGAAAAGTAGCGAACACACCAGGAGTCAAGGGGGCGGGCCCGCTATCCACTTAGCGGACCCTTGGGTGTCCATACAGCTACGGGTGGTCAGGAGATAGCCCCATGCACATACGCCATCCAGCAGAATCACACGCGGGACCATTGGACCTAAAGGGAAAAGATCTCTAAAGGGGGGGGGGGAGAGATATTAATTATGGCCACACAGGAGCAAAAAGTAAGTAAAATGGAAAAAAGGTTAATGTAGAAAGGAAATACTGCATGTGTAGAACATATAAACCTGTCCCAACAACCATGCACTGAAATTGACTGTCCAGAATCCATGCCGCAAACCCACAGATCGCGCAACCTCAGAATTAGAAAAATGAAATCTAATACTTAAACAGTACATAAATTTTTTTTAATAAATCTTGAACATGTTTAGAACAGTACAAATGCGAAAGTCTATATTAAATATACACAATATCAGCACATGAACACAAAAAAATGCAACAAAATAAAAAACGATATGTTTATAATCAACTGAATCATACTAAACAAAAACTATTTATCATAATGGCAAAAGTAAAACAAAACAAATTATCTATATAATACATGTATACACAGGACTATACGGGGAAGAAAAAAAACAAACAAACATTTTTTATATAGCCTCCTGTCACAATAGTAAATTATTGGCCCAGACACTATCACGGTGGTCTCAGGATGAAACAAGAGATACCACATACGCCTGAAGTGGGAAATCTTACACAAAAAGACCCATAGACTGGGCCCGAAAGGTCACAAAAGAAAACTGAGATAGAATTAATCAGTTATTATCAATGTTCATATCTAATATGATAATGCCTACCCGAAGTTAGAGAAAGGATTTAAAGCTAATATACTCATTAAGGCCTGGGTATTTGGTGGCATCCAGACTGTGTATCCACTTGCTTCCTAGCTGTAACAAAGTTGTGTCGATCTCGCCGCCCCGAGCATGCATAGGTACATGCTCAAGGGCGTAGAAGCCGACAAAGGTAGACTCAAAATTGTGTTGAGAACCAATGTGTCGGTTTAAAGCAGTAGTACAAAGACATTTTAATAGAGGTAACATATGATCCATAATTCTTTTAAAAAAGCTGTGTTTAGTTTTTCCAACGTAGAAACAGCCACATTGGCAAAGGGCTATATATACAACCCCTATGGTCTGACAGGTAACATGATGTTTGATCATATATGACTGTCCAGTAGGCAAGGAGATCGACACAGAATTGGTGATGAAAGGACAAATATCACATCTCCCACATGGGAAGATTCTCTGGCCTCTTTGATGCAAAATGACTAGTTACCAGTCTATCTCGCATGGAAGGTAATCTGCGATAAGTAATTAATGGATACGGTTTAACAAATTTCTGAATGGTATGGTCAGCCGTAAGTAAAGGCCAATATTTAGCCAGTATATTTTTCATTTGAAAATGTTGTTTGGAAAATTGGGCAATGATACGGACAGGGTAATCATTAGATGACGACTTTTTGGAATGAATAAGATCCTGTCTATTTAATCTCGCTGCTTTATTAAAAGCCTTTTTTAATAGGGATTTGCTGTATCCTTGATGGCATAGTCTTTGATACAGATCACTCGCCGCTGAATGGAAATCCGCTTCTAAAGTGCAATTGCGTTTCAACCGGAAAAATTGGCTATATGGGATACTATTAAACAGAGGCTGAGGATGTGCACTACTGCCATGCAGAATAGTGTTTCCAGAAGAGGGTTTCCGATACAAGGAGGAGTGAATATTTCCAAATTCATCAACATGGATCTGGAGATCCCAAAAATTTATTTTGGATTGACTACAGTCCATGGTGAACGTTAAATTATAATCATTAATGGCCAATAAATACACAAAGTGTAGAAGTTGGCTCCTGCTTCCTGTCCAAAAGAATAGGACATCATCAATGTAATGATGCCATCCTAAAATGTACTGCAACAAGTCAGATAGTTCTCCTTTTCGAAAAAAAGTTCCCTTTCTCACCCCCCCCAGGTACAGGTTGGCATAAGAGGGGGCACATTTGGTCCCCATAGCCACACCCTGTACCTGGAGGTAGTGGGAGGAACCAAACATGAAAACATTGTGTGTCAAAATATACTCCAGAAGCTGGAGGACAAACAGGCAGTATGTCTCAAAAGTGTAACCGCGTTCCATTAGGTGTGTTTGAATAACCATAATGCCTTTTTTGTGTGGAATTGAGTTATATAAACTTTCCACATCAAGTGCTACCAGCCAAGTGCCAAGAGGGAGTTGCTTGTCTTCCAAAATGTGAAGTAAATCAATAGTATCCTTCACATACGATGAAAGAGATATCACATGGGGGTAAAGGCATTTGTAGACTAGGACGCTCGCATTTTCGGTTAACCCTTGGCAACCGGAAACAATCGGTCGACCAGGAGGACAATCCAATGATTTGTGAACTTTTGGTAACACATAAAAAGTGGGCGTTTTTGGAATTTTAACGTTCAAATATCTCCAAGTACTTAGATCAATAACACCCATCTGATAGGCCTTAAAGATCAAGCAGTAATACTCCGACTTGAAATTTTCAACAATCAACTTTGATATAGGACGATACCATTGTCGGTTGCCTAGGATGTCCAGGCACATATATTCATAGGCCTGAATATCCATGACAACCACATTACCCCCTTTGTCCGCAGGCTTGATGATCAAGCCTGGATGGCATTGGAGGTCTTTGAGTGCTTTACGATGTAGAGGAGATAGATTATGCTCTTGGCAATCGTCCAACTCCAAATGCTTGATTTCTTGAGCGATTTGCTGGATAAAAGCCCAAATGTTTGGGTTGGTCTGCAATAAAGGGAATGTTTTGGATTTGGGTTTAAATTAAGTTGGAGGGGGGGACTGTATCCCAGGGACAGCCATACAGGGCAGATCCAGCCCCGGCAGCTGTTCCTCATCAGTATTACCCTCTTCCCACAGAGACACAAGGTCGTCCATATCGCGAAGCTCGGTCTGCGAAAACTCAGCAGGCGGAGGTTCGGGCAGAATGCCCACAGATGGCTTATCGTAAATGACCTTAAACATGAGTCACTTAGCGACTAGGTGCACATCCTTAACAAACTAAGTTTGTTAAGTTGGTCGAGGGACAAAAAGTCAGACCCAGTTTAAGTACATAAACCTGATCCTCTGTAAGAGGCACAGACGCAAGATTTATCAATTCTAAGCCTGAGATTCCCTCGGTGATTCGTAGAGAGGGGGATTCACCTTGAGGTCTGGAGTATTCACTAAAAAAATAGGTGCAATGCGTGGATCAATGGACTGGGAGCTCAACGGGAACATTGTGGATAAAGTGGGTTCACTTACCCTACGTGCTGGAAATAGAGAAGATGAAGAGGAACAGGGTGCCATAGTGCTCTGTGCCGGAAAAGAAGAAACAAGTGAAGAGCCCAAATTAGAATGTGGTTTGCTAACAGTTGGTGTGGAGGCGTGAGTGACTGTAGATTTAGGACGAACCCCAGAGGGGAGCTGTGTAGGTCCGAAAGTGCGGTGAAGTGAATCAGTAGACGTTGCTGTGCCATCCCCTTTCCTTTTCTTAGGAATGCGATCCTGGCAGATGTCTCTGTAGGACGTAGAAGCATTAGAAGATGAAAAAGAAACAACATTAGGTACATCAAGATCTGGTTGTGGTGCATCTGGAGGGGGTGCTTTTCTAGTGGACTTAGTAAAGTTAGTTTGACTCCATTTATAGGCGTAGTCATTCTCATGTGCTGATCTGTCTCTAAGGAATTTCCCCCCGATGAAGCCATTTGTATGGCGAAACATGTAGGGAAGGACTGACCAGACAGCACCTAGAGGCCAATACCATTCGGCCTAACACACTCTATACTTTTGGCTGTCTGAAAACTGGATAGAATATATGTATTTTATGCTTTAGTATTTAATTATACTAATGTTTCTCTGTTAGAGTTTTTGTGTCTGTTGTATTGTTACTTTATTTTTACTCTCTGTATTTTCATTATTGTGTGATATTTATTAAAATTTGATAACATAATTTTGTTTTTTTCTATTTTTCTTTGTCACCGAGATAATCCCATTCTCTCCCTTGTTGCGCTCCTTTTTTGCTATATAGTTGGGGATGAGGTGCAGTATCTGCTAATTGACTCCTTGCCACGCATTACCACATAAATTTACAGAATGCTACCTCTAAACGAAAAGACTAATCGCATCTTTTTGAATTGCAGTGGATGCATATCTAACCTAGGTGACTTTTCCTTGTATTATTAAATTCAGTTGCTGTTTAATATATATACATGCATCCTTTCAGCTTTAATCAATTCATGATGATATTTGCGACTATCTGCTCCTAAACTTTGCATTGCAAATAATAAACACATAACCCTACTCAGCTGATTTTCTTTTCTTTCCTTTCCTTTCTCTCCCCTTTTTTCTCTGTTTTCCCTCCTATTCTCCTTTTGGTAGGTCTGAGTAGGTCTGAGTCTATATATCTCCTTATCTAGACATTTACCAAGTTATCATGTTCACTTTTTAATACTTATATTGATCTGTGTCAGAAAATATATGCCCAAATCGAGTACCTCTGAATAGTAGAAGAGAAGAATGAGTGTGATGTTAAATATGGGAGGTGACATCTAGTGGCGGTTTTTTATATAGCGAGCGCAGGGCACAGTGCAGAGAGTGAGGACAAATAACAAAGGGGATCAGCAGGGCACAATACAGGGGGCAGTGTAAACCTAGGGGCAATTATAATCCTTGATGAGCCCAGCTTCTTACAGTGCTACATGAAAAAGGAGATGCCATCTTCTCATTGGTCTAACAGTACTTCTATACTAAGCTGCAGTAACTCAGCACTTAGCACAGAGGTGCCTGCAAGCTAATGCATAATATACTGCTAGCTGAGCTCACCTCCAGACAAGCTCAGCTGCCTGAGAGCTCTCCTTCCTCTTCTCTCTTCTGGGCGGGCGCAATCACAGATGCTGGGCACATCCATATCCCACCCACTCAAACAGCAATAGCCAGAAGGCTCTGCCCCATGTATGTTTATCCTGCAGGAGAGCACCTGAATCTGCCAGGGAGTGAGGTAGTGGGTGGAGATCGATGTGCAGACACGGACAGCAGATCTCTTATACTGATGAATGATGTGCAGACATGAAGCAACAACAAAAATTGATGCAAGCTGCCCCTTCAGCTCTGATTTCCCAGTACCCGGGACAAGAGCATGGTGGAACAGCTTACTAAAATCCATGACAGCTGACAAGCCTGGGGTGCAGCTCCATTTTGCCCCTACGTTAATCCGGCACTGCCAAAGGGTCAGGCAAATTAGTGCTTGACCCAAGGTTGCCATATTTTTTCAAATTTCCGCATTTTTTCATTTTAAATGGCTGTCATTTTAGCATAGCTAAGGCCCCTATTAATTTTATGTTTAGCTTCAGCCATAACCAAAGTCTGCGATATCCATGCCTTGGCTATAGTTTGCTTGGCCGCTATGGTAAGTTGTAAGAGTAATTGGAATTCGGTATGGGTAAGCTTAGCTGGATTGAGGTTCAAGAGAGCCGTTTCTGGGTCAATGGGGATATCGGTTTCCAAGGCTTTGGACACCAACTCAAAGATGCTTTTACAGAACTTTTGGGTGACAGGACTTTGCCACCAGATGTGTATGTGTGTGCCTAGAGCTGAGCAACCTCTAAAACACATCCCAGTGTAATATGTGACAAATTTTGCAATCCTTGCCAGTACAAGATACCAATGTGCTAGGACCTTGTACTTAGTTTTGAATGCCAAGACATTAGGTGAGGAGGATTTAGTGGCCAGCCATTTATTGGACCAATCTGCAATCTCAAATGTGCGCTCCAAATTGTGTGCCTATTTATTGGTATATGATGGAAGTGCTTTATCTGGAATGGTGTTCAATTGGTGGTATAGTATTGAAATGAGGCTCCCTAACATGGGGGTCGTTCTTACAAATACTTTCAAATTGTGTCATCTGACATAGTAATGATCTGGTTATGAGGAATGGTATATATAAACGTTTAATTTGTAAATAGCAGAATAGCTTGGATCTCGGGAGTCCATAGGATTTACAGAGGGTAGGAAATGTATATATGGAATTATTGGAGACCAGTTTGTGAAGTCTAAGTAAATTAGTGTCAGACCAGGCTGTAAACGCAGCAGGAGATTCCCAGGCTGGGTAAAATGCAGGGTTCTTAGGGAAGCAGTGGCAGAATTATAGGGGTCGCCGAGATCGCCAAGGCGACCGGGCCCCATGCTGCAGGGTGCCCTTGAGGGCCCCCCTGTATATGTCAAGGAGGGCGGTTGAGACCGAGCTCCCCGATCTTCCGCCAAAGTGTAATCGGCACTGTGCGGGGAGCTCAGAATCATCACACTGCTTATAACTAAAGTGAAAGCAGTGTGTGCTCTTTGTCTCCCCCTACAGTGCAGTACCCGGCAGGAAGCGGTAAGATAGAGAAAGCAGCACTGCCATTTTTGAAAAGACTTTGTGTGTGTGTGTGTGTATGTATGTGTATGTGCATGTGTGTAGATGCCGAGGAGGCTGGGGGGCACACTGGGGGCATTCAAGGGCACAATGGCTGCAATTGATAGCACAGTGGCAGTGTTTGGCACAGTGGCTGCGTTTGATGACACGGTGGCTGCAATTGATGGCACAGGTGCAGAACTTGTAGCGTTTGATGGCACAGTTGAAGCATTTGAGGGCACAGTGACTGCAATTGATGGCACAGTGGCAGCGTTTGATGGCACAATGATAGCGTTTAATGGCACAGTGGCAGCGTTTGTTGGGCACAGTAGCAGCGTTTTGGGTACAGTGGGAGCGTTTGATGGCACAGTGGCTGCATTTGATGATTTTATTTCAAAACATTTTTTGCGCCCCCCCTCCCCAAAAAATGTTGAGCACCAGCCGCCGCTGTTTAGATGTATGTATGCACATTTTATGTATGCGCATTTAATCCTGCCCCCCCCCCCTCCCCATATTAAAAGCTGGGCGATTTTCGAAAAAAAAAAATCTGTCATTTAAAAAAAAAAAAAACTAGATTCACAATTCGAATCGAGTTTTTTTTTTTGATGGACACCGTGTCAGTCCTGAGGAGCTGCGGGCAGGAGTTTTTAGTCCGTGGGTCTGGTCTCGCAGACTAGGCCAAAGCCGCGGCCTCACCTAAAAACTCCTGCCCACAGCTTCTCAGGACCAGTGCAGTGTCCGCACCGATCTTGGTGAAAAAAAAAAAAAAAATAATCGAAAAAAAACTATTTGCTGAAAATTTTAATCAATTTGACCTCTCAACTCGATACAAGATTCAAATCGATTTTTTTCCCCAGCCCTACCCCATATGTGTACAATCAGAACAATTTTTTTTTCTTGCTTGTTCAAAGTACCAGCAAAAAATGCTGTTCCTCTGAAAAGCGATCTGTGCTCAGTTCGCTTTTCAGAGGCATTTGACAGCTGGTAAAGAAGCAATATGTTGCCTCCTGACCACCTGTTTTAACCCCTTAATATGGTTGTAAAGGTTTGCTTTTTTTTTTTTTTTATAACAATCATGTTATACTTACCTTCACTGTGCAGCTCATTTTGCACAGAGTGACCCTGAACTTTGTCTTCTGGGGTCCCTCAGTGGCTCTTGTGGCTCCTCCTCTTATCAGATAACCCCCTAGGAGAAGCTCTCTCCCGGGGGGTTACCTTGCAGGCGCCCCCGACCAGGGCCGGATTAACATAGGGGCTATTGGAGCTGCAGCTCCAGGCCCCTTTCTCAAGAAAAAAAAAAAAAGATCGACTTCGAGGATTGTAGCTCGGCGATCAGGAGTCAGAGACCCCACTTTTAGGGGGGTAGGTAGCTAAAGACCTACTCCAGCACTGGTTAAAATCTGGGGCTGCTATCATCTATGGTTCCGGAGATACGGGGCTGCTTGCACAGCCTGTCAGAAGCCACATACAGAGCGGCAGTTTAAATACAAGCTGGAACACGCTGCAGCAGACGGAGAGGATGAACTCACAGGGCTTATAATAATTATTTGTATATTACTTATGATAATTATCCCCTTGCCACCCAGGCCCATTCTGAGACTTCTCTCCTACATGTAAAAATCATCATTTTTTTTATGCTAGAAAATGACTCAGAACCCTCAAGCATTATATATTGTTTTAGCCGAGACCCGGTGGAATAAAATGGTGGTCTTTGCAACTTTTTATGTTACACGATATTTGCGCAGCAATTTTTCAAACTTTTTTTTCGGAAAGAAACTGTTTTATTCATAAAAAAAAAAAAAACACTAAAGTTGGCACAATTTTTTTGTTGTGTACTAAGCGATGCTTTCAATTTTTTTACAGGTTACATGTTTAGAGTTACAGAGGAGGTCTAGTGCTAGAATTATTGCTCTCGCTCTAACGATCGTGGCGTATGTAACCTGTGTGTATCTGGCTCTGATACTAACCAGTGCCTACCCAGGGACTGACTAGTATCTCTCCCCAGCCTGTCCCCACACACCCTCTCACCTGCTGACCTGTGAATGGGGCAATCACTCCCGCAGTGTTGTGTTCTGCCAGTGAATACAATGATTAGTGTTGCTAACTATAGCTGGCAGCACTGATTGTTTTGGGGAAAACCTGACAGGCTGGTTGTACTCAAGTCGGTTAATAGGTTGACTTGTGTTAAACGAGCTAGCCCATACATAGATCGACTATGGCTGGTCTCTGCTTAATTGGTGTAATTTCAATCCATGTATGGCCCGCTTAACCACTACGCAGTCCCTAAACATCCTTCCACAAACCTTTACATTTTTCCTTCCCAGATTACTTCATCCTCCTCTCCCATACATAGTGCCCACTGTCACTCTCCACACTTCTCTCCTATACATACTGCTCACTGTCATACCCTCCACATTTTTCTCCTGTACATACTACTCACTGTCATTTCCTCCATACTCCTCTCCTATACATAGTGCCCAGCGTCATACCCTCCCTCCACACTCCTCTCCTGTAATTACTGCTTACTGTCCTACTCTCCACACTTCTCTCCTGTACATAGTGCTCACTGTCATACCCTCCACACTCCTGTACATATTACTCACTGTCATACCCTCCACACTCTTCTCTTATACATAGTGCCCAATGTCATACCCTCTACACTCCTCTGCTGTGCATACTGCCCACTGTCATACCCTTCACACTCCTCTCCTGTACATAGTGCCTTCTGCCATACCCTCTGCACTCCTCTCATGTACATAGTGCCCACTGTTAGACCCTCCACATTCCTCTCCCTCACCTGCACATACTTCCCACTTTTATACCATCCATACTCCTCCCCTATGCCTCTTACCCCCAAAAACTGTTCTTTAAAATTATACTGAATATCTTCACTGTTACCAGCCAACAATGGGCACTTTTGTCAGTTCAACTAAAGGAAATCTCACAGTCCTCATATTTGTTCTGCCCCATTATTAGTACTTATTTAATTTTGTAATTACTATTGTGATGTATAGAGGAACACGGGGGATGTCAGCTACTCTAAATATAGCACTTGTAAAAAAAAGCATTCCTGAAAAGATTTTTGAAATGTTGACAACTATTCACTTAGGCACTGCCCAAGGGCCACAGGGTCAGTAGGGGGCCCCATGAGAGGCTCGTGATATTAAAGCGGTAGTAAACTTTTCTAACATTACTACTTTTTAGAGGCCCTGGGGTAGGTTATGCCATAATGTACAAGTATGCCCAGCATATTAGCACATTGGGGTACACTTAAATTGTCAGACTGAGCCCTCCAGTGCTGTGCTGTGATCAGTCCGGCGGGGCCCGGGCACTTCCATCTTCACCCAGACTTCCTTCTGGGTTCGGTGCCTTCGGTCACTTGCCTTTGCCAGGCTGCGTTGATGTCATTTCCACACATGCTCATGTGCGTCCTCTCTCTCTCTCATCCCCCCCTTTCTCTCTCATCCTCCCTCCCTTACCCCTCACACCTCTTTCATCCCCTTTTCTCTCTCTCATCCTCCCTCTCTCTCTTTAATTTAATTTGTTATAACAAAAAATATTTTGCATTTTTATTTATTTATTTATTTATTTATTTATTGTTTATAAATAAATAAACACAGTTGCAGGTTGGTTGCTGTGCAGCCCCATTCACCTAGGGATGTACTTAAAGGGTTCCCTGACTGGAAAAAGATTGAGAAACACCAACATAGAGGAACCCATCTCTCCATTTTCCTCCTGCAGCCGCTGAACGCCTGTGGGAGGGAGAGGTGAAGAAGCGGCGGGAAATTGAGAAATTGGTTCCTTTACACGCAGCCACCCACTTGCAACTGGCCCCTGTTGTTCCGCCACCAAGCTCGGAGTAAAGGGCCCTGTCAGGGGGGCCCTTCAGGGTTTCTTGCATCGGGGCCCTGAAGGTTCTAGTTACGCAACAGTAGAGAAGGAAAGGAGAGGGTTATGAGGAGATTGTAGATTTTGCGAGTCCCTAAATTTGTCCCATATATAGTGAATATTTTGTGATGGGGTTTATGATAGAGATTCTGTCTTTCGGTTGTAGCCATAACATGTTTGCCACAGATATGGGATCGCAGTCTACAGTTTGAATGGCTACCCATAAAGATGTTTCTCTTGCTGCACAAGTTGTGTTGCATAATAGTAGGTAGAAAAACTTGGGATAACTAGACCACCACTAAGTTTGGGGAGGTAAAGGGTAGATTTGGGAATACGGGGTTTGATGGTGCCCCAAATGAATTATATTACTCTGCACTGTATAAGGCGTAAGAAATACGATGATACAGGGTTGAGAAGTACTCTAAAGAGGTATACAAATTTGGGTAATATAGACATTTTTACAGCATTGACTCTACCCAGCCAGGATAGGGGAAGAGAGGACCATTGGGCCATGCGGCTGGTAACCTGTTTTAGTAGAGGTAAATAATTAATATCAAAAATTTCAGACATAGAGGCAGTGAGTTGTACCCTCAGGTATGGAAGGTGATGTGGCACCCAAGTAAATGGCAGAGAGGATTTGGCTTACTGGAGTTCTGTCTGTGATAGAAATGTGTTGAGAGCATTCGATTTACTCAGGTTAACACATAGGCCTGAGATGTGGGCAAAGCCCCCAATATAGAAAGTTTGGGGGAGGAGATGTGAGGGTAAGATAAAAAGACCAGTATGTCGCCATATTGGCAACAAACCAATCACGTTAGCGAATGTCTACAGCCCAAATTCTGGCCAAGTTCCTTTCTTTCGAGATATCACACGTCAACTACTCTCCTTTCATGAAGGAATCTTGATCCTTGGTGGAGACCTGAATGTCCCTCTTGACCCCCTGATAGACACCTCTTCTGGTAGCTCACACTTACCCCACAGGGCTCTTAAACAAATAAAAAAATGCCTTTGGGAGCTATTGCTACATGACTCCTGGCGAACCATTCATCCTACTGTAAAAGACTATACCTACTTTTCCACACCTCATAACAAATATTCACGTTTAGACTACCTTTTTGTCACACAACAGGACTTACCGTCTTTGTCAAGGGCCACAATCGAACCGATGACCTTTTCTGATCACCACCCCGTTACTATGACAATTACCTTCCCTGAAAAATTAGAGCATTCTTATGTCTGGAGACTTGACCCGACTATGCTCACAGATCCATTGTTAGAACAGCAGATCCGTGACTGCCTCACAAACTACTTCAAGGAAAATGATACCCATGACACATCCAAACTTACCCAATGGGAGGCCCACAAATGTGTGATTCGGGGCAAAATGATGTCCCTAACCACCTCACTCAAGAAGGAGAGAAAAGCCAAACTTACAGCCCTGTATACAAAATTAGCTAAACTAGAATCTTCCCATAAGCGTTCCTTAGCCCAAAAAACCCTTTTAGACCTGACAGAAACCCGTCGGCTCATACGGGAAGAATTGAATAGCTCCATTAAGAAACATTACGCTCTATCACAAAAAATGTTTTACGAGTTCGGTAACAAAAGCAGCCACCTTCTAGCGCAAGCGATGCGCAAAAAAAGAGCCAATAGGGACACGGAAGTTACCTTTGTGTCGTACTACGCCCCCAATACTAACCCTAACCCTTTTTTCTCACATCTACTACAGATAATTCAGACACATGCTAGAGGAGCGCTGTATGTATGCGGCGATTCCAACTTAGTCCTGCATCCACACCTAGATAAGTCCCCATACACATCAGAAAATTTCTCTCTCTAAAAGGCTAAGCAAGCAACTTGCTCACGCGACACTCCTCGATACATGGCGCGAATGCAACCCCCTTAAGAAGAACTATACTTTTTACTCAAACCCGCATAAATCCTTCTCGAGGATTGACCACATCTTCATCCCGCTAGCTGCCGCGCCCACTCTGTTGCACTCCCGCATACACCCGATATCTTGGTCTGACCATAGCGCGGTGATTACGACAGTTTCGTCAATAATCCCACAGAACACAGATAGAACATGGTCTCTGAATGAAATTCAGCTTTCTAACCCATCTTATTGTCTAGACATTCAGACGGCCTTAAACGATTATATTTCTTTTAATGACACCCCGGGAATATCTCCTACCCTTCTCTGGGAAGCCCATAAACCAGTTATCCGAGGTACATGCATTTCGGTATCCTCTCACCTTAAGAGATTCAGACAGGCCCATCTACAACAGCTAGAGGAGGACCACCAGCGTTCCTTTCTTCTCTTTCAGTCTGACCCCACTGAGACTAATAGACTTGCTCTAGATAAGGCCAAGTTGGCCCTGGATCTTGTGCTTGCTGAAGAGGCAGATAAGTCTATTCACAAATCGGCGCATACACTTTATACTTTTTGGCACTGCGCCTACGGCAACCTGATAGGTCCTTTAAACCTATTAAGCTTTGGCTGGCACAAGGTGGCATGACCAATAACCCTGTGAAAATCTTAACAGAGTTTAGTACTCGACTGTCTAAGCTATATGAACCTGGTGTACCCTTCTCTAGCGCCCAGGCGAATTCCCTTCTCCACCCGCTATCTCTCCCTAACCTTTCAAACTCTGACCGTTCAACAATAGAAGCTCCCATATCCAATGTAGAAATCCTTGCAGCTATTAAGTCCCTCAAACCCAATAAAAGGCCCGGCCCAGACGGTTTACCGGCATCCTACTACAAAAAATTTGCCCACACCCTCTCCCCCCTTCTAACTAAATCTTTTAATTCTCTCCTCCAGCAACACTCCTTCGGCAGAGATGCGTTAACGGCTATCATTTCGATGATTCCTAAACCGAACACTGATTCAACTTTATGGTCCAACTTTAGATATCATTACTTAATGTTGACGTCAAAATTCTGGCCAAGGTCCTAGCTCTACGACTTAATCCAGTAATAGGGAAACTGATACATAAGGACCAGGTTGGGTTCATTCCTAAGAGACAAGCCAGCGATAATGTCCGGAGGGTCATTTTGCTGCAGCACATTGCTAAAACTCGTAAGATTCCTATGCATTTGCTCTCACTGGATATACGCAAGGCATTTGATACAGTGTCTTGGCCCTATCTACAATATATACTTCAATATTGGGGATTTGGTCCTCACTTTCTCAAATGGATAGGAGCCCTATACACCCAACCTTGTGCTTATGCCTATACAGCGAGGAACGAGACAAGGATGTCCCCTCTCCCCCTTGTTGTTCGCGTTAGCTATCGAACCCTTAGCTGCACTAATTAGGGCAGACCCGAACATCCGGGATATAGAGATAGCAAACACGACACATAAATTGTGTCTGTTTGCTGATGATGCCCTGCTGTTTGTCACAACTCCTCATACGACTTTGCCTAATTTATGTAAATTACTGGAGAAGTTCGCTGTTATTTCTGGCCTAGAGGTCAACCAGGCTAAATCTAGAGCCTTAGACCTATCTCTGCCGAGTGATGAGCTTAATCTTCTTCGCAGCAATTTCCCTTTCCTATGGTCCTCATCCTCTATCCCATATCTTGGTGTCCACATTACGAAAGACCCATTGCATTTGTTCCAATATAACTATCTCCCGTTACTTAGGAAGCTGACTAGTCTCCTTTCCTCTTGGCAGCCGCTGGGCGTATCGTGGTTGGGTCGCATAGTGGCAGTCAAGATGACACTGTTACCTAAATTATTATACCTATACCGAGTCCTTCTGATTCGAGTCCCACTATATTTTCATCGCCTGGTACAAGGTAAAGTATTCAAATACATTTGGGGAACAATTAGGCCTAGAATCACTAAAGCCACTATGTACCGCCACAAGTCATTTGGTGGACTTGAAGTACCAAATTTTAGATACTATTACTGTGCAGCTCAGATTGCACAACTCACTCTATACCATGCTAAAACGGAGATCCCGATATGGGTCAGCCTCGAGGCTATAGACGTCTCCCCGATAAGCATATCTAATCTCCTGTGGCTCTCCCCTACGCAGAGAAATAGGCTTAGCAATCCGGTCACAGCCCATTCCCTCAGAATCTGGGACGAGACTCATAAATCTTTCCGGCTTAAATCCCATCATTTACCATTACTCTCTATTATCGGCCACCCATCATTTATCCCTGCCTTTTCTGAGCCTGGATTGTTTACCGCTTGGTCTAGGGCAGGGCTTGACCGAATCGGCACCCTTATGCACAATGGCAAAGTTAGGTCTTTCCCTACACTTCAGGCCCAATCACACATACCCAATGGCGAATGTTTTCGTTACCTACAGAT
The DNA here is from genome assembly GCF_037356315.1 of Lithobates pipiens. Classification (NCBI taxonomy): domain Eukaryota; kingdom Metazoa; phylum Chordata; class Amphibia; order Anura; family Ranidae; genus Lithobates; species Lithobates pipiens. The sequence continues at coordinate 138,375,117 of NW_027507787.1, read as the reverse complement.
CGCCCATTTCCTCAACTCAATGCCTAAACCTACTAATCCACATGATAGTAATTCATTTTACGAGCAAATATGCGAAACAGACCCACACGCTCTGGGCATTATCTCCCAATTGTACACTCATTTCACCTCCCCCCCTACATCTCTCCCATCCTATACAAGTGGCTGGACTACAGACCTTGATTTAGACCTCAAAGTAGATACATGGAACACAATCTGGACCAACACAAATAGAGCAACGCAGAATGTTATAGCCTCTGAGGCTAATTATAAAGTCCTCATGCGCTGGTACTTGGTCCCAGCCAGGATAGACAAATTTGTTCCGGGATATCCCGCTACATGCTTCAGGGGCTGTAACACAGCGGGCACACATTTCCCCATATGGTGGTCTTGTCCAGTAGCACAGCGTTTTTGGATAACTACCTTCCAGATTGCATCGACCCTTGCAGGGCATTCTATTTCACCAGACCCTTCGTTGGCTCTTCTCAACTTGACTCCCCATAACTACACTCGTAGTCAATTGGCTTTGTTTCTGCAACTTACCACAGCAGCTAAACAAACTATAGCCAAGGCCTGGAAAACCCCCACACTCCCGGTGGCAGAAATGAAGAATAGGGTTACAAGGGCCATGATTCACTCCAAATCAGAGGCGAAACGCCTCGATCGTATGCCCCAATTCTACAAAATTTGGCAACCCTGGATACAATACTTCCTACCCCCGGATTTTCACCCCTATTTATTTGAACCCTAAATTACCCGCAGAATTGGGATGGTCTCCAGCTTGTGAAGGCCTGGGGCTGCGTGGACCGGTTGACCGACCCTCCTCCTTTTCTTTCCTCCTATTCTTCACCTATCCTTTCCCTTCATTCTATTCTCCTGCCCTTATTTCTGTTTTCTTCTAGCTGTGCTTTCCTTCTTTTCCCCTCTCTCCACGTGGAAATTTTCTGTACATGCAGTACCATCATTTCTTTGTTTACAACTAATTTAACCACTTTCAGACCGGACCATTTTGCTGGTAAATGACCAGAGGTCTTTTTACACTTTGGCACTGCGCTGCTTTAACTGGTAATTGCGCGGTCATGCAATGTTGTACCCAAACAAAATTTGCGTCCTTTTCTTCCCACAAATAGAGCTTTCTTTTGATGGTATTTGATTGCCTCTGCGATTTTTATTTTTTGCGATATAAACGTAAAAAGACCGCAAATTTTGAAAAAAAATGATATTTTCTACTTTTTGTTATTAGAAAAATCCAATAAACTCAATTTTAGTCATACATTTAGGCCAAAATGTATTCAGCCACATGTCTTTGGTAAAAAAAAAGTCAATAATTGTATATTTATTGGTTTGCGCAAAAGTTGTCACATCTACAAACTAAGGTACGTTTTCTGCAATTTACGCAGCTTTTAGTTTACGACTGCCTATCTCATTTCTTGAGGTGCTAAAATGGCAGGGCAGTACAAAACCCCCCCAAATGACCCCATTTTGGAAAGTAGACCCCCTAAGGAAATTGATAAGAGGCATGTTGAGCCCATTGAATATTTTATTTTTTTGCCTCAAGCGATTGAATAATGACAAAAAAAAAAATTTTTTTTTTTTTTTACACAAAGTTGTCACTAAATGATATATTGCTCACACATGCTATGGGCGTATGTGAAATAACACCCCAAAATAAATTCTGCTGCTTCTCCTGAGTACGGGGATACCACATATGTGGGACTTTTTGGGAGCCTAGCCGCGTACGGGGCCCCGAAAACCAAGCACCGCCTTCAGGCTTTCTAAGGGCGTACATTTTTGAGTTCACTTCTCACTACCTATTACAGTTTTGAAGGCCATAAAATGCCAAGATGGCACAAAACCCCCACAAATGACCCCATTTTAGAAAGTAGACACCCCAAGCTATTTGCTGAGAGGCATGTTGAGTTCATGGAATATTTTATATTTTGCCACAAGTTGCGGGAAAATTACAAACTTTTTTTTTTTTTTTTTTTTTTTCACAAAGTTGTCACTAAATGATATATTGCTCACACATGCCATGGGCATATGTGAAATGACACCCCAAAATAAATTCTGCTGCTTCTCCTGAGTACGGGGATACCACATATGTGGGACTTTTTGGGAGCCTAGCCGCGTACGGGGCCCCGAAAACCAAGCACCGCCTTCAGGCTTTCTAAGGGCGTAAATTTTTGAGTTCACTTCTCACTACCTATTACAGTTTTGAAGGCCATAAAATGCCAAGATGGCACAAAACCCCCACAAATGACCCCATTTTAGAAAGTAGACACCCCAAGCTATTTGCTGAGAGGCATGTTGAGTCCATGGAATATTTTATATTTTGCCACAAGTTGCGGGAAAATTACAAACTTTTTTTTTTTTTTTTTTTTTTTCACAAAGTTGTCACTAAATGATATATTGCTCACGCATGCCATGGGCATATGTGAAATGACACCCCAAAATAAATTCTGCTGCTTCTCCTGAGTACGGGGATACCACATATGTGGGACTTTTTGGGAGCCTAGCCGCGTACGGGGCCCCGAAAACCAAGCACCGCCTTCAGGCTTTCTAAGGGCGTTACAGTTTTGAAGGCCATAAAATGCCAAGATGGCACAAACCCCCCCCAAATGACCCCATTTTGGAAAGTAGACACCCCTAAATTTAGGGGTACACTAGTGAGACTAGGTAATAAATGGCGGGTGCCCTGAAACTATAAAAAAATAACTAACCAACCAGCGTCACCTGTAACAGTTATATGGTGATCACTGGTGAAAGGGTTAACTAGGGGGCAATCAGGGGGCTTTATGCGGTAGTATATGGGGGTCCCTGGCGCTATAAAAAGCTGCGGCGAACCTAAATACCTACCTGCCTAACTAGCGTCACCTGTGACACTAATACAGCGATCAGAAAAACGATCGCTTATTAGGCTGGGTTCACACTGGAGCGATGCGGGAACGCCACGAATGCGCGGCGGGTTCCCGCATCGCATGCCTCCCGGCGGCAGTTCACACTGCCCTATGCGAACTGCTGGGAGTGTCAGTGAAATGTTACTGACACCCCCAGATCAGTTCGCATATCGCAGTGCGATCTGCAAACTCGGATCGCATGGTGTGAACACCCATGCGATCCGATTCTGCTGCGGGCCAAAAAAAGGGTCCCGTGCGAATTTGCGGCGGGTGCGGCGGGTGTGGCGGGTGCGGCGAATGGCTGAACTCGAATCGCACAGAGATCGGATGTGATTTGCACTGCAGTGCGGTGCGAATCACATCCGTTCTCATAAACCGCTGCAATGTGAACCCAGCCTTAGTGACACTGGCGACGGGGGGTGATCACGGGGTTAAACCTTTATTGGGGGGGTTAGGGGGGTACCTTAGAACTAAAGGGGGCTAACCCTAACTGCCCTAACAGTTATTAGTCACAAATGACACCCGCCGGGTGATCAGGGGGTTAAACCTTTATTAGGTAATAAATGGCGGGTGCCCTGAAACTATAAAAAATAACTAACCAACCAGCGTCACCTGTAACAGTTATATGGTGATCACTGGTGAAAGGGTTAACTAGGGGGCAATCAGGGGGCTTTATGCGGTAGTATATGGGGGTCCCTGGCGCTATAAAAAGCTGCGGCGAACCTAAATACCTACCTGCCTAACTAGCGTCACCTGTGACACTAATACGGCGATCAGAAAAATGATCGCTTATTAGGCTGGGTTCACACTGGAGCGATGCGGAAACGCCGCAAATCCGCGGCGGGTTCCCGCATCGCATGCCTCCCGGCGGCAGTTCACACTGCCCTATGCGAACTGCTGGGAGTGTCAGTGAAATGTTACTGACACCCCCAGATCAGTTCGCATATCGCAGTGCGATCTGCAAACTCGGATCGCATGGTGTGAACACCCATGCGATCCGATTCTGCTGCGGGCCAAAAAAAGGGTCCCGTGCGAATTTGCGGTGGGTGCGGCGGGTGTGGCGGGTGCGGCGGGTGCGGCGAATGGCTGAACTCGAATCGCACAGAGATCGGATGTGATTTGCACTGCAGTGCGGTGCGAATCACATTCGTTCTCATAAACCGCTGCAATGTGAACCCAGCCTTAGTGACACTGGCGACGGGGGGTGATCACGGGGTTAAACCTTTATTGGGGGGGTTAGGGGGGTACATTAGAACTAAAGGGGGCTAACTCTAACTGCCCTAACAGTTATTACAGTCACAAATGACACCAATGCAAAAAAAAAAAAAAAAAAAAAAAAAAATGACATTGGTGTCACTGTGACTGGGGGGCAGGGGTAATTGGGGGGGTGATCGGGGGGTAAAGGGGGGGTGTGAGTGTGCCTGGCATGTTCTACTGTGTGTGTAGAGTGTTGGTGCAACTCACCGATCCGCTCTCCTCCGTGTCGGAACGAAAAATACCGACACGGAGGAGAGAATACATCACTTCCTCTCCTGTGTTTACATTACAGGAGAGGAAGTGATGTCACGGGGGATTCCTATTCGTCGGGAGCGATCGCGAGGGGGTGGCCATGAACGAATGGCCGTCCCCTCGTCCGGGATCGCTCCCGCACGAATACCGACCGCCGCAGGCACCGGGCGGGGGCCCGATCGGGCCCCCGACCCGCGGGAGGCAAGGGACGTACATGTACGCCAATATGCCTGCCCGTGCCATGCTATCGACGTACATCGTCGTGCGGCGGTCGGCAACTGGTTAAAGGAAGAGTGTAACTGAACTAGCTGACTCCGATACAACCGGAATGTCTCATTTCTGTTGACTATAAGTTTCAGCAAGTACTCTCCGTACAGCCTTAAGCGACATACACATTTGCTTGTCTGTATTGCGTTATTGAGTATGATGTCGCAAGTTGTTTGTTTCATTGTTTTGCATACTTTGTTATACCTAAACCCTTTTAACAATGTACTGTGTAATCTGTCTGTGAAATGATAATAAAAACTTTTTGAAAGAAAAAAAGAGCCAATAGCATTGTCCATCACCTTCAGTCCCCTACGGGTAGCAAATTGATGCACAATAAAGACATTGCCACAGAATTTGAAAGATACTATTCCTCTCTGTACAACCTAAACAGCTCTGAACCTAAAACGCACTCACCATCCCAACGGAACTCTGATATCCACTCATTCCTAGAACGCTTTTCCCCAGGCAAAATCTCAACTGAGGTTGCCACAAGCCTTGACTTGCCGATCACAGAACAAGAATGGAAAGACGCCCTGAAACAATCAAAAGCGGGCAAGAGCCCAGGCCCACATGGCCTCCCTACCACTTACTATAAAACTTTTTCTGAAATCTTACAAACACCATTTCTACAAGCCTTCAACTCCATTTCCCCCTCTAACCCTCTCACACGAGGTATGCTAGAGGCCCATGTAGTAGTTATTCCCAAGGAAGATAAAGACCCCACTCTCCCATGTAATTACCACCCGATTTCACTCTTGAACGTGGACTTAAAAATATTTTCTTAAATTTTGGCTAATAGGCTACTTCCCTACCTTCCTTCTCTCATATCACAAGACCAGGTAGGCTTTGTCCCTGGCCGTGAGGCCAGGGATAATACTGTTAAAGCCATCAACCTACACTATCTTATGTCTCGAACCAAACAAAAGAGCTTTTTCCTTTCACTAGATGCAGGGAAGGCATTCGACAGGGTAGCATGGGACTATATGGCAGCAGTGCTTGCAGCGATAGGTCTAGGACCTCACATGATAGAATTGGTTCTTTCACTATACACGAATCCAACCGTTAAGATAAGAGTCAATCGTACCCTGTCGAATGCCTTCCCCATCGGTAATGGAACGAGACAAGGCTGCCCATTATCCCCCATTCTTTTTGTCCTCACACTCGAGCCCCTTCTCAAACAGCTTACACTCAATCCAGACATCCAAGGCGTCCAGGCACCTACCAAAGAATATAAATATGCTGGATTTGCAGACGACATATTACTATTTTTAACAAATCCTATAACCTCCCTTCCTATCCTATTGCAGACATTCCAAAAATTCCAGGTTCTATCCAATCTCAAAATCAACTTTTAAAAGTCCTTTGCTCTTAACATATCCCTCCTGCAACACATAGTAGATCAGTGTAAGGCTAATTTTCCTTTCCAATGGAAACAAGAAGCAATCACTTACTGTATTTAGGGATTCAACTACCAAAAACCACCTTCCACTCCTTTCCAAGTTGGAATCTGACTTCAAAGTATGGAATAAACCAACAATCTCTTGGTTCGGTAGGGCTGCAGTTCTCAAAATGAATGCATTACCTAGATTACTATACATCTTGCAAACTATCCCCATAAAGATTCCCCCTCCTATTTTCGAACATATAACAGTATATGCTCCAAATTCCTCTGGGGCGGCCGCACACCCAGAATAAATTTTCTCACACTTACTCGTCCGAAACATCTTGGAGGAATAGGACTCCCTAATCTCGCTAACTACAACACAGCGGTACATCTCACAAGAATACTTGATTGGAATCTCCATTCAACCCGCAAAGATTGGGTCTATCTAGAAGCTTCCTTCACTGACCTACACTTGAACGCCCTCCCTTGGATATCCCCACACCACATCCCACAGGATGTGTACAAACACCCCTTGATTGGTCCAACTTTAACTTATTTTCAACAAACATGTAGGAAAACGCAGATATCCTCAACTCCGGGTCCTATGACGCCAATAAAACTGAACCCTGACTTTCCCCCAGGCATGCACGAACGTTACCTGATTAAATACTGGCCAGACAGGTGCTCCAGAGCACACCAAATATACCGTCGAGGTAAACTCCTCTCAGCTCATCAAATCTCCCTGACAGTGGAACGCCCGCCCATCCCCCTGTGGGACTACTTACTCCTCACACAATACCTTAAATCCACAGATAAAGATGCACAATACCCAAGACAACTATCTTCTTTTGAGAGACTATGTATGCAACAGAAATCCCAGTCTCATCTTATCTCTATCACCCACAATCTTTTGTATGAAAACTTAAAGGCAAACGACAGTATGGCATACAAACAATGGGAGAAAGATCTGGCAATCCCGCTCTCAGAAGAGAACTGGGAGCAAATTTTCGTGAACATTCACAAGGTCTCGAGAAATGTGTATGCACAGGAAAACGGATATAAAATTCAGTCCAGATGGTATCGCACACCTTCCCTCCTTAACAAATTTAACCCGACCACTTCAAATGCTTGCTAGAGATGCCAGCAGTCGACGGGTACCCTACTTCACATATGGTGGGAATGCCCATCCCTTCAGATATTTTGGAAAGCTGTCCATCACACTATATCCACAATTACCGGTCTTGACCTTCCATTCACACCAGCACAATTTCTCCTTCACCACTCGACGCTTCCTCACAAAAAATATCATAAGTCCTTAGCGATGCACCTCATAAATGCTGCTTAACAATGTATAACCTTACACTGGAAATCCTCACGTGCCCCATCACTTAAAGAATGGATTACCAGAGTCCAGAAAATCGCTGATTTAGAAAAGCTTATCCACACGGCCCATGACACCCCTACCAAATTTAGTAAAAAATGGGCTGACTGGATATCCCTCCAAACAACCGCTGAATTTGATACTCTAAATGGTTCTACCACTTAGCTCACCTGAGAAACTTAGGAATCCTTACAATCCTACAATTCTCACAATCAATATCGTCAACAACTTCCAAAACATGCCAATCTCCTCCTCCTCATACCTTTCCCACACTAACAGAAATCTAGACACCCGGTCCCACACACTATTCTTTCAGCTAACCGAACCGTCTACCATCCGAGACCAGTTACCGGGGAGTCAGAGACAAACACCCCCCCCCTCCTTCCCCCCTTGACCATTATCTATCCCCCTCCTTTTTTTTTTTCTCTTCTTCTCTTCTCTTTCCTAGTTCGTCTACCCCTTAACCAATACCCCCCCCCCCCCTATCCCCATACCTCCCCCTACCAATCCTTCTGAGCTGTCTACTTACCACCTTCGCTACTATACTCTCCTCCAGACTACCTACACACAACCTCAATTAATGAGTTTCTGGCACGGGTCATTGACCTCATCAGCCCCACATACATTAAAACGCTTCTTTTCAACAAATGTTGACGCTCAACATATACTCGAGACTCTATACTATATGTAGCCTCCATACAGGAGTTTGTTTGGTTTTCGAGTTCACACATTTCAGTTCCAGGAAATGTACCTACTGACCAGTACAAGACTAGCAATGTTACTTATAGTATTACAGTGCTGACCAGGTTTTTTTTTTTTTTTTTTTTTTTTTTTATTCTTGATTTCTATACTCGTGCCAGTATTCTATGTATGTTATTCTATGTACTACCTGTCTCTATTAATAAAAGAAATTTTATGGAAAAAAAAAAAAAGAAGACCAGTATGTCATCTGCGAAGAGGCACACTTTGTGATGATGGCCCCCCATTTCTATTCCCTTGACATCAGGATCTGATCTGATCAACTGTGCTAAAGGTTCAATGAGTAAGGAAAATAACAGCAAAGAAAAGGGGCAACCCTTTCTAGTGCCTCTCTGAATGTCGAACATCCCTGATTTATATCCAGCTTACTTAATGTAAGCCTGTGGGCTATTATATAGAGAGGAGACCCAAAACAGGAAATAATCCACAAAACCCATCACTGAAAGGTGAAATTCAGATATGGCCAGTCAAAAGCCTTCCTAATGTCAAGGGATAGAAAGCATGTCGGGATGCATCTGGTTTTGGCGGCGTGAGAGCAAAAGGACGTGCCTGACATTGTCGCTAGGCTAGTTTGATGAATTGGAACAAAACTTGTTTGGTTGCAAAGTATTAGTTGACCTATGATAGTATGCAAATGGGTAGCGAGGATCTTGGCCAGTAGTTTGATACCGAGGTTCAGGAGAGAGATAGCCCCTCCTTTGATATGAAATACATTTTTTGTCCTTAGGGAGACAAGACCCTCTGGCACGCACATAAGCATACAAAAACATATTTGAGGCAAAGACCCCTTTTTCCCGGGAAACCAAGTGATTTGGATAAATACATGTAATGAAATAGGACCCGTTGGTCCTCCCTTTTGTTTCCTAGGCTATGTATCCACGACTGGAACCTCAAAGTTGCACAATTTATAGTGCGATTTTGCGATGCAATTTTTGATGCAATGTCATGCGTAGTAGTGCAGGTCGCACCGAAGTCGGAACATAGTAGTACAACAACCTTTTTTGTACTCGCTGGACTTGATTCGCACCGGTTAGAACAGGGACCATTGAAATATATAGATTTTGACTTGTCATGCGACTTCACATGTGTCAAGTTGCACAGCAACTCATAGTAGTGGAAATAGAGCCTTTTTCTATAGTACAAGTCTTGCTGATGAATGAGGTTAAAGGAAACTATACTTTATACCGTTTTATTCATCGTTTTGTTACTCAGTATGCAATGTATTTGCTTACCTGCTCATTACAAATCATTACTTATGAATACAATTATGTGCATAGACACTAATACTATTGCAATGTCAAAAAATATGCAAATTATGTGCAAAATCAAAATCAAAGTAAAAAATACATTTATTTTCCCTCTCACAGATCCCTTGAGCCGTTGTCTTTTTTGTCCGCCTCACGCCCTTGGAGACGTCACCTCTAACCTGTTAGGCTTCCCAAGATGGTAGGGATATGTATGTATTTCATGTATGCCCCTTTTTCAGCCACTGTGATATTAACATCTACTAGGGGAGCTTAAACCGTGCCGGCGGCATTCTGTGATCGCCATCGGCTGGAGGGGTGACATCATGTGCAGTATGGCCGACTCGCATTCAGCGGAGGCCCCTCTGCCACGCATGTGCATCACCTCTCACGTCACATTATTACATCAGAGGCGACGGAGGAAACCAGGGCAACCCGGCCTTCCAGAATGCCATGGTGGCCACAGAAAGGCCACCATAGGCGGCTCATTGACCCCCTCCTGAGGGGAACTTCCAGAGGCAGAAGCACATACCTGTTAGCCATTTTCAAATTAAAAGGTACTTCAGATACACTGGCATTCCTCAGACGAATCCCAGGGAGAGCACACATATATGCTTTGCAAGATGAATGGATAAGAACAGACATCAATGTGCTGCTGGGTTTCATTATTGAAAAAAATCTATTACTGACTAGTCCATTACAAATCTCTTCAACACAGATGCAGTATTTATACTCTTTATACTCTTCTGATCTGAATATACAATTATGTCAACAACGCAATAAGGTATTATTTTATTTTGAATCTCTTTTACTTTTTGTTTATGTAATACATGGTCACTCCATAGCATTCTTTTTAATACTCACCTTCACCTGGCATCCTCTCGCCCTTTTGGTTTGGATGCATTAGTATCACACTACATATTTTGTCTTATTCATTGTAAACCTTATTGAATACAATACACTTGTAAGTTTTTGTCACCTTTTAACATTCCTATTTTATTTATTTTTCACTTTTTTTGCCGGTTTTGTGGTTTGGGCATGAATTGCTTATGTGCACACCCTCAACATATATTTGATTTAACACACATATATTTTCAATACTACCCTTTTTTTATGACATGCATATTTTTAAATAGATTTTAAATAGATTACACTCATTTGGCCGCTATAAGCGGTAACCACACACAGACGCACCCATCTTCTCTTTTCATTTTGCTGACAAAATATCATTGTGTCACTTCTTACTGTTTATAATATACCCAGATCATCTGTTGCATGCCAAATACTAAGATGTTTGTGAGAACAACGCACAATTCACCAATGCAACTAAATAGAAAATGAAATACCATGTACGGCCGGACTTGGTGACATGGTTTCTCTTACAGGGAATGGATATAAACTTCCCAACCCCTCTATGGAGAAAAAAACCTAGATTATATTCTAAGATTAACACTGAAACAATGTTAAGCTCTTAAGGATTATCTAAGTAGTGAGAGGGGTGGGAGAGGGTGGAATTTTTGATACACCAAGATGTATCCTGCATTCTAGGTATTGGAGAGGCAATTGTGGTGCACACTGCACAATGGTCCGTCCAAGAAAAGGGAATGTCTGTCCAAGAAAAGGGAACCAAGAATAAATTCTCTGGGAGCAAACTTGCCAAAAGAAAGATATGGTCAATGTGAGAAAAAGATTTATGTGGGTAAGAGTAATGAGTGAACCACTTCCTAACGGGGTCGACTTTGTGCCAGGTGTCAACTAAATTGTTTTTGGAGATTAGATGTTGGAAAGTCAATTTAACCAGGCTAGAGGATGGGGCTGACGGGAATGTTGAAAGCCAACTAGGGTTCCACAGTGTTTGGCTGAGGCTGAAGCTAAGTAAAATTGTGGATAGAAAGCGCTAAGGAATTTTGGAGAGGAGTTTTTATTGAAATTTGTTTCTTGGAGGCAAATTATATGGGATTTGGCAGCCAAAACGGAGTGCAGTGCCTTGGTGCGTTTATGTGGGATGTTGAAACCTTGAACATTCAAGCAGAGAATGTTTAAGGGGGCCATAGCATTAGTTCAACAGTCAAATCCATGTTGAGGACATATCCAGGGTAAGGAACCGCTTCTACCGTGGGGAGAGAGAGAGAGAAGAAGGACAGTAGCAGAAAGAGCAAAAAGAACCTGAAAAGATTGAACAGCCCTATTATCAATCAGTGTGAACATTGAAATAAAACATAACAGTAGGGTATAGGAGCGTACCAGGGAAGCGACAAGCGGTCCCATAGAGGCTCTGAGACTACCATTGGGGACCTGCATAATAAGGGCAGGGAGCCGAGGGTAGTAAATAGAGGAGCAAGAAATTCCAGCAGGAGAACATCACCAGAGCATAAAACAATTTAAACAATGTGAACATCGGCATGGCATTATTAGTGGAAAAAAGGTCAACAAGCGTCTAACTTAGTGGATCTAATCCATAAGGCCGTGTACACACGGGCGGACTGTCCGCCCAACTAGGTTCGTCAAACAGTTTGACAAACAGTCCGTTCAAAATTAGCATGAACGGACTACACACACGACGAACGAACAGTCCGCTGAAAACTTGCGCGATGACGTGAATGGCACGTACGACGGGACGAGAAATTCGGCGTCCGATACACTGCAATGCAACCTTCGCCGTGTAAATTCTTTCTGAGCATGCGCGAGACTTAGTTTGCCGAACAAGCCTACACACGAGCGGACTGTCCGCTCAAACCAAGTTTCAGCGGACAGTCTTACGGAAATTCCGAAAAACTTTGTTCGTCAGACTGTCCGCTGAAACTGTCCGCTGAAGCCCACACACGAGCGGACTGTCCGCTGAAACACTGTTCAGCGGACAAAGTTGGACGAACAGTCCGCCCGTGTGTACGCGGCCTAAGTAGAACCTAAAGCCATATAATGTAACATAAATACCCTGGGAATACTGGGTTGTGGATAACCTATATGTAAGCTAAGCAACCCCCGGTCCATCTAAACTATGAGGCTCCATAATGTTACAACAATGACACTCAGGAACAGCAGTGATATTCCAAAAAAATTAAGTAACCCCTCCCAAAAAAAACACCCTCTAAAAGAAGTAATCCCCCCCAAAAAAGAGGGGGGTTCATCTGAAGTAAAAAGACCTCCTGAAAATTATGTCAACATTGTGTTTGGAGCCTATCAATGACATGCCGGTCAGGAGTAGCCGAGAGGTTAGATCCAGATTGCAGGTGGATATTTGGGACCAGCTAATCTCAGACAAACAAATTCCTTGTGAATGGTGGCTGAAGAAAAGATAAATGTCTGTGTATGAGTGGATCAAATTCTGACAAAGGAGAGTTCCTTCAAACCCAGGGATCAGAGGAAGGGGCAGGTTATGTCCTCTTATTAAGCATATAGACGTGGTCAGTCCATTGAATCTTTGGCAGGAGCTGTAAAGTTATCAAAGCGGACACATTTGTAAAGAAGTGTGGCCTGAGTGGACTTTGTCAGTATCTATGTATTTTTGGGAGGAGCGGGAGGCTGAGCGTCTGTGAGATGTGTCCCTTCGAGGGGACTGCTTGAGTAGGCCCAAGTCCTGCAAGGCAAACTGTAATTCAGTGGTCGTGCGGCAGACTTATTTGATTTCCAAATGTGTAAAACGTATCGAGAAGGTGAACCTCCAAAGGTAAGTGTTCTGGTGATTCTGCAGGATCTGGAGGTGGGGTTTGAGGGCACATCTCTTTGCCACTGTGAGCTGAGCGAGGTCTACAAGCAGTTGGTAGATGTGACCTTGAAAGGACAGTGAGTTCTTGCCCCTGGCTGCTGCAAGTAGCTGCTCATTGGTGCAATAGTAGTGGAACTTTGCTATTATGTCCCTTGGTAGATCATTAGCTTTGCGGGCCGATAGGGCCCTGTGAATCCTATCCATTTCTAACCTTTCCAATTGGCCTCACCTTATTTGTTTTAGCACTTTAACTAGTTAATTGTATAACACATACACTTAAGTATAGGGATCGTTGATACAAATTTATAGTAGGTACAGCGCTAATTTTAAAATTTCCGCTATCACTATTTTGGGGTACTTATCTTTCACTTTAGCAGCAGCCGTAGGATACATTTTATATTTTTATATTTCCACAGCACGGGTTTATAATTATCGTTTTTACTTGGTTTTTAATAGAACCTGAACAAAAATGTTTGTTTTCTATGTTTTGTTTAATTACTCGTATATTCTCAAACCTTTAATATGAATATATGTATATACCTTACAAAACAAGATTTACTCATTGCTGTAAATGCTAATTCTCCAAACGTAACAACTTTTCCTTTGAAAGGACACATTTCCTATACTAAACCTTATTTTATAAGCACTGTTGTGATATTGCATATGCTGGATTTTTACCTTAGCTACCCTTATGGAGATATACCATTTCTGATGTACCTCTCAAACTGCACTTTACAGTGGAAATGTAATAAAAATGTTATGCTTGAAAAAAAGTATATATATAGAAGTATGCAGCCCAATTAGGCAATTATATATATGAACTCCTGGACATATAATCTCAGCTTATTTTTGATAAGACTTAAATAGAGAAGAGAAGACTATAGCTGGTAAAGTATTATATTGAAACAGTATGAAATAACAAACATGATTATCTTGGCTTCCTACTTCTGCTATGCTTTCAGACAAAATGGATAAACAAACGGTCGGGTAAATAAATATTAACTATATAGGATACTAGCATTACCAGCATTTTTGTTGTTTAAATTCAGGTACCAAGAGCCAAAGAACATAGGAACCTGCTGCAAACATAATTGCTGCTTCTGCCTCCTAAACTAATGTGTGTCTTAATGTGCTTAGAAGCTGTTTATCATTATTTCTATCATACTATTTCATTTTCAGACAGAGAGGTACCGTACATAAAGGCAGGTGCCATGGCTATTTTTTTTGGTTTCACCATTACTGCTATACACCTGGATGCAAAGTGTTATTATAAGAGCACCGTATGCTGCCTAGAGCATGTAATGTAACAAACACAATTCAAAGAACATTTACAGCAATAGGTGAGTTTGATGAATGAGGAGAGATTTCTCACAGCTTTAACTTAGTCTTCCAGCCTACTCTACACAGAGGTTCTGGACAATTTAAACACCACCCTGCCGTTCCATCTTTTTGTATTGTACCCTGAAGCCACAAGCCAAAGAGCTATCAAGCAGATCCAATCAATAGAAAAGAGAACCTGCATAGAAGATGGAGTGTACCTTGTGTTCCTAATACACTATTCTTTATAGATAATACATAGAACATCGGGAAAAAATAGTAAAACTGGTGCAACAAACCAAAGACTTTTTTTTATTACGTTAAAGCGGTATTAAACCCAAAAGAAAAACAAAATATTGCAGTCAACCAACGTGCTGGCATTATTTTTTTTTTCCTTTAAGTTATTTTTTTTTTTACCCTTAATTTCATATAGTAATACAAGTTCTGTTTTCTGCAATTGGACTCCAGACATACATATACAACTTTATTAATGTCCTTTGTTTATGACAGATTTTGCTGCATTTTCTGTATCATACAGGGCTGATCTTGGAGGTTTTTTCAGTGCAGAATTGTTCTTGGATTCTTAAAGTCTTTAAGGTAAGATTATTTATTTTAATTAAGTTATATGTTGTAACTCGTTATATGGTATTCTGGATTTACTGTTTTCAGAAAATCTGATCTTTGTTTAATTTTTAAGTGTTTGCTCCACTGGGTGGTGATAAGTTTGGTTAATTGGAGTTAGCCTGTGCAGTCCTGTGCCTAATATAAACATTTACAAGCAAGTCCCCTCTGTTCAGCCAGCAAATGCACTCAAAAGCATTTAGCAATCTTCCCGTACCCTACAGGTTCTGTTCTTTTATCTTTGCTAAGACTTCAGACTGTGTGCAGACATTCAGTGAACAATGTGTGTAAAAGAGGATGGAGCCACTGCTTAATAAACTCTGTGCGCAGTACCAGAATAGACACAACAGAGTTAAGAATGTCTCTGGAGGGGGAGGGCAATATGCAGCAGGCAAGTACTCGAGGGCTTGGACATTGCAGATCAATGTGTATAACTAGGGACTTCTGCGCTCTATGGACAATAGAAGAAGACGAAAGTGGCGAGTGAAAAAAGCAGCAATCACTAAATGAGTTGGCTCTCACTGATATAAACAACAAAATAAGTTTGTGATGCGCTAATTTCCAAATAAATAAAATAGCCACAATAATGACAAAAAACAATAATGTGCAAATATATTCAAAAATGAAAAAAATTATTTAAAGTGCAACCATGCATTAATAAATCAGAAGGTGACTATGTGCATCATATATATAGGATATGCTGCAATAAATCTAAGATATGCTGCAATAAATCGCAAGGTGACTATGTGCACAAAAAATCATAAGGTTTGCCACAAACACCAAAATTCATACACAAAACAGTGTAAAAATAATTAAATGTGTAAAAAATGAAACAGATAGTGACAGATGATAATGTGAACAATAAAACAAAATCTCAATCCAAGTGACAGCAGTGAATCGCATTAAAGTGTCCCATACATAATCAGATCAGATAGTGCAATTCGGTAAACACACTGGGTTAAAAGTGCAACGTGCTGAGCCAACAATCCTTCAGTGATGATCCATGCAAATTATGCTAATGCTATGCAATTACCTCACCGCTGTAAGGTAAAACAGCGAAAATAATTCTGGACGCCCAGGTAGCAAGGGATGATCACAGGGATGGCTGTGCAGCAGGCTCTTGGAGTCTTCTCTAACTTCCTCATATGTGATGAATGGTGGATAAGCTCAGAGGAATGAACCAGAGAGAACCGCCATAGTGTAGTAATTCAAACATGTAAAATTTATTGAAAATTTAAAACTACTCACAAGAGAGGTAGAAATATACACATTGACAAACAGCAGCAGACCGGATATGAACGTCACTTCCGGGTTCCTACGCGTTACGTCGTCAAGACTTCAACTGGGATCAATGAATGTCTCTTAAATAGGTCCTGGACACTGCAGACTGTGGATGGAGCAAGACATGCAGAGCGAGCAATGCCTCTGGTGGGACATGGACATTGCAGAGCGAGAAATACCTGTGGATGGTGCAAGGAAATGCACAAAAATGTTTTTTTGAAGAACATATACAGTGCAAAGATAGGAATGTCCCTAAAGGGTCATATATTGCAGAGTGGAAGAAGGTTTTTTCCAAGTCCTCAAGCACACGTGTTGCCCAATTCTTGCTCCCAAGCCCAGATATAGAAAGGGTGATTGAGAAATGCATAAGACAGGAGGATGCCATATACAGTATCTCACAAAAGTGAGCACACCTTTCACATTTTTGTAAATATTTTATTATACCTTTTCATGTGACAACACTGAAGAAATTACACTTTGCTACAATGTAAAGTAGTGAGTGTACAGCCTGTATAACAGTGTCAATTTGCTGTCCCCTCAAAATAATTTCACACAGCCATTAATGTCTAAACTGCTGGCAACAAAAGTGAGTACACCCCTAAGTGAAAATGTCCAAATTGGGCCCAATTAGCCATTTTTCTTCCCCGGTGTCATGTGACTAATTAGTGTTACAAAGTCTCAGGTGTGAATGGGGAGCAGGTATGTGGTATTATCACTCTCACATACTGGTCACTGGAAGTTCAACACAATACCTCATGGGAAAAGAACTCTGAGGATCTGAAAAAAAAATATATTGCTCTACATAGAGATGGCCTAGGCTATAAGAAGATTGCCAAGACCCTGAAACTGAGCTGCAGCACAGTGGCCAAGACCATATGGCTATTTAACAGGACAGGTTCCACTCAGAACAGGCCTCGCCATGATTGACCAAAGAAGTTGAGTGCACATGCTCAGTGTCATATCCAGAGGTTGCCTTTGGGAAATAGACATATGAGTGCTGCCAGCATTGCTGCAAAGGTTGAAGGGGTGAGTTGGTTGGCCCGTCAGTGTTCAGAACATACATCACACACTGCATAAAATTGGTCTGCATGGATGTTGTCCCAGAAGGAAACCTCTTATAAAGATGATGCACAAGAAAGCCTGCAAACAGTTTGCTGAAGATGAGCAGACTAAGGATATGGATTACTGGAACCATATTCTGTGGTCTGATGAGTCCAAGATAAACGTATTTGGTACAGATGGTGTAAAGCGTGTGTGGTGGCAACCAGGTGAGGAGTACAAAGCCAAGTGTGTCTTGCCTACAGTCAAGCATGGTGGAGGGATTGTCATGGTCTGGGGCTGCATGAGTGCTGCCAGCACTGTGGAGCTACAGTTCATTGAGGGGACAATGAATGCCAACATGTACTGTGACATACTGAAGCAGAGCATGATCCCCTATCTTTAGAGCCTGGGTCGCAGGGCAGTATTCCAACATGATAATGACCCCAAACACACATCCAAGACAACCACTGCCTTGCTAAAGAAGCTGAGAGTGAAGGTGATGGACTGGCTAAGCATTTTTCCAGACCTAAACCTTATTGAGCATCTGTTGGCATCTTCAAATGGAAGGTGGAGGAGCACAAGGTCTTTAACATCCACCAGCTCCGTGATGTCATGAAGGAGTGGAAGAGGACTCCAGTGGCAACCCGTGAAGCTCTGGTGAGCTCCATGCCCAAGAGGGTTAAGGCAGTGATGGAAAATAATGGTGGCCACACAAAATATTGATACTTTGGACATTTTTACTTACTTTTGTTGCCAGCGGTTTAGACATTAATGGCTGTGTGTTCAGTTATTTTGAGGGGACGTAAATTTTAACTGTTATACAAACTGTACACTCACTACTTTTTATTGTAGCAAACTGTCATTTCTTCAGTGTTGTGAATGAATGAAATATTTGTATAGCGCACAATGCGAACTGAATCGCCTCTAGGCGTTGTCACATGAAAACATATAATAATATATTTACAAACATGTATGGGGTGTACTGACTTTTGTGAGATACTGTACATGCTGTTCACAGGGGGCTATGTTTGCAGACAGCCACTGTCAGATTTATCCTTAACTTTACACCCACATAATCAGTAGAGGGCAATCCAGAGCTAAGCCATGCAATAGCCGCCAGATAGTGAACACTCGCCACATAAGCTGAGCCAATGACAGTCGCCACCAGATCCAGATCTGGACAGTGAGATGCAAGCAGGATGAGCAAGACGAGCAGAGACAAAAACAGGAGCCGACACAGAAACAGGCAGCAAATAGCTGGTGGCAGATGACTAGCACTGTTGAATTGGCTGTGGCATGCTCAAGCAGGCAATGTCAGGTGCATACCGCTGGCACGTTAAAGCGGGGTTCCACCCTAAAGTGGAACCTCCGCTGATCGGATCCCTCCCCCCCCTCCGGTGTCACAATTGGCACCTTTCAGGGGGGAGGGGGGTGGAGATACCTGTCAAAGACAGGTATTTACACCCACTTCCGGGCATAGACTCCCGTGGGAGTCTACGCCATTTCCTGTCCTGCCGCGCTGTCTGCTGGGACACACACGGGTCTCAGAGACAGCGCAGAGAATTCCTATTGCGCTGCGCGACTCGCGCATGCGCAGTAGGGAACCGGGAAATGAAGCCGATTCGCTTCACTTCCTGATTCCCTCACCTAGAATGGTGGCGGCAGCAGCCGAGGGCCGAGCGATCGATTGGCCTCGGCTGCCGGCATCGCTGGAACCCGGGACAGGTGAGTGTCCATTTATTAAAAGTCAGCAGCTGTAGTATTTATAGCTGCTGGCTTTTAATATTTTTTTTTTTTTGGTGGAATCCCTCTTTAAGCTGATTGAGCTGGGTTGCAAGATGTACAGCGTACAGTGCCTTGAAAAACTATTCATACCCCTTGACATTTTCCACATTTTGTCATGTTACAACACAAAATGTATTTTATTGGGGTTTTATGTGATAGACCAACACAATGTGGCACATAGAGTGACATGTAAAGTGGAAGGAAAATGATACATTTAAAAAAATTTTTTTTTTACAAATAAATATCTGAAAAGCATGGCATGCATTTGTATTCAACCCCTTTACTCTAATAACCCTAACTAAAATCTAATGGAAACAATTGCCTTCAGAAGTCACCTACTTAGTAGAGCCCACCTGTGTGTAATTTAATCTCAGTATAAATACACCTGTTCTGTGAAGCCCTCAACGGTTTGTTAGAGAACCTTAGTAAACAAACAGCATCATTAAGGCCAAGGAACACAGACAGGTCAGGGATAAAGTTGTAGAGAAGTTTAAAGCAGGGTTAGATTGTAAAAAAATCTCAAGCTTTGAGCATCTCACGGATCACTATTCAATCATCATCCGGAAATGGAAAGAGTATGGCACAACTGCAAACCTACCAAGGTATGACTGCCCACCTAAACTGACAGGCCGGGCAAGGAAACCATTCATCAGAGAAGCAGTCAAGAGGCCCAAGGTAACTCTGGAGGAGCTGCAGAGATCCACAGCTTAACTGGGAGAATCTGTCCACAGGACAACTATTAGTCGTGCACTCCACAAATTTGACCATTTGTTTGTACTTTAATTACCTCCTGGGGCTTCTCTGTGTCACTACACCTATTCAAGCTATCGGACCAACCCCTGCTGACCCTGTTTCAAGTCCTAACAGGACCTAATTGAGGACTACAGAGTACTTTACAATTGACCAATAGGAAAGTGGTTGTTGTGGGCGGGGTGTTCAAACTGATATGTATATAAGTGTGTTGTGTGCATCCAATAAAAGGAGATTCCTTTCCTAGCTAATTTCAGCGCAAACCGCGTCAGAACTTTTTTTGTTTCGTTTCATGTTCTCTCTTTTTGCTTTAGTTCATGTGATGTGGTGATTTTTTTTCCCCCAAATATTTTTTTTTGATCACTTGTATTACTATAACAAGGAATGTAAACATCCCTTGTAATAGGAATATGGCATGACAGGTCCTCTTTACAGTGACATATGGGGTCTATAAGAACCTACATCTCACCTCTAGGTTGGAAAACCTGAAATAAAAAAATAAAAAGATCCTGGCTGAAGCACAACAGTCATTATGATCATTCTTATGGTGTAGGGAATCGCTGGCTGAAAAAGCTGATATCTGAATGATGCCTGTAGCAGCACCCATCATTCAGATATCCCCGCACAAATTCAAGGACACCATATGACGGCCGGCATGCGGGAAGTGCTTAAAACAATTTTTTTTTAACACGAAGTTGTCCATTTATACAGTATTTCTAATAGCATGTACATACCAAAAATGACACCCCAAAATAGATTATCCTACTCCTCCTAAGTACTGGCGATACCACATGTCTGAGAATTCCCACAGCCTGGCCACATACAGAGGCCGAGTACAGCCGAATATGGGCGAGTATGGCCTAGCATTGTTGGATATGGCTGGGTACGGACGGGTATCGCTGGGTATGGCTGGGTATTGCAGAGTATGGCTGGGTATTGCAGAGTATGGCTGGGTATAGCAAGGTAAGGCTGGGTATTGCAGAGCATGGCTGGGTATCGCAAAGTATGGCTGGGTATCGCAAAGTATGGAAGGGTATTGCAGATTATGGCTGGGTATGACGGGGTATTGCAGAGTATGGCTAGGTATGGCTGGGTATTGCAGAGTATGGCTGGGTATTGCAGAGTATGGCGGGGTATTGCAGAGTATGGCACAGTATTGCAGAGTATGGCACAGTATTGCAGAGTATGGAGGGATGGCTGAGCATGGATGGATGGATGGATGGCTGGATGTGACTCAATTGTGCTGTGGGCACTACAGATCCAGATCACAGCGCTGCTGCCATCCACGCTCTCCCCCTCTCCACTCACAATGTACTGATCAGTACACAGAGAGGAGAGAGGAACTGGCATCATGACATGCCACCGGTTTGTTTACAAGTGAAATGCTCCGTCATTTGATAAAGTGATCATGGGGTAAACGGCCATGATCAGCGTCCATTTACCGTGATCCATGATCTACCAGGTCCTCTGGATCCGGCGGTCACGAATGTTCTCTGGTGCACACCCCAGGGGGTGCACCAGAGTGGAATTCTGGGAGGACGTCATAGTATGCCCTCCCAGAGTTAAGAAACCGCCCTTTAGCTGGCATTTGGCTATGGGCCGGTTGCTAAGTGGTTAAAGAGGAGCATTCACTTTTTACTGATTATCTATTATGTAGCCAATGAGGAGAGAACAGGGTGTAGGGCCCATGGCAAGAGGCTTGATATTGGGGGCACTCGGCAGAGGGGAGGAGCCATGAATGCCAGCAGGGGACCCAATCCGAAGAGAATCAGGGCTGTTCTGTGCAAAACCATTTTTGCATTCGTAAGAATAAGAGAAGAAGAAGGGGGCACCTCTGGGTGTAGATTTTTTAAAAGGCAATTTATTCACAGGTAAAACAAACAGATGATGCACTCACATTTTCCAAGGCATAAAAAAGGCATGTAGAATACAAGGGGGGCGGTTTTTTCATCTGATTCCTCCGTCACATTGGATCCGGTCCGCGGGTGTCATGTTGTCCTCTCCTGGCGTTACCACGAGTTTGTTGTTAAGAAATGCCAGCTTGGTGGACGCAGAGGATGTGTTTCCAAAGCGAGGCTTGGTTAGCGGTGACACGCGGGTCGCGGGGTTGTGACGTCACGGCGGGCGACGCGTTTCCTGAGCGTTCGTGTCGAGGTGGAGAGACGACCGCGCTCTTTCATCAGGCCAATCAGAATAAGGACAGCCACAGGAAACTATTGACTAATTTCTACTTATTTCAAAGCAAGTCTATGAAAATGCATGCATTGCTGCTAATGCTTCCTGAATTATTTTCCTTTTTTTAACTAAAATGAATAAGACTGGGGTACTGTTGCTGTATATGTCAGCCTATCTATAAACTAAAAACAATTAATTCAATGGATGATAAGAACATAAGAGCTATAGTGGGAAAATTTCACTGTTGGGGTATCCAACACATATAAAAAGCCAAGGGTCATCTCAGCTCATCAGGTTTCACCTATATACTGTAAAAATATATATATTAATATCATTTTAGGTGGCTTTACTGTAGCATAGATGTTGCTATAAAAACAACCGAAACCCCTAGATTGATCATTGAAGAAACGAGCGGAAGTAAATGTGCATCTGACTATGGAAAGAAATACTGTGTGCCTGGCTGCAAAAGTTGAAATAGGAGAAGATCTGTATATAAATATCCAACAGCTCGTATGGGGGCAGCGCTACACGTGCAACAAGGTAGGACATGAGAATACACTTTCTGTGAGTTTTCTGATCAGACTTCATAAGGTACATAAATGGCCAACACCTACTGTATGGGGCATTTTTCCACTTTGGTAAAAGCTGCACCATGTGTTTCTATCAACATGCACCTCTTAGCTGCATAGGCAGTTTTTTTGGTAACTGCGGACTATGCTTTTAAAATCCAGAGTGAAGAACATTCGCTTAAAGGCATGCAATGTAAAAAGTGTAAAATATGCCACGACTCAGAAGTCTAATGCCACGCACACACCGACCAAACTTTCCGGCAGAAAAGGTCAGACTGAAACATTCCGTCGGATATTAGGATCGTGTGTGGGCTTCATCAGACTTTTTTCTTCAAAAATTTCGATGGACCTAGAAATAGAACATGTTTAAAATCTGTCCGAATGAATCAATTTCTATTGAACTACTATTGAAAACCGTTCGTCTGTAGGCTGGTCCAAAGGACCAAATACAACACTAGGGCAGCTATTGGCTACTATCTATTGAACTTCCTTTTCCTTTTCTAGTACACATCACATTAAAAACGAATGGCTCAGAAGTCTGACGTAACCCCGTTGAAAGTCTGTCGGAACTCCGTCGGGGAGACCTTTTCTGCCGGAAAGGCCGGTTGTTTGTACAACAACGGCATAATGCTTCTGAAGAGGATACTCTGCCGGAGGTATCTGCCAATATAGACAAGAGATCTCTACCTTAAAGCTGAACTACAGTTTATACAATTATTTTTGAAACATACAGTCCAGAGGTTTTAAGCAATAAAAATATAGCTTTTGTTGCGGTATGCACTCTCTTAAATATTTGCTACTGACCCTCATCAAGCTTGGACAATGGGTAGCATCATTCACATCACTTCCTGTGAGCCCTGGGGATGGGTCACTATGTTGGCCTGAGTTTGCAGCAAAATATTGTAACATCAGCTTTCCCTTTGTAGCATTGAGGAAGGCCACCCAGTGTTGGAACAGAAATATCATGAAATATCACTTGACTGCTAGATTTAAAAAGATATATGTACAGAGAGGGGATTCAGGGTGTGTGGGGGAGTAAAGTATTTTGCAAGCGGAGATATGCTTTAAACTCTCTGTTGGCACTCTGTATTCTAATAATTTTGACAGAAACACATTTTCTGTTTTCGTATTCTCTGCATAATTGTTTTTGAACACCATTTCGACCCACATAGCTAGCATGATTAATGAAATGAGTTACTCTTGCAAAATAAGAAAATGTTGGTACAATGAATCTATAGATAATTAAATGTGGTCTCGGCAGCATCTAAAAGCATTGCTCTTTGAATTACTTTTCTTTTTGATTATCAAAACGGTTGCCATGTGTGCAATAAAAGTGACTTAGTAGTTGACTAATAAAATGTGCACCTGCATGACATTTTTCATTTCAATTATATCAAAAAAGGTTTGATTTTCTTATACTTAAAACTCCTAAATACCTGGTAAAATAAATGTTAGAGCTAGTTTACCAGCTAAGGGATTTGTTGCTTGTCTGGCCAATCCTAGGATTTACACATCCCCTGCTAGATAGATTCATTTTTCTTTATTGTGGTTAGGTAAGTTACCCGAAGAAGCAGCAGACTGTTCATCTCGTCCACTGCCTAGTCTGCTCCCAACACCCATCAGCATGTTAAGCTGGATACACACTATACAACTTTCTTCAGATTTTCTCCTTTAGATTTACCGAAACCATATGGCTGCTTTCACATTAAGGCATTTTATAACACCTGTAAAGAGCCTCTACTCTCACTCCAGTGTGAAAGCCCAAGTGCTTTCACACTTGAGCGCTGAGCTGGCATCACGCAAAAAAAAAGTCCTTTGCAGCGCCATAGGAGCGGTGCATTCACCGCTTCTAAAGCGCCCCAGCCCATTGAAATCAATGGACAGCGCTGCTGAACTGCTGGCAGTGGTGCTTTTCAGGCGATTTTAACCCTTTTTCAGCTGCTAGCGGGGGTTAAAAGCGAAAACCTCTGCAAAAATGATGGTAAAGCGCTGCTAAAAAGAGCGACGCTATGCCCCCAACGCCCCCAGTGTGAAAGTAGCCTATAATATGAGGTCACACCTAAACACTTTCAATTTGTATGCAATCAGGCTGGCCCTTCCACTACATAGCTGAAGGTAAATCTAAAAGGAAATTGAACAAAAGTTGTATAGTGTTTATCCAGCTCCACTTAATACCAACTGTGAATGTATCACAGATGATTGACCCAAGTTCTGCCTTCCCTTCTTTCAATCTGTGTACTGCTGGGAACTACAGGGCATTACAAAAGGCTAATTTCTAATTAAATTTAGGTACCAGGACTCTACTTTTAATGATCTGTTTTTTAGCTCTGCATATTCAAGTGATTCTAAATCCTTACGTTTTTTTTTTCCTTAATATATCCTATGCATTAATGTAAAAAATAAACTGTGTCAAAGAGCCCCTCCTTATACTGAGCCGATCTTGATCCAGCGGCGTGCAGGAGAGCAGCGGCTCTTCTGGCTTTGTCTCTCCTTACTGGGCAGATTGATAGCAGTGGGAGCCTGTCAATCAAAATCTTTGACAAGGGATTGGGGGGGGGGGGGGAGCGATAAAGGCATCAATTTTTTTCTTCCAAGCCTAAAATGGTTGAGGAAAAAGCTCTTCAGTAATATACACAGGGGCTGCAGTGCTAAAAGCAGCTGCAACACCCGACATCCCTGATGGTTCACTCTGACCAGCCATAACACTCTCAGAGGAGGATGCCATCTTTTTAGAGATGGTTTTAGGCTTCCTAGTGGCTGTAGAAGTCTTTCTAGAGCCCTTTTTTAGGTGCATTTACCCACTCCCCCTTCCGACCATAGCCCAATGCACAAAGCAGAGGAACCACCAGAAGGAACGCATCCACTGCTTGAGCAATAGTAAGTGTGTCAAAAGGAATGCCTGCGTCACCAAACCTCTTTCATGCCCCTCTTTGCTCTTGTGTTCCTCCGTTAGCTTGCAGCAGTAACAATGGTGTTTTTAAAACACACTTAACCACGCTGGACGTTGGAGGACGCCAACGCCGTGCTAAGCCTCACCCCCCCTCCAGCGACTACAACCCCCCCTCCCTTTTAAAAAAAAGAGCTTTCCTGCTAGAGCGCGGGCCTCTGATCCTATGGGATCATACTGTGAGGTGGAAAATGGCTAGGAGGGAGCCTGGAACCCACCGAGTAGGGTGACGTGCCATTCATTTTTTTTTCTCCTGACGCTTCTTCCTCGTGCAGATGGAGAGAAAACAGCACGGGGGGTGTCTGGTGGGGAGGAAGACCCCCCCCCCAGACTTACCGGAGGTCTGCTGCTGGCTGGAAGAGAGGAAGCTGCTGTTCCGGTCACAGCGTGAGCTCTTTGAGGAAGCATGAGAGGGTATGTTCTCTATACAGCCCCCCAGTGGTGACTTTCCTGCTGCAGGGTTTTCTGTGTTAAAACCAACAGACCCAATCTTCACCCTTCATGGTGGGTTCCGTTAACAAACCTTCAGGAGCTTGGGATCCTCGGGGAAACCCACAATCCTGGACCTGTAATAGCACCACTGCCAGTAAAACTTTATGGCCTTAATACCAAAAGTACTTGATCCCGGAGTCCAGCTCTCTAAAAAGAGAAACATTTACAGGCAAAACCTTGTTTCTTCGGAAAAAAGGCCCAGGTACCACTCAATTCGGTCTAAAAGACACTTTCAATGGATCCGGCTGCATGACTAGCCTCAGCAAGGATTGCTCCAGTGGAGCTCAGCACAGCACATCTTTACTCATGACCAACACCTTAGACACTAGTAGACATGTGCGATTAGTTTCGTACGAAATGAAAATTCGTATGAGTTTTCCGGAAATTTGTACGAATCCGAAATACTAATTTTTATGCATACGAATTCCATACAAAATTTCATTTACGAATTTGGGGTAAAAATTCATAACGAAATTCTTAATTGTTACGAAAAGTTAACGAACCTAAACGTTAAAACCCCAGGAAGTCAGCACAGGGATGGTGGAAACCCTATGGAAATTTCTATGCTTACGAATTTCATACGAAATACGAAATTTCATTAACGAATTTCGGAACTTCGGATCCAAATTAACAGAAACATGACTGGTGTTTTGTTCACCAATCAGAGGAAGTCAGCACAGCACAGGGATGGTGGGAACCCCTCATCATGATAAATTCATCATGACGAACATTCATAATTGTTACAAAAGGTTAACAAACCTAAAAGTTAAAAACCCAGGAAGTCAGCACAGCATAGGGATGGTGGGAACACCTCATATCGATAAATTCATCATAACGAACTTTCGTTATTTTTACGAAAATTTAAGGAATCTAACGAAAATTTGTATTTTATACGAATCTGAATTGAATTTCGTACATGGATTACGAAATACAATTTTTTTTGGTATGGAACGAAACAAATTTGACGGTGCCCATGTCTAGACACTGGCAAAAAAACTGAAGCATTCCCAGTAGTGGGAGGGGTTATATAGGGAGTGGAATTTTTGTCTTAAGGCGTGCCAGTGCCCCTCACCTGAAGGTGGCCTATAACACACATAGTAACTACTATGGCCCTGTGTCCTGTGATGTACATTAAGAAACACACCTCTCTGTGAACAGAGAAGAGGGGGCTTCCCGGAAAATGTGTGACCATTAATACAGAGTGGTCAATCAGCACTTGTGTGTTACTCCACAATGGCCTGCTTTACTCCGAACCACATGTCAAATTATGATGTTATATTGATGCCAAAGGATTCAAAGCACACATACTCGTACGGAAATAATATCATGAAAAAAAAGAAGAGGCAATCTCTATAGCATAACAATAAAAAAAAAAATGTAATTTAATGTGGTAAATGTACTTACATTAAAATAGTTGTAAACAGGCACTTTGTATAAAAAAACTTCTATTCCAGAAAGCAAGATGGCCATGATCATCATCTTTTTATTATGATATTATTTCCATACTGAGCATGTGTGCTTAGAATCTTTTGGCATCAATATAACATCATTGTTTGACTTTATTTTATGTAAAAAAAATAAAAAAGGTTTAATATCAAACAATAATGAGATTCCAGCACCACCATGCTACTGTCCAACAACAAGGGCTGACAACGCTCAGGGGCTGAAGTGAAATTATTATAAAAGCCATGGGCAATGTCCAATGAACTCAAGGGCGATTTATTCACAATGTCATTTAAAAGAAGTACATATTTCTCTATAGTCTCATACCCTGCCATTTATTGCTGATATGTTAGAAGGCTGGCCATTGGTTAGCCTGCATTTGTAGGAGGAGTGTGGGGCTTCTTAATCCCCTCCTCTCCCCCTGTGATCGCGTCGTCGTTGAAAATCCAAGGGCTACTCTTGGAGCCAAATGTAAGCTTGGTAGCGAAGTAAAATTGCCCCCACCACATGAAACCATGCCACTGCCAGAGCAGTGGTCTGATCGGGAGGAGCTTGAAAGAGTCAGAGATGTCTGCTTTCGACAACCATGTCCCCCTGCCGGACTGCATGATATTTTGAATGGCAGAATCCACTGATGCGTACTGCAAGGAAAACTCCTCAGATGGGATAAGAGAATTTAAACTAGGAATATGAGAAGAATGAGGAGGCGACAGATCGTAAATCAAACAATATTTATTGGAAAATTTCCCTTTTACAACACCAATGGGGCTGACCCTCCACATACTGAACGGCGGGGACAAAAAAGGCCCAATCACAAACCCCTTATACAGCTCATCTTGGAACAGCTGGTCCACCACACCGGCATTGTCTGTAGCAGAGACCAAATTGGCACATTCGTGAGACTGCAACGGGAGGGTGATTAAACCCGTGTGAAACCCCTCCGAAAACCCATCCACCAAGAACCGCCTGAAACCCGGGGAAGGATGATGGCACAACCAGAAATCCAACCTGGGAATATTGACCCGGCTAAGTCAAGACGCCCTGGATGGCTTGATTGGACAAGCGGTTTTAGGATGAGCCCTAAAGCAGTTGGCACACACATGCAGCAACCTACATTGATTGTAATTACATGTTGTATAATTGAAATTGTTACAAAGCTGAGCCTTACCCAGCAAATGGATGGGCCTGCCAAGCTTGTCAAACTGCCCCGAAGGCCCAGAGGAAGGACCACTAAAACCTGACCTGTGAGCCCCAGAAACCCCTGGGTGGTCCAGAATGGGACACCAATTGGCAGTGTGGGCTGCTGATTGACAGTTAGCACAAGTAGGAGATTTCTGACTAGCAAAGTGCCTACAGAATAACTCTGTGTCAATGTTACTCCAACATGTGACCAACTGGAACTGAGCCTACATTACCCCCACTTTGGAAGAGAAAGAACTATGATAATCATAGAACGTGGAACCGCCATATTTGTGGGCCAAATCAACAACCTTGTGTAGGTAGAGGTCCAGCTCCTCCCTCCTGCCGGGACTAACCGTGCAGATGACATCCCTAAAAATACCGAAAGCCAGTACAAATTCAGCAATGCTTAGCTTGCGGTTAAGCCTGGGATCACGGGTCCTGAGGACCACCGAAACTTCCCTGCAAGCATAAGCTTTGTTCTCTACCACATCCTGAGATGCAATGAGTAGAGACGCCAGATTGACATCTTTCCCCTCCAAGATGTCCTTCTTCAGATTGGCCGAAATGAAATGAGCGGGAGAAACTGATGGCAACAAGGCAGAAGCTGAAGGAACTATCAAAGGTACAGGCCCACTGCTGTTACCTGCAGACGGCACCGACGGCACCAGACCAGGGGAAGCCACCGGCAACACCGCACTGGCTGGACGGGCCTCCAGTACATCCATCCTGTCCTGCAACAGCTGAACAGAAGTGGACAGGGTATTCAATACTGCATGGATCTGCGTCAGTGACGTGACCAGGGATGCCTGATCCACGCTGGCGGCGGGCTGTGGCTGGGAAGGAACTGGAAAGAGGAGTCTAAATAATTCCGCTTTCCTGGCTGAGGAAAGCGGAGTTCAGCCATGAGCCTAGGAACAGTCCAACTCCTCAAAGATGGTGTACTGCCGTGCTCCGAAGCCCTAGCCGGAGTGGATGGGATGGGATGAATGCAAATTCGTCACTTTGACACGTGTGACATGATCCAATCTGTAGAAAAACCAATCAAAACATCAAGCACAACCTGACATGCCCAAACCTACCTAACCTAACCGAAATGGTGAGTGGTGCTGATAACACAGAACATAGCGCATGAGATGCTAGTGACGGTGACCCCCTGCGTGAGTGTAGCACGAGCAACCTGTGGTGCTAGAACAGGAAATTAAAAACGAAAAAAACACTTCCTTACTGAGGTCTTGGATAACCTGGGCACCTATGCTCAGCCATTCATGATCCTTGGCGGGGACTTCAATATGGCCATGTCTGCTAGGAAAGATAGGCAGACCCTGTTTTCAGACAATCCCTCCTTAAAAACGGAACGTCAATCTACTGCGTTTCGCAAGCTCATTAGATCCCATAACTTATTAGACATCTGGAGGATTAAACACCCTACGCATCTGCAATTCTCCTTCTTTTCTCCCCCACACAAGATGTATTCCAGATTGGACTACATCTTTGTTACGGTGCCTCTTCTAACGTCGGCAGTGGCCTCGGAGTTAAATCCCATAACGTGGTCTGATCATGCATCGGTCCAGCTTGACCTCGCCCTCACCCTCTCTACACCTAAGACCTGCCACTGGAGATTCAACGAGTTTCTCCTCCGTGGTCCGGTTACCGAAACCCATTTATCCCACGGTTTAGCCAAATTTTTTCAACTTAACGAAGGGTCGGTGCGGGACGTGTCCACTCTTTGGGAGGCCCACAAGGCCGTTTTTAGATGATTGTGTATTTCGGCTGGCTCCCGCCTTAAACGAGACTCGGCTGCGCAGAGACTAGACCTCCTTTCGCAACTGCAAAAAGCTGAAGCTCTGCTTTTGTCCTCCCCATCGGTGCCACGTCTTCGCACAGTGACCTCTCTTCACGAACGGTTAAAATCTTTAGATATGCATAAGTGCTCTAAAGCTCTGCTTTGGGCTAAACAGAGGTTCTATGAATTTGCCAACAAGCATCATAGGATGTTGGTGAACAAGCTAAAGCTCCGTCCATTTCACTCCTATCCTGACCTCCTGCTGCAGTCGGACGGCACTCCGACTTACTGCCCCTTGATGATGTCTAAAGTATTTGGTGCTTTCTACAAAAAATTATATAACTGCCTAGCTTCAGACCCTAACCATGTGTTCTCCCAAGACAGCTTTGATGATTTCTGCGCTTCCTTGAAATTGCCAGTGTTGTCTTCCCCACAAGTAGACACCCTGAATTCTCCCGTTACACCGGAAGAATTGGCTGCGGTTGTAAAAGACCTTCCGTCCCATAAGTCCCCGGGCCCCGACAGGCTTCCTTATGTTTATTATAAAACTTTTCTCCCGACGCTGAGCCCTCATCTGCTTAATCTCTTTACCTCCCTACAGAAGGGCATTATACCGCATTCTCAATTTCTCCATGCACACATCACAGTTATCCCGAAACCGGGTAAATCCCCTACCCTACCAGATAATTACAGACCCATAGCCTTACTCAACTCCAACTATAACATTTTCACCAAAATCTTGGCTAATAGGCTTTCCTTATTGATCCCCGCCCTGGTTCACAATGACCAGGTGGGATTTGTACTGGGCAGACGGGCTGGGGACAACACCAGGCGTACCATTGACCTCATAGATTTACTCGATAAAACGTCTCGCCCGGCCATCGTTTTGAGTTTAGACGCACAAAAAGCCTTTGACAGGCTGGGATGGCCTTACATGTTTGCTACGCTCCAGCGTTTTGGCTTTTCTGGTTCTTTCCTGTCAGCTCTGCAAGCCCTATACTCATTTCCCACATCCCAAGTTCAATTGGCATCTTACAGATCCCCGCTCTTCACACATAGTAATGGTACCAGACAGGGATGCCCCCTATCCCCCTTGTTGTTTATACTATGCTTAGAACCCTTGGCCGCAGCTATACGGGAGGATTCGGACATATGTGGAATTTCCCTCAGACTGAAAGAATACAAGCTGTCTCTTTTTGCAGATGACATACTCCTCACCCTGACGAAACCTCTAACCTCCCTTCCCAAACTTCACACTCTTTTAGACTCATTCGGTAGACTCTCGGGTTATAGGGTTAATACGACTAAAACCGAAGCGCTCCCTATTCATATTCCCCCCACGCTTCGAGCTTCCTTGGAATCCACATACCCCTATCGTTGGTGCCCCGTTTACCTTAAATACCTCGGCATTAACCTGACCGCCAAGTACAGCTCCCTCTATGAAGCTAACTATATATCTTTAATAGCGGAAACGCACAGACTGCTCAGAAGTTGGTCGTCGTGTCCCCTATCTCTCCTGGGCAGGATTAACGTATTGAAAATGGCCATACTCCCTAAGTTTTTATATCTTTTTGAAACATTACCAGTTGCTATCTCTATGCCTCAGCTTAGGAATATTCAGCGAGCCTTTGCTAAATTTATATGGGGGAATAAGTTGCATAGGATAGCCCAAACAGTGGTTTTTGCTCCACGGTCTCATGGAGGACTGGGAGCCCCCGATATAGTGAAGTACTACTATGCAACACACCTTCTGGCGGCTGTCTCCTGGTCGTCGTATTTTGCTACCAGTAGATGGTCAGAGCTAGAAATGAGTGTGGTCACCCCTGTCCATCCCTGCTCCATGCTGTGGTCTGATCTGACCTCCTCTATGGCTCAGCTTAGGCGCATATGCCTTGGACCGATGCTTTTTACTCTCTCCATATGGAAACAGTGTCACAAACGGTTCTCTCTCTCTTCTCCATGCTCACCCCTGTTGAATGTCATTTTTAATCCAGATATGCCTGACAGCATCTCGGTGAAGAATATGTTTCCTTGGTATAGGTCTGGCATCTTCCAACTTCGCCATCTGGTGCATCCGGTATCTCGCAAACTCCTATCCTTTCCTGAGCTTCAGGATAAATATGACATTCCAGATCGACTCTTTTTTTCATACATTCAATTTAAACATTATTTCCACTCCAGATCCCCTGACCTGACTTTGGCCAACCCTAACACCTTTGAAACTTTGTGCTCCCAAGGTCCATGCCAGAAAGGACTTATATCCTCTATATATAGTGTCCTCCACAATTCAACCTCGCCCACCACGGAAACACATCTCTACATGAGAAGATGGGCTACAATTTTACCGTCCCCCTTAACCATTTCTCAATGGCAGGACATTTGGACTTCTACTTCTAAAGTCTCCAGATGTGTGGAGCAGAGGGAGACGGCCTATAAGATACTAATGTTTTGGTATAGGACCCCTGAAATGTTTCATAAATATGATCATTCCATATCTAAGCTGTGTTGGAGATGCCTAAGAGATGAGGGCACCCATTACCATATTTTCTGGAGCTTCCCTTTGATTATACCTTTTTGGTCTATGGTCCAATCTCTACTACAATCTGTTTTAGAGGTAGATATCCCGTTAGACCCTAAACACTACTTGTTAGGCCTACCTATTGCGGCGTTATCTAAGCACGCCAAGAAACTGACAGCCTATATTCTCCTAGCTGCCAAGAGAGTGATTCCTGCTCTTTGGTTGTCCCCCTCCCCTCCGTCCCAGCCGCAGCTAATTTCTGCAATTGCAAACATACGCAGGATGGAACGTATGACTGCACTGGTACAAGACTCTCTACCTAAGTTTTCTAAAATATGGGACAGGTGGGACAATTCCACGTTTAACCCGGAGACGACACCTTAATTTATGGCTCTTTACTCTCGGGAATGTTTTTCTCAGGTTTGATCTTGGGATTCATACTCCACGACCCCTCCCGCAAATACAAATACATCTCTTGGTCTATTTACATATCCTTATTGGCAGATTCGTGGTGTGTCCTTTTCCCCTTACCTTTTGACATGCTGTATTAAACTGTTAACGTTTTATATCCCGCCTGTGGCGGTTTTCTTTGTTGCTGTTACATTGTCAATTTTGATTATTTGTATCGGAATGTACAAATTCATCTGTTGTACAAAAACCTTTTTCTCACTAAATATACATTTAAAAAAAAACAACACGAAAAAAACTCAGGGCTTAGTACCCACAGACCGTGGTAGGTACGAAATAAGAATGTAAGTGACGTGCAACATATGACGTAAGACAGTACAGGCGAGAAGATTGCAAATACAACCAATTAACAACGAAACCTCAGCCTGTACGGATCTGAAGACGTGACAGATCCAATTATGTAAACGCCTAACTAACCCCTGGGCAAGAAACAAGCGAACACACCTGACGTTCCTGAAAGAACAGAAGAATCCACCTGCGACACCGCGATGAAAAGACCTGAAAACAATAACGAAATGCAATCGACATTACCCTAACCAAAAAGAACCGAACCCCAAAGAAAAAACCCACCCGAACAGAGAGAACGTGCTCTGTGGTGGGAAAACTCCCGGGTAAGAACAGTGGTAACAGTGACCCCGAGCCCCTGAAAAAAGAGGCCAAGAGCCAACCCAAACCCAGCAGGCTGGAACAACCCCCAGCCCCCCCACACCTGAAACCACTGTGACCCCCAGAGCCGTGGTCCTCCCGTGAGAGCTGAGTGGCAGCCCGAATGAGGGGCTAACCGTGGCCACACAGCTGAGGAAAGCCCGAACCCCATAGGAGAAAACCTGTGCCCCCCAATCCATGTGCATTTAAATCCGACAGAACTGACCCCAGCTCTGGACCCAGAGCAACAAAAACCACGATGACCCCCCCAGCCAACCCATAGACCTACTAACAACAACACCAGAAACTCTGAACCCCCAAAGGGATAGGTACATGAACTCCGCTACTTACCCCCCTTTTTTTTATCTGTCAGTTTTTTTTTTTTAAGCTGTTTTTTTTCTTCTCACTCACCTTGACCAACAAACTGTATACCAACTGATACTCCTGTGAAGAAAGAAAAACACCCTGTGCGTGGGGTGGAAACACCAATGAACCCCTGCAGCAGATTGACAGACACAAAAATGAATATGACAGACATGATTGACCTAACACCTGTAAAAAATTTGTCAGAAACCCAGACCAACAAATGCAAACACCCCCCCCCCCCTCCTCACCCCAGCCACCTGCCCAACCAGCATGCTGCAACCCCTGCCCAGAGGCGACCCCCCCACCCTAACCCCTTGGCCCCAGACCTACCTGCACCGTCAGCAGAGTCACTACCCACCGCAGCTGAACCCCCGCACACAGGAACTGCAACCACTAGCGCCGACCAGAAGACTGGAGCGACCTGCCGCTGATCCCTGGAACGAGCCTGCATGAGGGGAGATAGGAGAGTGAGCATCTCCCCCGACCGAACGATGCAGCAAGGACGACTGCAGACACCCACCGACCCCCCAGGAGGACAGCGGTGAACGTCCACGCTGTACAGCCGACTACCGCACGGAGCTGACCCGGAACCGAAAATGACGCTGCGCTCATCGACGACCCGGAAATGCAGCCGACGAGATCATAGGGGGAGAGGAGGGGATTAAGAAGCCCCACACTCCTCCTACAAATGCAGGCTAACCAATGGCCAGCCTTCTAACTTGCAACAGTCGTTTGCAAACGCAATTTTTTAGGGGAAAAAATACAATTTAATGGTTATTCATGCACAAAAACACAATATTACACACAATATATAAACAATGATATGCTGAGAAAATTGATGCCAAATATGTCACGCTTTAAAATTTCACACCTAGTGGAATGATACATAAATGATATTATCCATAGGCATGCTTTACAAGCCTGTACAAGTTACCAATTTTGATTTATGCCCTGTACACAAGACCGGACTTTCTGGCAGAAAAGGTCAGATGGAATCAGTCGGACATTTCGATCGTGTGTGGGCTTCATCTGACTTTTTCTTTCTAAAATTCTGACGGACATAGAAATAGAACATGTTTCAAATCTTTACGCTTAAACTCCACCGGAAACAGTTCCCAACGAGAAAATCACTCATCTGTATGCTGTTCCGACGGACCAAAAACGACACATATCGTATATTTGTATTGGTGCAGCAATGCACCAACACCTTTGCAGTCATTGTGCTGCATGCTGGGTGTTTGGTGTACTGCATGTACCTTTAAGTAGGGGTGGGCTCCCGTTCAGTCCACCTGACCTCATCTACCCATTAGAATGCATGTGCCTCCACTGTGGGGACACTCATACTTTAGTAATAGACAGGTCAATTTGGTTGTCTGCGAGCTGGTGGTAAGTAGGCTTGGATTTTTCCTGGGCAAACCCCAGGCCTTGTTGTTACCAAAAATGACAAGGGCAGCTATTGGCTACTGGCTATTGAACTTTCTTTTTCTAGTCCCGTCGTACGTCATTGCATTCTAAACGATCAGACTTTGGTGTGATCGTGTGTAGGCAAGTCCGTTTCAGCGGAACTCCTTCGGAGTTCAGTCCGACGAGAAGTCAGCTTGTGTGTACGTGGCATTACACAGGAGTTCTGTTGCTAGAATTATTGCTCTTGATCTGACGTTCGCAGTGATAACTGTTTACATACCGATGCGGGACCAATGCATGTGTCGCCTTTGCACGAGGGCACTTTAAATTAATTTTTTAGAATTTTTTTCATTATTTTTATACTGTTTGTTTCTTTTTATCACTTGAATGTAAACATCCCTTATGATAGCAATAGGCAGTGACAGTTCCTCTTCACGCTATTAGACTCCACTGTCTCCTCTGCCCTTAAATGCTTTGGAGCCTACCAAGATTGTTATTATTTGATACTTTTTACTAACCACTAACTGTTTTCAACTGGCAAAACCGAAAGTGACAAAATACTTGCCGCTTCTGTTTTCTTAAACCATAAAGATGATCAGGGGCAATTTCAGATCCTGGTCGGCAATATGGTCAGCCAGCAGAACCATTGGCTGCAATCTTGGGTTCCCCAGTGAAATGGGAGAGGCCAGAAAAATGGTAGAAGCTGGCGGGTAGGGAAGACCCCTTCCCGCCACTTTAAAAGCAATCCAGTGGCTATTTAGCCGCTAGGATTGCTTTTACAAAATAGAGCTCCGCCTCTCTAAAAAACAATACTTCAGGCATCACCCTGATATAACCACTGACTACCTGGCGTTAAGTGGTCAACAAAAGTAGCACTATAAAGTTGCATATACAGTAAATCCTAACAATGGACTTCTCATTTTCTTTTTTTTGGTCTCCTAAATATATAATTGAAGGTGTTTTGTGATATGCATTTAGAAAAGATGTAAAACGTTCCTGTTCATTTTATAAGAGAAATGTTAGCATAACTTTCTATGCTCTCTGCCTGTGCAGATTAATAGGTTTTGGGGAGGTCTATATCCTTTGCAATCTTTGAGACATACACTCAACAAAATAAACAAAATTATGCAAAATAATGCAAACCACATTAATAGAGTGAAAATATGTCATTAAAATCTGCTTAGATGAAAACAACAGTCCCCAATCAAAAGTGACAATATCCTAGTATTCAGTGCTGAAACCTAGATGTTACATGTGATCATGGGCATAGCATTAGGAGTTGCAAGGGTCACAATCGCAACCTTGACCCTAGGTCCAGGGGGGCCCTGCAGCCTCCCTGTCATATTATTATATCCTCCACAAAATACAGCTTCAATCTGCCCTAGGGCCCCAAAGCCAAGCTCCAGTACTGGCCTTCCACAGTTCACACCCTTCTGTTCCCATTGGCTGGGGAGAAGCTGTGAGACATTTCCTGAATGAAGATGAGCACGAGGCAAGAACAGCCCGGGATGGGGAAGTGTCTGTGCTGTGTGCTGGCAACATGGAATGGTAACCGAGCTCGGCGACGCAAGAAAAGCAGAGTGCCGTCCTGTAGCCACAATGGGACCAATGTCACTGGTGAGGTATGACACTGCTCAGTGTCTCCTAGTCACCAGCTGGGATTCTCTGTACCCCCCCCCCCCACACCTGGGAATGTCTACTTACCCCACTTCCCTGACAACTGGTGAAAAGACACACACCTCTGGGAGGTGACCTTCCCCCAACACCTGACAACACTGACAGAGAAACCTTCAGAAATTGCTAAAACAAATCCCTTAACGCCTCCTCAGGGGGCCCCTGAAGGGCTGCAGGCTCCAGATATTTGTGTCCCGTGGCTTTGCCCCAGATCTAAGTTGCCCCCTCAAGCCCCCTGACCACCCCCTCTACCCTGCATGCAATGCCGGCTGCTGAGCTCCTTTCCCATTGCAGCACTCTATACTGTTCCTTCTCTGCAGGGCTGAAATCACATTCCTTTACAACACAGCCAGTTAGTCATGATCTGCACAGGGTTTATCTGCCTATTGCAACTAAACTGCCGTTCTGACCAGGGAATTTCACAGGTCAGAAGGGCAACATAAAAGCCAGATAATCCCTGTGAAGACTGACAGAATGTGTTTAAAGGAATGTGATTTCAGCCCTGTGTAGTGTGGGGTGGGGGGGAGCTATATACGGTACTGGGATGGGAAAGGAGTTCTGCCAAGTGACCTGCCAGGGGTCCCTGTCCTCTGATTCTCTATTGGTGATCACTGTCCTCTGATGTAAACAGGAACTCTGAGAACTCAAAACTCTTAAGCCACTTTGAGTATAGTGGCGTCAATGTATTTACATGTTTGTTGGAAGTGGGGGCAGGTCAACATTTGCATCAGGGCTCACAAGCCTCAAGCTACGCCTCTGCATCTAAACATGATACCTTTGATTCCTCAAGATTATAATGGATATATATGGCCACAATGATGGTACAAGATTCCTCAAAGAATCAAAACAGGTATGCCCACGTAGTGCGAATCCATAAAACACATTTATTAAAGGTAAAGTGCAAGGCTATTCACATGAAGATCATAAAAAAGTGTCGTGAATACAACATAACATAGTAGTGAACAAAAAACAGATATTCCAGAGATTGTGTGTGTGGCGACATCACATGCATTAACTTGGTTTAATGCGTTTCTTCATAATTTACATCAGGGTCTTGTTGTTTTCATCTATGCACATTTTAAACGGTCTCATCATTTATATATTCTTCTTTCCCTATTAATGTGGTTTACATTATTATTACCGTATATACTCGAGTATAGGCCGACCCGAATATAAGCCGAGGCCCCCAATTTACCCCCAAAAAAACTGGCAAACTTATTGACTCGTGTATAAGCCGAGGGTGAGACATGCCTGTCCATCCCTGTGTGTGTGTCCGTCCATCCCTGTGTGTCCGTCCATCCCTGTGTGTCCGTCCATCCCTGTGTGTCCGTCCATCCATCCCTGTGTGTGTGTGTGTCCATCCATCCATCCATCCCTGTGTGTGTGTGTGTCTCCATCCATCCATCCATCCCTGTGTGTGTGTGTCTCCATCCATCCATCCATCCATCCCTGTGTGTGTGTGTGTCTCCATCCATCCATCCATCCCTGTGTGTGTGTGTATCCATCCATCCCTGTGTGTGTGTGTGTGTGTCTCCATCCATCCATCCATCCGTGTGTGTGTGTCTCCATCCGTGTGTGTGTGTGTGTGTGTGTGTGTGTGTGTGTGTGTGTGTGTGTGTGTGTGTGTGTGTGTGTGTGTCCAGCCTACCTGTGTCCCGAGCCTTTGTCCCGAGCCTCCGTCCCGTGTCGTGCCTTGCCTTCGTCCCGTCCCGTCCCGTCCTGTCCCGTGCCGTGCCTTGCCTTGCCTCCGTCCCGTGCCCTCTTCGTCGGCGGCCATTGTAAAATTCAAAAGCCGCGCCTCCTCCTTCGCCTGTGATAGGCGGAACACTGAATTTCCCAGCAGCCTGTGTTCCGCCTATCACGGACGTCGTATCATCCTCGTCCGTAGTACGAGGATGAGACGATGCCCGTGATAGGCGGAACACAGGCTGCTGGGAAATTCAGTGTTCCGCCTATCACAGGCGAAGGCGGAGCCGGAGGCGCGGCTTTTGAATCATAGAATGGCCGCTGTCTGTCTGCTCGACACGCTGATCGAGCGGGCAGACAGCGATGACTCGAGTATAAGCCGAGGGGGGCACTTTCAGCCTCAAAAAAGAGGCTGAAAATCTCGGCTTATACTCGAGTATATACGGTAGCATGACAGAACTCTGTTTATTTTGTTGAGGGCTTACACCATGTGCTGAGGAATTATGAGTTGTGTTGTCATGTCAGGGAGGAAGGTAGGGACATGCTATACGTCTGACACATCAAACAGTATTTTAAAGGGATAAAACATTGGTTAATGTGTGAGTATTTCAAAGATGTAACAAATACATTAACATGAAACACATTAACCATGTTCCCTGTGTGTTATGCTACATGTCAAGATTTCAGGCTGCTGAAATAAACAAATTGGATTCTTACTACCAAGTGTGCAGTCATCCACCTACATTTTTTCTCTGTGTCCATAGCTGCACCCTGTTTTTTT
Organism: Lithobates pipiens; assembly: GCF_037356315.1. Classification (NCBI taxonomy): domain Eukaryota; kingdom Metazoa; phylum Chordata; class Amphibia; order Anura; family Ranidae; genus Lithobates; species Lithobates pipiens. The sequence continues at coordinate 138,335,045 of NW_027507787.1, read as the reverse complement.
CAGGGCATTATAGCACTGAACAGACCTGGAGCCGTGCAATCATTTTTATTTTATTTTTATTTTTTTAGTTCAAATATTGTTATTGGGTTTTTCAGATATATAACAAAGTAGTACCTCAAAATTCACTTCAATAATTTCATCCTACACATATATAAGACTTATATAAGTGACCAAAATACCTTACCAGTACCTATTATGATTTGTTTGCAGTACAATACAACTAATACTGTATGAAGCCCCGTACACATTTTCTGCTGAGTTTTTCCTTCAGATTTACCAAAACCATATAATATGAGGTCAAACCTTAGAAGTTTCAAATTGTATGCAATCAGGCAGGCCCTTGCGCTACATGGTTTTGGTAAACCTGAAGGAAAAAATCAGCAGAAAATCTGATGTGTATGGGGCATTATTCTTGAATAATAAAATTAATCCTTGTTTACCCCATTTTGTAAACAAGAGTAGGTTGCTAAACATTAGGAAAGGGAAGAAAAAGTAGAGGAAGTGACCAAATAGTTCAATCTCTTAGTTATATGATCTACCTGAAACACAATATTAGTAGTTCTCGTTATTTTTCAGGAAATGTGAAGCTCTAGGATGTAAAGTCCATGCAAGCCAAACTTTTGTAAATTTAGCTATAGCATTATTTTTATGCGCTAGCATTAGTTCAAAATGGGCTACTGTATATAATTGAATTTTAGTATGACATCTGATAGGTTAGGAGCTAAAGTGGATTTCCATAACCTGGTTATGATGAGCCTCGAGGCCAATAAAATTTTGGCTACTATAGTCCTATAATTGATTGGGTAAATATCTAACTTTAGACCTAATAAGGTCAATGCTGGTGTGATGCTATTTCGATTTCCTGTAAGCGATGCTATAACTGAGGAAATTGACAAAGCTTTACATCCCCATAATGTATGGAATAAATTACCTATTTGGGTGTTACAACTACAACATAGGGAGGATTAAGATGGGAACATTTTGGAAAGTCTGTATGGTGTTAAATACCAACGATTTACTATTTTTTGGGAGTTTTCCCAGTGTTCCATGCAGGAGGATGCTGAGTTATTAATTCTTATAGCTTTGTACCATGTTTCCCATGAAAATAATTGGGTAAGATCACTCTCCCATTTTAGCATATTGAGGTATTTGTATTTGGGGAAAAGGATGAGATGAGTTTATAAAATAGTGATATGCCTCTTTTATTATTGATTTTGCTAAAGGTGAAGAAATTCCAGATCACCTTTGGAATCTCCATGGTCCTATTAGGATTAAACTTCTTAAGGTGTGGTTTGGAATTAAGTTTACCCGAGAAATGGGTCTTTTGAGTATCTGGCAGGTGATGAAAAAAAAAATATTACTTATTTAATCCAGGGAGTCACATTAAGCCTTGCTTTTCAATATTCAATATTTCGTATTGGTAATGGAACCTGGACTGGGTCATTTATAGGTTGCAATTTGGTTAAAATAAACTTCCAGGCTGTTAAGGTAGCTTTAAGTGTTAGGTAATTAGGTATATTCACTTTAGGGAGTAGATAATAAGTGAAAGCTGAAGAACATAGATCATTACCTTTAAATAATTCACGTTCAATATTTAACCATAACTTATCATTTGAATAAGTAAACCAATGCTGTATCTGATCAAGTAATGAAGCATTGTAGTATAAGTGAGCATCAGGAAGATTCATGCACCTTTTGCCTTTATCAAGGTCATAATCGAGAATGCAACGCTAGTTTTTTTTTTTCCTTCCCATATCAAGTTATTTCGTTTTGAGTTGACTTAGCCAAAAATCTTTACCGGTAATGGAATTGGAAGGGATTATATTTTTGGATGAATTGGAGGTCTTGAGTAATTTGTTTTAGCAAAATAGTATAGTTGACCTCATACAGCTTCTTAGTGGGATACATGAGGTGGATCCCTAAATATGAGATAGATGGCTTATCCCAGATATACATATAGTTTTGACACAAATCGTTAATGTGATCTGTGGATTATTCATTGGCAAGGCATAACATTTGCTAGGATTTATTTTATAATAGGATACTATTCCAAAGGCCTCTAAAGTATTCTTGACTTCGCTCAGAGAGGTAACAGGAGACAAAAGTGTCAATATGATGTCATCTTCAAATAGTCCTAGTTTATGTTCTATTTGTCCAATTTTAATACCACTAATTTTAGAATTGGTTCTGATGGTTTCTGCAAGAGGTTTGATTAGTAATGAAAAAATTATAGGCGATAAGGGGCAACCTTGTCTGGTTCTCTTAGTTTAAAACTGCTTGAAATACTTCCTGGCATGAATACTTTAGCCAATGGTACCATGCAAAGGGACATTATGGCTTCATGAATGAAACCAGAAAGGCCAAATTTCTTTAGGGTTTCTGCAATGTAATTCCAATAGACCCTATCGAATGCCTTCTCTGCGTCCAAACCAAGTAGCAGAGAAGGCATTAGTTTGTCCTCACAAAGTCATCTGGAAACTACTTTAAAACATAACTACGATTGCCAAATTCTTTTGTATATAGGCCATATACACAAACATATACTTTCACAAGCTGCTAGCAAAAAGCTACAAGCTACCTCCGTTTACTGAAACCTGACCCCGAGACCGCAGTTTCGCCTACTGAAGCTTACAGCACAAGGTAGTGACGCAAGCAGTGTAAGAGGAGTCTGAAATGCGGTAAGCGTGGAGGTATACGAGCTAGGCTAAGGGCTAAACCCACAAGGCCGGATCTTCCAACCCTTATGCTCTCTAATGTTCGCTCGCTGGAAAATAAACTGGACTTAATTCAAATCAGTCGGTCTACACAGCATGAGACAAGAGATTGTTGTGCGTTTATCTTCAATGAAACATGGCTAAATAACAACATCCCGGATTCCTCCATTCAGCTACATGGGCTAACCTGCTACCGAGCAGATAGAGATTCATCACTGTTCGGTAAGACTCATGGAGGTGATCTGTGTGTGTATATCAACAAAGAATGGTGTAACAATGTTGTGGTGGTAATAAAACACTGCTCATCACTGGTAGAGTTTGTGTTTGTGAAGTGTCGACCATTCTATCTGCTGAGGGAGTTCACAGCCATTGTTGTTTTCGCAGTTTACATTCTCCCGTGTGTAAACGCTAAGGACGCGCTTCGTGAACTCTACAGCTCCATCAGCTCCATCAAGCAAACACCCCTGATGGCTTTTTCATTATTGCCGATGACTAAGGATGAGCTCAGGCGGGTTTGCATGCTCCAACTGCAGATCCCGCCAGGAAGTTGGCGCAGCAATTCGCTAATCACAGGCAGTGAGACATTGCACAGATGCGTGGCTGCAGAGATCGGACAATGTCTCACTGCCTGTGATTAGCGCAGCGCTGCGCTGACTTCCTGGCAGGCTCTGCACGTAGAGCATGTGAACACACCTGAGCTCATCCCTACTGGTGACTTCAACCATGCAAACTTAAAGACAGTTTTGCCAAAGTTCTACCAACATGTGAATTTTGCAATTTTGTTTATACAACAGAGAAAAATGCATACAAGGCTGAACCCCGCCCCCAACTTGGGTATTCAGATCACATCTCTGTTATGCTAATTCCAGCATACAAACTGTTGCTTACACTTGCAAAACTGGTTCAAAAAGAAATCACAGTATGGCCAGACAATTCTACCCCAGTACTGCAGGACTGCTTTCAGCACACAGACTGGAACCCGTTTAAAGAGGCAGCCACTTACAACAATCATACAGACTTACAAGAGTACACTGAAACAGTAGAATTGGCGCTATACCTTTAAATCAGTTATATATTTCAATTCACAAAACCCTTTACTCATTAGTGTTATGAAATTTCTACTTTTCGGTGCGTTTAACGAAAAAAAAAATGTTAAGAATTTTCTTTTTTTTTATTTGGTGTCTGTGCCCAATAGTGGGGGCCACGTGCTGCTATAACTTTTTAGTGTGCAAAAAAAAAATATATATATATATATATATATATATATATATATATATATATAAATTCCTTAGTGCTACAAAAACAACATTAATCAATTCCTTAGTGCTACAAAAACATTAATCAACGTTTATACGGAACCACCCAGTGATTATATCAGAAACCAAAGAATTATTTTTTTAAATTAGCAAGTGAAAAATACTGAGAAACAAACTCAAATCCTTCAGTCTTTTTTCCTATGAATGTGGAATACTGGCAAATGCTTTGTGATATGTAAAACAGTTCACAACTAGTATTTCACTTCCAAATGGTGACTTGTGCAAATATCCAAAGAAAATCCCCGGTGCGCTTTGGTGAAATTAAATAATATTGCACTCACCGGATCCTTACCCCTACTGGGGCAAAAAAGCCTCCACAGTGTTAGCCCCTGTGCCGCTCTCTGGCGCCTCCCTGGGAATCTGGTTTGTCATCCACATATATCTTTAACATTTAGCTGAGCCAGGCAGTTGTCCCTACGTGTCTTAAATCTGCCATCATAATTCCAGTACCAAAGAAGACACCTGTGTCCTGTTTGAATGACTATTGTCGCATAGCACTAACTTAAATAATGATGAAGTGCTTTGAGAGGTTAGTCATGCATCACATTAAGTCCAGTCTTTCAAACATGCTGGACCCATATCAGTTTGCATACCGTTCTACTCTTCACTTGGCCATTACCCACTTAGAGCAGAAAGACTCTTATGTTAGAATGCTATTCATTGACTTTAGCTCAGCATTTAATACAATAATTCCTCAGAAACGTATCACTAAATTTAACTCGCTTGTGCCTCAAACTGCCCCTCTGTAATTGGATCCTGGACTTTTTAACCGGAAGACCTCAGTCAGTTTGTGCTGGTTGCAGCATGTTGAGCACTGCCACACTGAGCACAGGTGCCCCACAAAGATGTGTGCTCAGCCCGCTGCTCTTCACACTGCTGACCCACGACTGTACTGCCAAGCTCAGCTCCAACCATATCATCAAGTTTGTGGATGACACATCCATGGTAGGTCTCATCAGCAACAATGATTAAACGCTCTACAGAGAGGAAATGGAACAACTGGTTAAATCATATAGTACAAACAACCTGTTCCTTAATGTAAACAAAACAAAGTAGGTTGTGATGGATTTCAGGAGAAATTCTGTTGATCACTTCCCACTGACCATCAACAGCTTGACTGTAGAGAGAGTAAGCAGTATTCAATTCCTGGGAGTGCGCATATCAGAGGATCTTACCTGGACAACTTACATCACATCACTAACCAAGAAGGCACAACAGCGCCTATATTTTCTCCGCCACCTTAAAAAAGCCAGTCTCCCTCCACCCATCCTTACTACATTCTATAGGGGAACCATTGAAAGCGTGCTGACCAGCTGCATCATTGTCTGGTATGGGAACTGCATTTCTGCTGACCGCAAGACCCTGCAGCGGCTAGTGAAGAGGACATTAAAGATTATTGGTGTCTCTTTCCCCTCAATCCTGGACATTTTCCATATACGATGCTCCAGCAAAGCTACCAGTATCATGAGGGATCCTACCCATCCCTCCCACAGTCTCTTTCAGCTCTTGCCATCAGGTAGAAGGTACCGGAGTATCAAAACCAGGACTGCCAGACTGCTCAACAGTTTTTCCCCAGGCTGTGAGAGCCCTCAACTCCAATCCTCTTTGAAACCTCTTCTACAACCTATAAATTGTGACCAGGAACGTCTCAGGTCCCCTCCTTTTTAATCTTGAATATGCACTAGACACTTTTATAAACACTTGCTGCTACAAAGACTTTTGAAAACATATAGTATATGTACAGTTACATAGTTCCCAGATGTGTATAGATTTTTTTATTAGTGTTTTTATTCTTTGTATATTTATTTATAATTATGTTTAATTTGTATGTAGCATTGTGGCCCTGTGAGATACAACATTTCGTTCTACTGAATGTTCTTTCGAGTAGTAGAATGACAATAAGGCTTGGCTTGACTTGACGCTATCGGGACTTTGATGACCTTTGACAAATCCCACTTGATCTGGACCATTAAGGTAGGGTGTTATTTCTATTAAACAGTTATCTAAGACTTTAGAGTAAATTTGTAGGTCCGTATTCAATAATGAAATGGGTCTTTAATTAGAAAGCGATGTTGGATCTTTTCCTGGCTTAGGAATTGTAATTAGAACAGCTTTGAGCATCTCTTTGGGGAACTCTTGATTATTTGCAGTGTAGTTGAACAATTTATCCAGGTAAGGAGACAATATTTTGTTAAATGATTTAAAATATTCGCTAGATAAACCATCTCCACCCGGGGCTTTGTTTGTTGGGAAAAACGGAATTACTTTTTTGATTGCATCTATAGCTATTGGCATGTTAAGTTTACCAAGGGTACCTTGATCTATAGCTGGTAAGTTCACTTTTCCTAAAAATGTTCGCAGGTTGCGGATGGTGAACAATACTATCATTTTGTATGTTATATAAGTCTTCATAGTATTCAGCAAATGTGACAGCTATCTTTTGTGAGTTGTATATGGTTTTCCCTGATTTATGGTGGACTAATTTTACAATTTTCTGTCTATGACGTATTTGGAGAGCTAGATATTTACCCGTCTTGTTCCCTTGTGAATATTGGTTTAACTTAAGTTAAGTTTAAGTTTTTTTAACTATCTCTCATGGTTAGAGATTAACTGCTTAAGGACCGCCTCATGCCGATATACGTCGGCAGAATGGCATGGCTGGGCACAATCACGCACAATATGTGTGGAAATTTATGATGGGAAAATTTAGGGGGATTGTCTCTTGCAAAGTGTGACTCCTGTAGGCAAATAATATCATTGCCATATTTTATGTTTCAATCTTTTTATTAAAGGTTTTCAGTACAATACAAACAAAAGTCTCATTAATGCGGCAAAGAATTACATCTAGCACAATGCACAATGGAGCAATGCACCGGTCAGTTCCTAAGACAGGCTGGCGGCGGCAAAATAGGTTCCATAACTAAAAACCCTGGATCACACAGGATCCCATCAGCCGATGCTGTTACCTCCTGAGTTTTATAAATAACCAATCGTGCAGCTAGCACCGCTAAATGAGAGATTTAAAGTAAACAAATAACAGTAAAGGAGAGAGGAAATACCCAATAGCAGGGGAAGAGAGAAGAATAGAGAATAGGAAAAGGTGGAGAAAGAGGAGAATGGGGGAGAGCTGGGAGGGAGGGGGCCGTAGTCCTGGATCCTCAAATCCTTGCTACTATGATAGCGTTAAACAGCGCGCGTCCTGGGGTCATTAGTTAGATAGACAATCCATGGATCCCATATTCTATGGAACATTTTCATCCTGTCTTGAGACAGCGCAGATAGCCTTTCGTTTAGCATTAACCATGACATTTTATGTTTGAGCTGGGCTATCGGTAGTGCGGCTGATCTCCAGTTACGAGCTATGGTGATCTTAGCTGAAATAAATAAAAAGGTAAGGAGCCTCTGCTGAGGTCTGGAAGCCCCTGCCGCTGTGCCCCCCAAAAGGGCCAGCTTGGGTGATTTTTTCAGGTTCAGTCCTGTGATTGTGTAGACAAAGTTAAACACTCTAATCCAAAACCTTCTGACCTTCGGCCATGACTACCAAATATGGTAGGTGGTCCCCACCTGGCCGCATCCCCTAAAACAATGGGACGTAGCTCCCGGAACAAAAGCGGCCAATCTAGCTGGGACCATGTACTACCTCAACAATACCTTGTAGTTAGCCTCTATCACCGATGTGTTGGTGAGAGAGCGATATGCCGACTCAGAGAGCGTGCACCAATCATCTAATTCAAAGGATTCCTGAAGGTCCCGCTCCCATTGGATCATATAACTCAACTTCTTCACTGGACCTCTAAGTATTGTGTAGATGGCTGATAAATGGCCTCTAATTTTGTCATATTGCATACTCAACTGCTCCATGGGAGTCCGGGACCCCAGGTCTCCCCTACGGGCCACACTCTGTACGAAATGTCGCAGTTGGGCACATCGAAACTTCTCCGAAGACGGCATATCAAATTTTTCCGTCAGAGCTTGTTCAGAAAGTAAGCCCCTATGGTCGCATAGGTCAGCAATGCGCATTAGCCCTTTATTTGTCCACCAGCTGAACAGTTGAGGAGAGAGGCCCGGGGTGAACTCTTTGTTGTTAAACAATGGTGCCAGCGGATTGTGGGAGGATCTAAATTTATAAATTTTTGCCAGTCTGTCCCAGATAGCCAAAGCCAGGGACAGGGTAGGGCACAATATCAGTGGTCTATCTTTCATTGGAAGCCACAATAGCTGTGAAACCTGTGAGGGACGACAGGAATAAGATTCCATATCCATCCAAATAGCATGTGTGTGGCGTGAATGGTATCTGGTGAGGTGGGCCAGCTGAGCCGCATGATAATATTTCTGCAGATCCGGCAGGCCCAGTCCCCCATGTTTCCTTAGGGTGTACATTGTGCTCCTGTTCACCCAGGGCCTCTTATGTCCCCAAATAAACCTAAGGATTTCGTTTTGCAACATTTGTAGATCCCTACGCAGTAGAGCCACCGGCAGGGTGCGGAACAAATACAGTATTCTAGGCAACACATTCATTTTAATAGAGTGTAGTCTGCCGAACCACGATGGAGGGTGTACCTGCCATTTCGCTAGGTCCTCTGTCAGTATCTTGTAGAGTGGGGGGTAATTCTTCCTGTATAACAACTGGATAGTCGGGGTCAGATGAATACCAAGATATGGCAGTGCCTCCGGCTCCCATTTAAATTGATATGTGCTCTCTAGAGCCTTCTGTGTGGCCTCAGACAGGGAAAGATTAAGCGCTTTAGATTTAGACTGGTTAACTTTCAACCCCGAGATTTCAGAGAAGGGTTGAAGAATAGCATATAGATTGGGGAGAGAAGTAATTGGTGACGTCAGTGTTAGCAAGAGATCGTCAGCGAACAGTAAGCATTTATGATCCCTATTTCCACACCTAATCCCCTGAACATCCTGACATTCCCTGATCCTAATGGCCAGTGGCTCTATCGCAAGAACAAACAGGAGCAGGGACAGTGGGCAGCCCTGCCTCGTACCCCTTCTAATCGGAAGAGGCTTAGAGGAATATCCTCGCAGCATCAACGATGCCGACGGAGTGTCATAAAGCGTTCCGAGGAGAGTCAAAAAGCGTTCGCCAAAACCATACCTGCGTAGGACATCAAATAAATATTCCCAAGAAAGGGATATCTGATATCTGATATCTGAATATCCAACGATAGCAACATTCCCCGTCTAGTGCCCCCACCATCCCAGTCCGATTGCACTGCAGATATAAGATTAATTAGTCTGCGGGTCTGATCCGATGACTGTCTATGCGGGACAAAGCCGGCCTGGTCAGGGTGAATATAGTTCGGCAGGAAAGTGTTAAGTCTAAATGCTAAAACTTTCGTTAAAATCTTTAGGTCTGTGTTGATCAGGGAGATTGGTCGATAGTTCGCACAGTCCCCGTGATCCTTGCCTGGCTTAGGAATGACACTAAGATATGCTACATTTTCATGTAAGGGTATTTTGCTTCCCCTCCGAAGCTCATTAAAATAAGAGCACAGGTGAGGAATCAAGACATCCTGGAATTTCCTATAATATTGGCCCGGAAAGCCATCTGGTCCAGGGGCCTTTGAGGGGTGAAGCGACTTAATCGCCATTTTAATCTCCAAGTCTGTGAATTCAGCCTCCATCAGATCCGCGTGAGCCCGTGTCAGCTGAGGCAGCGGGACATCACGGAAAAAGAGGTCAGCTCTACGAGAATCGTACGTAGTCTGTGAACCATAGAGTTTGGAGTAGAATTTGTAAAATTCCTTCAGAATAAGTTCAGGGTTTTGAGTGGAGCGACCCGTGGACAGCCTCAGTTTAGGTAATGTAGGCGTATGGGGTCGGGGAACCAGTTTCCTGGCTAACATGGTATTTGGCTTGTCACCCATTGTATAGTACCTATGTTTAGACCAGCCAATATGTTTTTCCGCCTGAGTCGTCAGAGCCAAGTTCAATTCCAGTCTAACATCATCAATCGTATGTCTAATGTCACAGAGCGGATGAGCATGTTGTTCCCGCATCAGCCGGTCTAATTTGGTTTCCAGTTTGTCGAATCGCATGGTCACGGGCCCGCTTTTGCCTAGAGCCTATTTGTATCATAATGCCCCTAATCGTGGCTTTGTGAGCCGCCCAATTAATCGCGGGTGACGTGTCCGAGGATTTATTACCCGCAAAGAACTGTTGTAGTGCTTTTTTCTATTTCAGTGTACAAAACGGGATCTTTTAACAGACTAGTATTCAAATGCCACGGGGCTGGGGAAGCTTTGGACCACAACCCAGTCAAAGACATTTTAAATCGGAGAATGGTCCGACCAGGGGGTGGACAGTATTGATACCGACGTTAGATACGGGAGCAGAGGTGTGCGGACCAGATTATGGTCTATCCTGGAATATGTGTGGTTCACCTGCGAGAAATGCGTATAATCCCTATTAGTGGGATTGGACTCTCTCCATGCGTCAATTAAATCATAGAGATGCAACAGTCTAGCCACCCTATTGCTCCCAGTCGGCGGTCTTTTGAAAGCGGGTCTGTCAGGGTTGGATTTATCCATAATTCTGTCCAGCGGGATATTGCTGCCCCCCCCCCCCCCCCCCAGAATCACCTGTCCCTGGGCCTTAGGCATCAATGTCCGTAACATCTTGCTAAAAAAGTCCACCTGCCCTGAATTTGGAGCATAATAGGATACAAAGGAAACAAGTTGGTCATGGATACGTCCCACAGCCATGATATATCTGCCACCCTTATCCTTAATTATGGTGATGGGCGTAAAAGGGGTTCGTCTAGAAAAAGCTATAGCCACCCCCTCCTTTTTATCGGGTCCATTAGCTAAGTAAAACTGTGGGTATTTAACATTAAGATAACGTGGGGCTGACGTCTTCGAAAAATGTGTTTCTTGTAGTAGCAATATATCCACTTTCTGTTTGTGATAAAATTGAAAGGCTTTAGTCCTTTTAATTGGGGAATTAAAGCCATGGACATTATGTGTGATCACCGAAAAGTCGGACGAATATGACTTAGCCATCGTGGTAGGGCAGAGCACTCTTACCTTGTAGCATAATGAGGGCGGGTATAGCCTCCAATATATGGGACTCCCAGTCCACAGGCTTCCAGTACCAGCGTGCGTAAGTGAGGGTCAGGACCACAGCTCGGGGAAGATGGGGGGTAGGAAGAGAGAGGAAAAAGAGAAGAAACAGAGAATTAGTTAACATAAAAGACAAGGGCCGTAGGCCCGCAAACTTATACCAGTTAACTTGTGTAAACCGTATAATAATGTGGGAAATAATCCCTGCCGGATATAATGTCCTTTCCGGAAGTGGCAAGGGTACCCCTCTCCGAAGAGGGAAGGTAGTCTTGCAAAAGAGCAGCATGGATTTCCGATCCAGCCCAAATGACCCTTGCTCCAAAGCAGGCCAGCAGGGTGGATTCAGGTCTCGCATACTATCGGACAGAGAGTTACACTAGCTTCGCGAGTCCGTCCTGCCCCGAGAGTAACGGCCCCAGGGCAAGCAGGCACCAAATGGCCCCTCCCGCCCCAGCGCCCTCCCCCCCAGGGGAGGCCCAGCGGGCCCCATCACAGGACAGACCCCGCACCCTCATGATATTCAGAAACAGGGTTCAAACATCAAACCGTGAGGACGCTATAAAACATGTCCAAAAAAAAAGAGAACAATAAGAAAAAGAATATAAAAGTAAAAAAGGAAAAACACAATAACTTCAAGTCAGTCATGGGAGAACCGTTTCGGGAAAAATAATCCCAAAAAATAGGAAACTGCACTATGGTTGTGCTAACAGGGTGACTGCGCAGTCGCGCAGACACAGGCGGACTCGGTTGTGTCCCTCAAGTCAAAAAATAGTAGTATCCCTTCTGCTGCAAGTGGTAAGTCCAGGATTGCAAGGAGGGCACTAGAGTGCTTTTTCAGGTCTTCCGGGGGGTTCCTCTAGGTGGGTTCCGCTTGCGCTCCGTCCAGAGTGGGGAGAGAGAGCGGTGTGCTGGATTCGGAGGGGAGGAGACTGGTGAGTCTCTCGAGATAATGCCCAGGCTAAGTAGTAAATCTTCGCCCTCCGGCAATGTGGAGAATGAGTAGGATTTGCCATTATAAGTGAAAGATAGTCTGAAGGGGAAGGCCCACCGATATCTGATCTGCTGGTTAATGAGATGTTACAACAGGGGTTTCAAATTTCTACGCTTTTGCACCGTAGAAGGAGCAAGGTCAGTAAATAACTGAATAGATGACCCACAAAGAGTCAAGTCCTGCCGACTGCGGGCAGCAAGCATCAACTTCTCCTTGGTCAGGTAGTAATGCGGTTTAACAATAACATCACGAGGCAGGCCATCAGATCTAGGGGCAGTAAGGGCCCTATGGATGCGGTCAATTTCCATGTGATGCGGTGCTATGTCTGGGATCAAGTCCTTCATTGCCCCTTCCAGATCGGTATGCGTTTCGGGCAGGCCGCGAATGCGCACATTGTATCTGCGAGAGCGATTTTCCAAGTCCTCGATTTTTGTGAGGGCATCCTCCAGCCTGTCCTGGAGGCCTGTGAGCATATGGGTGTTCTGGTTAACCCTTTTGACAGTGCCTTCAACTTTAGCTTCAACTATGTCAAATCTTTCACCAATACTGTGAATGTCCCTCTTAAGATCAGTGGTAATCAAAGTGCAGGCCTTAGAAAGCTCCTGTTGTAGCATCGTGGAGAACCGGGCTAGTAACACTGTGTCCCCAGAGTAATATGCTGGCTGGGGTGCTATGGAAGCAGAGCTAAGCTGACTGGACATGGCCTCTTCATCTATGGCCGGGGAAGGGGGATGCGAAAGGGACTCACCCTGCTGATCTTCCTCCATGTCCCCGGAAGATTGCGATGAGAATGGATCCCTGGGGAGTTTCAGGGGGGTTCTGCTGGCTCCATCCCGCAGGAAGGCTGCTGCTCCGGAGGCTGGGCCTCATGTGTCTCGGCGTCCCGGCGCCATCTTGGATTGCGGCCTGCGCTCAGGAGAGGACCCGGACCCCCCGGTGAATTGCAGGGCTTTGCGCTGACCTCTTTTCGGCTGACCCCGAGCCCGCCTGTTCATCACCCTCTCCGGAGCTTCCCCCTGCCGTTTTCGTCGCCGCTGTCCCGCTGGCTGTGCTCAATTTAGCTGTATTTGGGCCAGATCGTGCGGAGCTCTCTCTCGGAGCACGTCTGTGTTCGAGATCCCGCGCATGCGCTCTCTCATTGCCATATTTTAAAGCCTCATTCCATATAGTTTTTATTGAGGCCTTTTACATTAAATTACAAAATTTTAAGGCTGAGAGTAGAGTTTACGTAGATCTTGTACATAGTAGAGACATTGTGATTATGGTAGCTTCTAGAACGGTATAGCTGCCAAAGAGGGAGAAAGACCATAAGGTCTCTTTGAAAAGAACTGAAATAAACTTATAAGAACTGAAGAGTTGCCTCAGAACTGTTGTGTGCATTGCAACTTGCACTATCAATGTGGGGGGTAGGGTTAGCTGAAAGCTGAAGAACAAAGATCAACCCTGATTAATGCAATCTTGAGGTGAGTCATAAATTCTTACAATGAAAGAGTAAGGGAAATATAAAACTTCCTTAAAGAATTAAATGTATCCTTAACTTGTATTCCATTGGGTATCAGTTTTCCCAGGAGGGATTTTGTAAGCGTCGACAACTTCATCCTGCAGAAGTAGATTCCATGCTTGCAGCATTTTCAGGCCTTGTTCAATCATATGGATTGAGTGGGATGTATTGTTTCGCTGCATTATCAGTTTTTTGGGAAACCTAATTTGTACTTTAATTTGTGGATACGTAATATTTTAGTGGTGGGGTTTAGGTTTTTTGCAAGCTTGGATGGTCGACAGATTTGAGTACAAGATTATCCCTGCATAAGGGTCTGGAAGCATTGGGCGCAATCTCGCAAAATGCATCAGCACATCTTTTACTTGAAAGAAGGGAATTTTGGTGATCACATCCCTTGACAGTTTTTTGGGTATGCATGGTGGTTTCGGAAGCCTATGTGCTCTGTCAATCACTATTTCTCGATTTGGAAGTGAAGGGAGTAGATCTAGGATCATTTTTTGAAGGAATTGTTTCAAATCTTTGTTTTTGACGTTTTCAGGAATACCCCTGAATTTGATGTTATTCCTTCTAGACCTATCATCGAGGTCTGCCATTTTAAGTTTCAGTTGTTTAAGTTCCTCTTCTAGTGCAAAATGATCATCCACTAGTTTGTTATGTGCCTCAGTAAACTCTGTCATTTTATTCTCCATATAATCCACTATTTCTCCTAAACGGTCTATTTCTTTTCTGGATGTTTGCATAAAGGTTCCCATGTCATATTGCAGTGCTCCCCTTAGTGACTAACATTTCTTTCATGTCTGTGTCTAAGGCTGTTAGTTTTTGCTCATAAGAGTTACTAGGAAGTACAGGGTCACAATCAATGGGAGTTTCACTTACTTGCGCCTGTGACACAGGCAGCCTTCTTTTCTGTCTCACAGGACTGGAGACATCAGACTGAGAAGAATCTGTATCCTGGTGCTGCTGCTGTGGCTGCTTCTGTCCTCTCCTTTCTCCTCAGAATTGGATACTTCCCTGCTTGTCTGTGTGTGAGAGGAGGGACAGGCGCCATTACCATGCCTGAGAGACCCAGCTGGGCTACAGAATTTGCCTAATCTGTGGGGTTTATCCCACGGCTTACCCTTCTGCATTTGTGGGGTATTGTTCCCCCTACCTTCCAGCTACTTTTGTTACCCTTAGATATGCTTTGGGTCAGCGTTAGCCGCTATAGGGAGACCCGTTGTTCCGGGGGTCAGCTAGTGTGCACCCATTCCCCTCAGCCACAGGCCACGCCCCAATCGTGTTTTTTTATAGCTCGTTATATGTTCCCATTCACACTGCATACCTAAAATAATTAACAGATATAGTTCATACTTTTCTAGGTGTTTGTTTGAAGCAGGCCTTAGGCAGACTACAGACTACTCAAAACATTTTGAAATGAGAGGAAACCCATTATATCTCCACTGGCAAAGAGAGACAGAATGTGTTCTTATTAACATACAATACAGAAGCCAAGATTCTAGAATTATAACCATTTTTTTTTAGGTCAGACAGTGTTCAAAATCCAGTTTACAGAGGATAATATGATCTACCAGCACAGTATAGATAGGGCTAAATATGGTAAACATTAATTTCCTAGCTTTTGGCGCTTTCAGTACGAGCAAGTAAAATATAAGCAGCAATATTTTCTTTGTTTCAATACATTTTTAACCGGTTTCTTACCGGCGTACGCTGTTGTACATCGGCAGAATGGCACGGATAGGCAAATGGGGGTACAGGTACGTCCCTTTAAATTTGCCGCCATGCCATCGCATGTCAGGTCGTGGTCCCCGCGGACTTGATCGCCGTTTCAACTGTGTCATGGAGAGTAAGAACGGGGAGATGCTGATGTAAACAAGCATCTCCCCATTCTGCCTAGTTAGTGTCACTGATCTCCCTGTGATCGGGAGCAGAGATCAGTGATGTGTCATGCGTAGCCACACAGCCCCCACAGTTAGAAACACACCCCAGGACACAAATAACCCTTATCCTGCCCCCTAGTGGTTAACCCCGTCACTGCCAGTGTCATTTACACAGGAATCAGTGCATTCGTATAGCACTGATTGCTGTATAAATGAAGCACTGATAAATGACAGTGGTCCAAATAATGTGTCAAAAATGTCCGACATGTCAGCAGATCGCCGCCATTACTAGTAAAAAAGAATTAACAAAAATGCCATAAATCTATCCCCTATTTTGTAAATGCTATAACTTTTGCGCAAACCAATAAAAAAACACTTATTGCGATTTTTTTAACCAAAGATATGTAGAAGAATACGTATCGGCCTAAACTGAGGGAAAAAAAAGTTTTTTTATATATTTTTGGGGGATATTTATTATAGCAAAATGTAAAAAAGAATGCTTTTTCAAAATTGTCGCTCTTTATTTATAGTGCAAAAAAAAAAAAAAAAAAGCAGGGGTGATCAAATACCACCAAAATAAATTTCTATTTGTGGAAAAAAAAAGAAGCCAATTTTGTTTGGGAGCCACGTCGCACGACCACACCCAATTGTCAGTTAAAGCAACGCAGTACCGAATTGCAAAAAGTGCTCTGGTCAGGAAGGGGGTAAAATCTTCAGGGGCTGAAGCAGTTAAAGAAATACAAAGGTAGGAAGTACCAGACATAGATTTTATATTAGGAGTAATTAGTTGAGATCACATTACGGATAAGGCACATAGTAAGAAGATGATGATACATTTTTCTTTAACAAAACCTGCCATTGGCAGAAGGTAGTTATAAGATTTGAAGTATACATTGCATGAATCATACCAGAATGTTGAGTGTCGGCTATTACACTACATGTACTTGATAGCGCACTTGAATAAATCAATCAAGTTAAGGTTTAGGGAGCTTTGAGCACTGCGAGTACCATCTCTGCCAGATATGCCAATTCTCACTAGCTTTTGATGGTTACCTGTACTATATGCAAAAAGTATTTCATATGTACTGTGTATGTTTATTGTTGACAAAGTTTTTGACAGACCTGGGGCCATTTTATCTTTCCAGTGCCAGACCAAGTTAAGTCGTGCTGCTGTTAAGATATGGGAAGTTACTATCCTCAATTTGGGCAAATAGTATCAACGTCTAGTGACAGCCATAACAAAAGAGGGTAATATATGGATCCCTAAAACTTGTTCAATAAGATTGAATATAAGAGGCCAATAATTATTAATCTTCAGAGAGGACCACATGAGGTGCATTAGTGTCCCAAGTCCTCCACAGTTTCTCCAGCATTCTGGGGATACCCCAGGGGTAAATTTAGAAATACGGTATGGAGCAAGATACCAGCGTAACAAAATCTTTTGGTAAAGTTCACATAAATTGGCAAACTTGGTACATGTATACCCTACACTTGAGGCTTTTTGCCATTGGTCTTCAGGGTATTCTCTAGCAAAATCCCTTTCCCAGGGTAGTACATTGGAGGAATTGGTAAAATCCAGTTTGTTCTATAGGCATTTATATATTAAGGAGATACCTTTAATCTTTGTATTGTTGGTTAAATAATATTGGGCAACGTGCCAAGGTAAATAGGTACTCAGTTTGTTAGAGTGTTTTAATAGATGGGAGATTTGGATATATTTAAAGTACTCTGTCTGGGGAATGGAATACTCTAGCTGGAGCATCCTAAAAGTTTTGAGCGCAGGACCTATAAAGAGATCTTCTAATGTAAGATCCTTATTGGAGCACCAATACGTAAGGGAGATATCAGGGATTAGGAGTGCGATAACTGATATTGTAAATCTTAATGAAGTTAAGCTACCAGCAGTGGGTGAAGTTTTACAAAGATAATTCCATGTTTCTATAGAAGCTTGTATTGTAGGGCCATTGTGGAAGATGTATGTGGGAGGAAAGGGTAGTTACCTCCCTTAACCTGGTGTTTTCAAGTTCAGCCCAAAGTGTATTGGGGGTTGGGGCAAACCATTATTTTAGTTGTACTAATATATAAGCGGTGTGGTAGTCTCTTAAGTGACCACCTCCTGCTCTTCTGAGCTTGATAAGCCTGCTGAATGCACATTGTGCTTTCTTCTCTATCCATAAATATCTATTTATTTTGGATTTCAAGTATGAGGAAAAAAAGAATTAGGTACAGGAATGGGCAGTGACCTTAACAGATACAGGAGTTGTGGGAGCACTTGCATTTTAAAGGCCGCTAGTCTGCCTGACCAATATCGCCCACATTTTCCCAGGTTGTCTATCTTGGAGCGAAAGGCTGTAAGAAAGGAGCATAGTTTTCCTTAACAAGGTCCGAGTAAGAGTAATACCCAAATATTAAAGCGGGAGTCCACCGGGACTCCGCGTTTTTTTTTTAAAAGCCAGCAGCTACAAATACTGCAGCTGCTGACTTTTAAATAGTGACACTTACCTGTCCAGCGCGCCCGCGATGTCGGCACCCGAAGCCGATCGCTCGCTGGTCTGGCGGGTCCTGCCGCCGCCATCTTGGGTATGGGAATCAGGAAATGGAGCCTTTCGGCTTCATTTCCCGGTTCCCTACTGCGAATGCGCGAGCTGCGCGGCGCAATCCGGACGGTCCCCGCTGCCTTTGGGAGCTGTGTGTTTCCCAGCAGGCAGCGGGGCACTTGCTGAAGGGGGCGGGCGCTTGCGGAAAGGGGCGTAACGTACGCCCCTTTCCGCAGAGAGCTAGCCCGGAAGTGGGTGCAGTTACCTGGATTATCCAGGTAACTGCACCCCCCTCCCCCCCTGAAAGGTGCCGATTGTGGCGCCGGAGGGGGGGGGGGATTCCGATGAGCGGAGGTCCATTTTAGGGTGGACCTCCGCTTTAAATCCCTTTTTTCTTCCAGGCATATGGTAATCTATGACTGATATCTTGTTTAATGACACTGGATAATCCCAGACCCAGAATGTACAATTTAAGCCTCATACACGACTGGATTTTCGGCAAGGAATTGTGTGATGACAGACTGCCTAAAATCCGACAGTTACTACGCTCCTTCAGACATGGATTTTAAGGGGAACCTCGCGCCAAAAAAAAAAAAAAATGGCGTGGGGGTCCCCCTCAAAATCCATACCAGACCCTTATCTGAGCACGTAACCTGGCAGGCCACAGGAAAAGAGGGGGGACAAGAGAGCCCCCCTCATGAACCGTACCAGGCCACATGCCCTCAACATTGGGAGGATGCTTTGGGCCCCCCAAGCACCTTGTCCCCATTTTGAGGAGGACAAGGGCCTCATCCCCACAACCCTGGCCTGTGGTTGTGGGGGTCTTTGGGCAGGGAGCTTATCGGAATTTGGAAGCCCCCTTTAACAAAGGGACCCCCAGATCCCAGCCTCCCCCCGTGTGAAATGCTAAGGCAGTACAAAAGTACCCCTACCATTTCGCCAAAAAAGTGACAAAAGTGTTAAAAATGACAAGAGTTTTTGACAAGTCCTTTATTAAAGTTTTCTTACATCTTCTTTCTTCTGGTCTTCTTCCTTCTTTGTTTCTTCATCCTTCGGTTTCTTCCTCCATCTTCTTCTTCCTCCGATCCGCTTCTTCTTGCTCCGGTGTTCTCGGCAGGCATCTTCCTCCACGGCGTCTCTTTTTCATGCATGCATCGGAGGGGGCGGAGTCAGCGGATGGCCCCACCCTACGTTATATAAGAACTGTCAGAAGAAGAGAAGCGTCACACAGCGGGAGCCTCCCATTGCATGGAGCGGCCCGAGAATTTAGAAGAGACGCCGTGGAGGAAGATGCCAGACAGAAATACCGGAGCAAGAAGAAGCGGATCGGAGGAAGAAGAAGATGGAGGAAGAAACCGAAGGATGAAGAAAAGAAAAAGGAATAAGACCAGAAGAAAGAAGAGGAAAGAAGATTTTAATAAAGGACTTGTCAAAGACCGTCTCTTGTCATTTTTAACACTGTTGTCACTTTTTGGGTGAAATGGTAGGGATACTTTTGTACCCCATTACCATTTCACACAGGGGGGAGGCCCGGATCTGGGGGTCTCCTTGTTAAAGGGGGATTCTAGATTCCGATAAGCCCCCCGCCTGCAGACCCCCACAACCACCGGCCAGGGTTGTGGGGATGAGGCCCTTGTCCTCATCAACATGGGGACAAGGTGCTTTGGGGGGGGACACAAAGTATCCTCCCAATGTTGAGGGCATGTGGCCTAGTATGGTTCAGGAGGTGGAGGCCGCTGTCTCGTCCCTCCTTTTCCTGGTACCTGCCAGGTTGCATGCCCGAATAAGGGTCTGGTATGGATTTTTAGGGGGGCCCCCACGCCATTTTTTTTGGGGGGCACGGGGTTCCCCTTAATATCCATACCAGACCTGAAGGGCATGGCATGCTCTTGAAGGGGCACCCATGCCGTTTTTTTTTTATTAAAGTCGCCTGGCCTGGGGGTGACAAAGTTGTGTTGTAAGTCGCGCTGTGATTCACACATGATTTGCCCCTGTATGAATGGACTGTTAATGATACAAGTTCAATAGACACAGATTGTTATTGTCAGAGTCACGTCGAATCTCCTATTCTATATCGAACTGTGTCACAACAAAAACGAAAATAAAGCATTTATTTATGTTGGATCTTTGTTTTTCTGATTCTGTGCTCTTTTTATCGTTTGTCAAAATGATAATGAAAATACCTGAAATTCGGATGAAAATACGTTCGGACGAAAACGAATGCACATGTCTACTCAGCACAGACAGCCCTCCTGGCACCCAGAATAATCTGCCGACACAGTACTGTAGGAGTGCCTCTATGGTGGCACATCAAATGGTGGAAGTGATTAGTGATGGCCAAACGGTTCGCCCCGGCGGTCGTTTCGCGGCGAATTTCGGCTGTTCGCGATGCGCCCGATCGGCGGACTATTGCCGCCGTTCGCCCGGCGGACTTCCGTGTTTACTGTGTAAAAGAACTTTGACCTATGATGGCACATCCTTCATGGGGTACAGGACAGCCAATTGAGACATTACAGCACATGGACACTTGGACATTCCCCCTAACTTATAAATAGACCCAATCCGGCGGCTATTTTACATTCTTTCTTATGTCACTATAGGGAGAGGTTGCTGTGTGGAGCAGGGAGAGATTGCAGTGACCCAAATCGCTAGCTATTTGGTACACAAAAGTTCTTTTCAGGACTGGTATAGGTGTTAGGTGTAGTTCAGGATATAGGTTTGAGGCAGTGCTGTGCTAGTGATTGTTGCAGCAGCCTGAGTGTCTTTTGTCAGTTTAGAGTAAGGGACAGGACGGTGTGTGCTGCAGGGAGAGTCAGTTTAATCATTAGCTGTTACTATCAGGTCCACAAAAGTGCTATTCCAGTAACCAGTTATTGTTCCAGCAGCCTCTGTTTTGTCAGTTTATATTGGGACAGTCAGGAAGCAGTGTGTGAGGCAGTGAGGGTCAGTTTAATCAGTAGCTGTTACTATATTAGGTCCAAAAAGGTTCTTTTCAGGACTGGTATCAGTGGTATGGTAATAGGCTTGTACACGTATAATATTCTTTCTTCCAAATATAGAAAGAATATTATACTTGACTGCTGCCCATCTGCTGCAGTCTGCTAATCAGTCACAACCTACTTGTTCCACAAAGGTCCTTATAAGGACTGGTAAGGTCTAGGGTGCTACAGTATATAGGGTTGAGTGAGGTACAGTCTACTATTCTATACGGACTGGTATAGGTCCACAATACATAGGGTTGAGGTGCACAACTGCTGACCGCTGCCCTATACTGCAGCAGTCCATCAGTATAGGGCCTGACTTACAGTCTGCTAATCAGTCACACACAACCTACTTGTTCCACAAAGGTCCTTATAAGGACTGGTAAGGTAAGGGTACTACAGTACATAGGGTTGAGTGAGGTACAGTCTGCTATTCTGTAAGGACTGGTATAGGTCCACAATACATAGGGTTGAGGTGCACTACTGCTGACCACTGCCCTATACTGGAGCAGTCCTTTATCAGTATAGGGACTGACGTATAGTCTGCTAATCAGTCACTCACAACCTACTTGTTCCACAAAGGTCCTTATAAGGACTGGTAACCTGGTCTAGGGTTCTACAGTACATAGGATTGAGTGAGGTACAGTCTGCTATTCTGTAAGGACTGGTATAGTTCCACAATACATAGGGTTGAGGTGCACTACTGCTGACTGCTGCCCTATACTGCAGCAGTCCTTCATCAGTATAGGGACTGAGAGTTTTGTCACAGGGTCATTTAAAAAATGACAGGTAGAGGAAGAGGCAGGCCCTTCTGCAGGGGTGGTAGGGATAGGGCAGGAGTACAAGCTTGAGCCAAAGTGGGAAGTTGTAGAAGGTGCGTTCAATTACTTTAAAAGGACGCACCAGACTTGGTTGAGTGGCTCACTCAGCCTTACTCTTCTGCACCCTCCTCATCCTCTCGATCTGCACCCTCTTCTTCACTCTCTGCTATGTGCACCCCCAAAGACACTACCACCAACAACACCACCACCACCACCGCTTGAGTCACAGGAATTATTTTCCGATCCATATCAAGACATTTCTGATGTGCAGCCACTCTTGGTATTGGATCAGGAAGAGGAGGTAGCAACAACCGCTACTCAGCAGTCTGACGACAGTACCCAGATCAGCCCTACTCCGAGATCTCTACTTATAGCGGTGGGGAAGGTGACGTCGATGATGACGTGTCTAGTGATGTCACGTGGGTGCCCACAAGAGAGGAAGAGGAGGGGAGTTCAGAGGGAGATATGGACCAGCAGATAGGGAGGAGAAGCAGGAATAACTTACATTGCACAGGAGGGACAAAGCAGACTGCAAATGTATCAGGAGCGAGTCATCGACCATGTACGGTCACATCTGGCGCTCCCAGGACACCGGCACATGGCTCCGCAGTGTGGGATTTTTTTAACGTGTCCGCTGCTGACAATAGCGTTGCCATCTGCAATCTTTGCAGTCAACACATTAGTCGCGGTAAGCCCAACACTCACCTAGGGACGACCGCCTTAAGAAGGCACATGAGCAGCCATCACCGAGCCCAGTGGGAGCAATGGAATACACAAAGCCACACTCCAGGCTCTCACCGTCCAGCCTCGTCTTCTACTTCTTTCTCCTCTCTCCTCACAATTGTCCTCCACTCCATCTTCCATCACGCCAAGCTCACGTTTTTCTGCAAAAAGGCAGGCTTCCGTGGGCCTTATGTTCGAGCATAAAAAAATTATGACGCCGGATAACCCTCTTGCCCAACGGTTGACGGCTGGCTTGTCAGAACTCATAGCCTGCCAACTACTGCCATATAAACTGGTGGACTCGGAGGCCTTTCGAAAATTTGTGGCCATTGGAACACCACAATGGAAGGTCCCAGGAAGGAAGTATTTCTCACAGAAGGGCATCCCAGAGCTATATGGCCATGTTCAGCGGCAAGTGAATGTATCTCTGGCACACAGTGTCGGTGCCAAGATACATCTGACCACAGACACGTAGTCTAGCAAACACGGGCAGGGAAGGTATATCACTTTTACTGCCCACTGGGTGAACCTTCTGACGGCCGTCAAGCATGTAACCCGTGGCACCCGTGTAGATTTGGTTTTACCGCCACGGATTGCATGCAGGCCTGGCTCTTCTTCTCCTCTTCCTCCTCCTACTCCATCCTCCTCCCTCTCCTCCTCCGCTGACTCCTCCTTTTCCGCTGCTAGCGTCTCTTCCGCTGCGCCGCCCGAGACGTTGCCATGCCGTGCTGCGTCTGTTGTGCCTGGAAGCCAAGAGCCACACTGGCCCGGCACTCCTTTCAGCTTTGCGTTCACAGGCAGATCAGTGGCTAACACCGCTCAATTTGACAGTTGGTAAAATGGTGTGTGACAACGGTGCCAATCTGCTTAGCGCATTGAAACAGGGCAAAATCACGCACGTGCCATGCATGGCACACGTCTTAAACTTGGTCGTGCAGCGATTTGTTGTCAAATACCCTGGGGTCCAGGACATCTTGCGGCAGGCAAGTAAAATCTCGGCCCATTTCAGAAGATCTTACACGGCCATGGCTCGCCTTGCTGACATTCAGCGGCGACACAATCTGCCGGTCAGACCTCTTATTTGCAATTGCCCGGTGCGATGGAACTCAACCTTCTATATGCTTGATAGGTTGCTCCAGCAGAAACGTGCAGTTAACGTCTACCTGTATGAACTCTGCAGCAGAACAGGTTCTGGGGAGCTGTTTTTTTTTCACCACGCCAGTGGCTGCTCATGTGCGACGCATGCAGACTTCTGTGGCCATTTGAGGAGATCACCAAACTGGTCAGTCGCAGCCATGGCGCCATCAGTGACATGGTACCTTATGCCTTCTTTATGGAGCATGCATTGCGTCGTGTCATTGATCAAGCTGTGGAGGAGCAGGAGCGGGAAGATGAGGAAGTCGCAATGCTGGATGAATTCCCAGGGGGGGCTACTCTATCTGAGACAAGTCAACAACAGGAGTCTGAAGAAGAGTCAGAGGAGGATGGTGCCGGGGCGGATGAGGAGGAGCAAGAAGAGCATGCTTTAAACCTTTCTGGGACCCCTGTTGTTGTGCGTGGATGGGGAGAGGAGAATGAAGAGGACGACATTATCCTGGATGATGAGCAGGAGAAAGGCCACCACACCGCTTCCAGTTTAGTGCAAATGGGGGCCTTCATGCTCCAGTGTTTTAATAGGGACCCCTGTATAAAAAGCATAAGGGTCAAGTACCAGTGCTGTGCATATTATGAGGGGCTCCCACCATCCCTGTGCTATGCTTATTATGAGGGGCTCCCACCATCCCTGTGCTGTGCTGACTTCCTCCTGGGGCTGCTTATTATTAGGGGCTCCCACCATCCCTGTGCTGACTTCCTCCTGGGGCTGCTTATTATGAGGGGCTCCCACCATCCCTGTGCTATGCTTATTATGAGGGGCTCCCACCATCCCTGTGCTGTGCTGATTTCCTCCTGGGGCTGCTTATTATGAGGGGCTCCCACCATCCCTGTGCTGTGCTGACTTGCTCCTGGGGCTGCTTATTATGAGGGGCTCCCACCATCCCTGTGCTATACTTATTATGAGGGGCTCCCACCATCCCTGTGCTGTGCTGACTTCCTCCTGGGGCTGCTTATTATGAGGGGCTCCCACCATCCCTGTGCTGTGCTGACTTCCTCCTGGGGCTGTACCTCTGCTGTGCATATTATGAGGGGCTCCCACCATCCCTGTGCTATGCTCATCATGAGGGGCTCCCACCATCCCTGTGCTATGCTCATTATGAGGGGCTCCCACCATCCCTGTGCTATGCTGACTTCCTCCATCCCTGTGCTATGCTGACTTCCTCCATCCCTGTGCTATGCTGACTTCCTCCTGGGGCTGCTTACTGTGCAGGTGTCAGTGCTGTATATCACGGTGCTGATGTCAGTACTCTCTATCGCGGTGCTGCAGTCAGTGCTGTATATCACAGTGCTGGTGTTAGTGCTTTATGTCACGCTGCTGATGTCAGTGCTCTCTATCACGGTGCTGTTGTCAGATCACTCTATCACGGTGCAGGTGTCATTGCTGTATGTCACGCTGCTGGTGATCATCTCCTGCACCCTCTTTGCCTACCCTGACCTTCCCTCTCCTCCATTGCCTTCATGCGCTCCACAGTCCTGAATTGTCACAACAATTTCCCATATAAAAAAAGAATGCTTGTAGTTGTTGATCCCAGATTCACCTCATACATGTGTTATGTCATTGGCCATGTGGTGGGACTATGTTTGCACAGCTATTAATTATTTTGTGGCTGCAAATTTGACCTGTAGGTTTGCAAAGTTCGCCTCCCATTGAAGTCAATGGGGCCCGCCGCAAACGCTCTGGTTCGCGAACTATCGGCCGCGTTCACGGTCCGCATTGGCGAAACGTCCCGTCGGAAATTCGTCCATCACTAGAAGTGATGTCAGACCCGAAGTGCATGTGGGTAATATCCTAATTTGACTGCAAAAGTGGAAATAAACGTTTAGCCTTGCTTTGCTGCAAAATAAATTTCATATCCTTAAAAAGCAAACCCTCAAGCATTTTAACCCATACGTTGCCTACTCATATAACACTTATATAGCATTAGGGTTCTTTTCTTTAATCTTGTTTTTTGTCAATCGAAAACGAGGATAACAGACTCAGAGACTGCACCTTTAAAACAAGTATGCAATGGCAACTTCCATATTTCCCAGTTTCTAAACAAAATAGGGCTATAATACATAGCAAAAAGTCAGAGCACCTTAAAACATCCCATAAACAACACAGTCAAGATAATTAACATGTTTTATAGACTTTGGAGCTCCTGTGAGTGCAGCATTATAGTTTCTGCTGTGATAGATGGGCCAGATCATTGGAAGAAGCAAAAGTTTAAATATTTCTCTAGTCTTTAGCATTGCTCTAGAGTGGTAATACAGAAAATTAATAGACTTTCAGGTGTAATGGAAAAACAAAAAAGTGACCTGCTCATTAGCCAGCACTACCATTGCATCTTGTTTTGCTTACATATAAAGACAATTTATTTATTGCCATGCAACTTAAACAAAAGTTAATCATTTAGAGCCTTTTGCAAAGGAACAACTTATACATGTGACTAAAGACCAGCCAGTTTGCAGTGTTTCAGAGCAGTGTTTCAGAGCATCAATAAGATGCCTGCTAACAGCATAAATCTGCACTTTTTGAAATCATTGGCTACCACTGGTCAAAAAAAAAAAAAAAGCAATAGCCGGCATCCATAGTGTGATACAGTTTTAAAAGATTTTATTTACAAACAAAGCCCATTTATAGAGTACTCACATGGGTCTGGTGCATTAGTGCACCTCTCTATAGCATGCCTTAAAAGCACCAAGCCGTGTGCTCCTGCTCCATTAGGTAGACCAGCTGTCTCCTACGCTGTCCAGTCCCCTCCCCTATGTGTGTTGATATAAAGGAAATATTGCATCTTCATCAGGGAAATGCTAATCGGACGGTGGTGCTGTCTGTTAAATACCTGGCCGCCAACCATTTTCTTGTAGTTCAAAACATATGATTTTCCGTCTGCCATTTTCTTGTTGTTTATTACATAAACATGTCCGGTGGCCATTTTGGTGCAATTATGAGATTGTTAAGATTTTCTTGTATATGATTTATTGTTAAATGTTATGCTTTGTATATGCTGATCTGTGGATGGGATTGTGCACTTGCTCCATATCGCCATCTAGGGTTCAAGCGTTATTTTATGGAGTTCCTTTTTTGGCTTTTTTGGCCAAAGATTAACCGCTTCTTGACCAACCACTGCAGTTATACTGCGGCAGGTTGGTTCCCCTGCTCGAGCCGTCGTAGCTTTACGTCGGCTCGCGGGGATGGAAAAGTAAGCGTGTGGCGTGCTGCACAGCGGGGGTGCCGATGCTCATGGCCAATGGTCGCGATGAAGGTCAGCCACGAGCGATCGTGACCAGGAGACACCGAACAGGGACGTGTGTGTAAAGAAACACTTCCCTGTTCTGTTCTGACAGGAGTGACAAATTGTGTGTTCCTATTAGTTAGGAATCAAAATCTGTCACTTCCTCTAGTCAGTCCCCTCCCCCCTCAGTTAGAATCACCTCCCAGGGAACACATTTAACCCCTTGATTACCCTCTAGCGTTAACCCCTTTACCGCCAGTGATATTTTTACAGTAATCAATTAATTTTTATAGCATCGATCGCTGTATTAATGCCAATGGTCTCAAAAATGTGTCAAAATTGTCTGATGTGTCCGCCATAATGTCGCAGTCATGATACAAATCACAGATCGCCGCCATCACTAGTAAAAAAATAAAAATAATAAAAATGCTATAAATCTATCCCTTATTTTGTAGATGCTATAACTTTTGCGCAAACCAATCAATATACGCTTATTGCAGTTTTTCTTTTTTTTACCAAAAATATGTAGAAGAATATATATTGGCCTACACTGAGAAATTTTTTTTTTTTTAAATGGGGATATTATAGCAAAAAGTACAAAACAATGTTTTTTTTTTTCTAAATTGTCCCCTTTTTTATAGCGCAAAAAATAAAAACTGCAGAGACGATCAAATACCACCAAAAGAAAGCTCTATTTGTGGAAAAAAAAAGGAGAATGTGAAATTTTTTGGGGTCCAATATTGCATGACCGCGCAATTGTCAAAAAAAATGCTCTGGTCAGGAAGGGGGTAAATTCTTCCGGGGCTGAAGTGGTGAAGTTACTTAAACTTAACAGGAAGGAGTGTAGATAGTCCTGTTGGTGTCACTTGCTAGGGTAGTTTAGCGACAGGGATTAAGCTTATGAGTATTTGAATGTCCTTGCACTACACCAAAATGGTCGCCATACATGTTTATGTAATAAACCACAAGAAAATGGCTGACGGAAAAATATGTTTTGAACTACAAGAAAATGGCCGATGGCCAGGTATTTAACAGACAGCACCTCCATCACACTATGGAATTTCTTTTTGATATTTATCTTATACAAACGTTTTTATTGGGGGTAAAAGAAAAATAAGTAGATCAACAGACACAAGTACATGACTGCATCAATGGAAAGCATAAAAGAAATACACAACATACAAATGTTGCTGGCACAGCAGCGGACCAGGCACAAAAAGGAACTTTTACAAAAGTGATTAATGTACACAGCCTAGACCGTATGCACCAGATGATGCTTATCAAGTTCAAGTATGTATATAATAGAAGGTTAGTAAAACAAGGGAAAATAAACTAAACACAAATAAAAATTTAACCGTGCAATAATTATTACAGTTGACTTCACGAACAGACAGCGAATATTCCACAGTACTGTCTCCAAGCTGGTGCTAGTCCTAGGCCTGGGTCAAAGATATGGGAGAATAAACCATCAATAGCAAAAATAGAAGGATTCAGTGGAACCGCCTGGACTCTGCTGCATCCCCTACTGGGGGTGTTAGGGGGAAGGTCCCCCCGTGGGACCGGAACACACCGGCCATTCGGACCATTTGGCGGTATGGACATGCATGGTGTCCATAATGGTGTGGTGTACCCGTTCCATTAGACGGATAGCGTCCATCCTACTAAGGACCCGTGACCAGGAGGTGATCTGCGAGCGCCAATGTAGCGCAATCGTCCAGTGAACAGCGCAGAACAGTGTGTTGATCAACCTTTGGGTGGGACGGGAAACCCCTGTTATAGGAGCGAACAATAAACAGTGTGCAGGTGATAAGTTGATCACGGATCCAACAATCGAGGACACCATGGTGCGTACTCGATCCCATATCCCCTGGAGCTGGGGACAGCTCCAGAAAATATGGACCAGAGAGCCCGTTTCTGGGCAACCCCTAAAACAGTGATCAGGAACCGTGGGGTAAAACCTGTCAATCCTATCCGGGGTGAGGTACCAACGAGTGTGAAGCTTCACCGCGGTGTCCTTCACCGCCATAGATCTGGCACACCTATGCATATTCACGAGCATCGTACGCCACTCATCAGGCGAGAACTCTGTGTCTAGATCAGTTTCCCAGAGGCACATCGCCCTAGTCTTCTCTGGCATCTGGGATTCCAGAAGATGTTTGCACACTGTAGAGATAATACCCCTGTCTCTGGAGTGTCCATAGCATAAAGATTCAAATTGAGTATTGGAGATGGTGTCTAAAGAGCTATAATGTGTTTGAAAAAAGTGTCGAATCTGAAGATATTTGTAAAATTCCGCCCTAGGTACCTCATGCTGTGATTGGAGTTGTGAGAAGGAGGTGAGGACACCTCGTCTACCAGATAAGGCCCGCAGAGTGACCAAGGACTTCTGGATCCACCATCTGAAGGCAGCAGGAGACCCAAACGCCAGAGGGAATCTCCTATCGCCCAAAAATGATGCCAAAGTGGGTCTATTAGGCCGCAGTTTAAATTTAATCCTATACAGTGACCAGAGGTAGAAGGAGCTACTCACTATGTTATTAAGAGGGGCTAAGTCCCTTGGACGGAGACTCTCCTGCCACAGGACGCCCGGGAGGAAATAAGGCCGCAAAGACTGAGTTTCAAATTGCAACCACGGTATACCAACCGTAGGGGCATGCCATTGAGCCGTCTGGGCCAACCTGGCCGCTAAGTAATATAGCCATACATCTGGGAGTCCCAAGCCGCCCTGTAGAAGTGGTCGATGTATTAGGTGTCTCCCTAGCCTGGGCCTCTTGCCCTGCCAGAGAAAAGTGTTAATATCGCGTTGTAAAGCGGTGAGGGCTTGGCGTGACACATAAATAGGGAGAGCCCTGAAGTAATACAGTAGTTTCGGCAAAATAGACATTTTAATAGCTACAACCCTCCCTATCAAGGGGATGCGATAGGACGACCACAAACGCAGCCACCTCCGAACCATTGTAAAGGTCGGCGGATAGTTGGCGCTATAGATTTCTGGTAAGGAAGGAGCTAGATGGACCCCTAGGTATAATATGGTGCTTTTAGAGAGAGAGAGTCCAAAATAGGAGCGAATATTAGATACGTCTGCGGGGGTAAAGTTGATAGGAAGGGCAGTACACTTAGCTAGATTCACCCCCAGGCCCGAAAGCTTGTGAAAAGTGCCCAAAAGCTTGAGAAGATTGGGAAGAGCTATCAAAGGATTGGGTAAAAACAAAAGGACATCGTCCGCGTAAAGGCTAAGCTTGTACTCCCCTTCCTCTTTCAAGTACCCCCCTATGTTCGGATTAGTAATAATGGCCCTGGCAAGGGGCTCCAGGGCCAAGGCAAATATTAGCGGGGATAGGGGGCAGCCCTGGCGGGTGCCCCGACCTATAGGAAAAAATTCTGAGGAACTACCGGGGAGTTTGATCCTAGTTTGGGGTCTATGATACAGTGCTTTAAAACCATTAATAAATTCGCCCCCGAACCCGAGCCTGGCCAAAACCCGATCTAAATAGGGCCAGAGGACACAGTCGAATGCTTTTTGGATATCCAACCCCAAAATCAGGACTCTACGGGAGAAAAGGTTCGCATCTTGAATGATATTCGTTGCCAAACGGATGTTATCAGTGATCTGCCTATTGGGGATAAAACCAGTCTGCTCCGGGCCCACCAGGGTACCCACAATAGGGGCTAATCTGTTTGCCAATATCTTTCCTAGGATTTTAATATCATTATTTAACACCGAGATGGGCCTAAAATTCTGGGGCAGGGAGTGGTCTTTATGGGGTTTGGGGATCAGGGTCATATTAGCACGCAACATCTTGTCGGGGAGAGTCTGTCCTTGTAGCGTCTGGTTAATAAGTCTGGACAATTTAGAGGCCAGGATCTGTGAAAATTTCTTGTAATATGAGGAGGTGTAGCCATCCGGGCCGGGGGCTGTAGAGGATTTGAGTGTCTTAATAGTGTCCAACACCTCCTGGTCAGTGCAGGGGGCGTTAAGTGCGGTCCGCTGTGAATCGGAGAGGGATGGAAGAGGGAGCGAGTCCAACCACTGATCTACAGTGTTCGGCAGGGGTTGTGAGGGAGGGGATAATAGGTCTCGGTAAAAGGAGGAGAACATTTTCAGTACTTCGTTAGGGTGTGAAACCAGATTACCCTTGTCATTTTTCAATTTATAAACATGAGTAGGTTGTAAGGATTGGTGTAATTTCCGGGAGAACATCCTGGAAGCTGTGTTACTGTGTAGCAAAAATCTAGCTTTTGACCACCGAAGCGATTTCTCGGTACGCTCCGAGAGGATAGTGTCTAGTTCGGTCCGCTTTTGATTAATCAAGAGAAGGGTATCTGGGGAATTTGCCTGTGCGTGGGACTGGTAGAGGACTCGCAGGTCCCGTGTGAGGACCTGGATCCTAGCATTACTTTGTTTCTTCCTAGTGACTGCTATTTCAATTAAACGGCCACGAAGAACCGCTTTATGAGCGGTCCAAAGAACCTGGGGTGAGATGTTAGGGGTGTCATTAATAGCGAAGTAGTCTGCTAGGTGGTTCTCAATCTGAGTATAGGTAGTGGGGTCAGAGAGTAGGGAATCATTCAATCGCCAGGAGGCGAGAGAGGGGGAAAGGCCTACGTGGGAGGTATGGAAGGCCACAACCTGATGGTCAGACCATGGGCACGGGTGGATAGTAGTGTGTGTGGAATTGGCCAATAGAACCGGAGAAGCAAAGATATAATCTAATCTAGCGTAACTATCATGAGGATGAGAGTAGTGTGTATATTCTCGAACTCCAATGTTAAGGGCCCTCCAGGTGTCGATGAGCTGCAAACTATCAAATGCTTTAGAGAGGAATTTAGGGAAAACCCTAGCGCTATGTGATGTTCTGCTCCTATCCTCCACGGGATTAGCCACTAAATTGAAATCTCCACCCACTATCAGGTGAGGGGAGATGTATCTGTCAAGAGTACGCAGGAAAAGGTGATAGAAGGCACTGCAGTATTCGGGGCGTACAGATTAGCAATCGTAACCTCCTTGCCCTGTAATTTACCCTGAACAATTAAGAATCTGCTATCCTGATCTTTAAACACATGCGAGGGTTCAAATGGAACAGTATTACGAATATAAATTGCCACTCCTCTGGTCCTGGAGCCAAACGTAGTAGTGTAATGTAATTTATATGACTTATCAAAAAATGTGGGGCAGGCCCCCGAGGAGAAGTGCGTCTCCTGTAGTAAAATGATATCCGCCCCAATCCGCTTATAGTATCGAAAGGCTTTCCTCCGTTTGTGGGGGGAGTTAAAGCCCCTCACATTATGTGAGATAACATGGAGACCCATATCAGCCAGTGTTTAACCGCAGATGTGCGGTTGGTCCGCAGGGAGAACTGAGATCACTATGACTGGGTCCAGAACCAGAGGAGCTCGCAGCGGCCAACATCAGGCCAAATCTAGTACATATAGGGCCTTCAGGAGGTCCGATATGAAATGGAGATCAGCCCCGGGATTACAGTCACAGAAAACACATTCCGTCGTGAAGTCAGCAAAACAAATAAACAAAAACGTGAAAAGAAAACTTAACACTCTATGGGGTCTGGGTGGAAAGTCCAGCCAGATCAAGAAAATTGTGTAAATACCAGGCCTTGCGGCCCAACTGCCACCTGCTCCACACATGTCCCACAGTGGGTGAAGATCGTTAGCCATCTGAGAGACTAATCGGTGATGAGCGTATTCAAATAACCTGGTACCCAGGTCTCTGGGACTAAGGATACGTGGGGAATGGTGTGCAGGTATGGAAGGGGGGGAGCGCAGCTACGAATGTCAGAGAGGGAGAGACACAGGAGAAGTAACGTAAAAACAAAGTCACCTCCTTCAGCCTCCCGGGACGTGGAGAAAACAGAAGATAGAGTAGCCGAGTACGTGCTGGGCGTTAGGAAATGGGGACTCTGGAAGGTCCAAGGACAGACGAAGGGAGGACTTCTTAAAAGGTTACGGTTCGGAGAACAAGACCTCAAACGTCCGGTAGTGGCTGAAGTCTGCGGGACCTTCTGTCTCTTTGAGGCGATGGTGTAGCCCAGATGGGGGATGGTCGTGGGGTCGGTGGGTGACGGGGTGAACGTTGTCGTTCCAGGAGACCCAGCTTCACCAAAATATCTTTGCCCTCGGATACCGTAGAGGCGATGTAAGTAGAACCGTTGTGAGGCACGATCAGTTTAAATGGGAAACCCCAGCAGTACCGTATGTGGGCCGTCTGCAAGGAGGAGGTAATCTCCTTCATTTTCCTTCGCTTCTCCAGCGTTGCCGGTGAAATATCTGGGTAGATCTGGACAGAAGCACCGTCCAGTTGGATACGAGGCATGTTTCGTGAGGCACGAAGGATTTCCTCCTTTATAAGGTAGTCCTTGAGACACAATACGATATCTCTGGGCGGCTTCTCGGGAGGAGGTTTAGGTCTCAGAGCGCGATGTAAACGATCGCATGTAAAGGCTTCGTTAGGTTGGTTCGGAAGTAGTCATTGAAACAGACGGACGATCGTGGCTGGGAGGTCTGTCACCAACTCGGGGATACCTCGCACACGAACGTTATTCCTCCTGTTGCGGTTGTCGAGGTCCTCCAAGTGGTTTTGAAGTTGAACGACCGTGTCACCGAGCAGCTCATGATCCCTTCGTAAGTCCGAATAGGCAAGGTGCAGTTCGTCGTGCTTAACTTCCAGGAGGTCAGTCCTATTGCCAAGGGCCGCCATTTCCTGCGATAGCATGCTCGTGGATTTGTGCAGCTCCGCTTGGAATTTCTTCGCCAGCTTGTCATACATAGAGGACAGGCTGTCCTCCAGGTCAGCCTTAGTGAGGTGAGTGTCGCCCATACCTTTGAGCGTGCCCGCCGGCTGCGAGGCTGCATCGGCCTTGGGGGATTGGGCACCATCTTGGGACATGTCTGGTCTGTCCGTGGTCCGCAGAAGGTAGGCGTTGAGTGGTTTTCCGCTTGCCTTTCTTAGATGTCGGCATGCACAAGTGGTCCCGCAGGAGATTAATGTTATTTATGGGCCGGTAGACGGTCCAAATCGTGCTGGGGAGTGTTGTTTATTCTCCTCTGCCCCGGGAGCTCAGAGACTTAGCTGCTGCCTCGTTCTGCGCCGTGCATGCGCCCCCCTTTTTGATATTTATATGTGAGGAGGCTACATCTTTGAGCAGTGTTTGGACCTTGCAACTTGACCTGGAATCCGTTTTGATGATTCAAAAGCACATAATGACCATATTGCAAGGTCACACACTCTGAGTTGAGTGGCCATTACCTTGGGGTGGGGAGCACTTAAGTGTAATCACTGGTGCAGATCGCCATATTCAGTGTCACCTATCAAGTTTATTATTGCTGTATTAACCACTTAAGGACCAGGCCTCTTTTAGATGTGTTGTTTTAAGTTAAAAACATTTTATTTATTTTTGCTAGAAAATTACTTAGAACCCCCAAACATTATACATTTTTTCTAACAACCTAGAGAATAAAATGGCGGTCTTTGCAATACTTTCTGTCACACCATATTTGCACAGCGGTCTTAATTAAAAAAAAAAAAATACACTGTTTTGAACTAAAAAATAAGACAACCGTAAAGTCAGCCCAATTTTTTTTCACATTGTGAAAGATAATGTTACGCCGGGTAAATTGATAACCAACATGTCATGCTTCAAAATTGTGCCTGCTCGTGGAATGACAACAGGTGTGCTCCTTACCCGGAAGCAATGCTCACATACCAGATACGTGATCCAGCGCACAGCGCCCACCCTGCCGCAGTATATTTACATGGTGCAGTCACTAGGCTGATAACCTGTGCACAGTATTTTATATACATTATATTAAAACCTGACAACTGAGCTTTAAGTCATGGGTAATGGTGAGCAAGTTGAAAACAATTTGGCATTTTTCAAGTCTCCTGAATACAAGAATGCAAATTTAAATACAGTATCTATTGAGAGTCATGTAATTCATGAATCACATCTTTCTGGATTCATAATGTATATTTAAATAACTGAAAAATCCTGGTGAATGTCCAAAGAAAATTTGATTTTCTATTAGTATCTACCAATCTCTAATGTAGGTAGTTTGATTATACCGTACGTTGGTTTTCATAGCTCCAAATCTTATTGAGTGAAATCTTCATATGACAATAGTAGACACTTTGCATGGTTCAACAGAATTGTGTAGAACTTTGAATGCTAATCAGCTGTCAGTCAGAACAATGGTTTCTATTTTGAAAGCATGATATTTTTGGTGTAACGCTGAAGATGAACCGACTGTTTACTGCAGAGACACTGATGGTTTTATTAAACCTGCTATTGTATGCGGTGATGTGAAAGCCTAGCAAGGTTCATTTCATACACCTCTATTCATTCCACTGCTTTAGTGAAAATAATGCCTACTTTTTTGACGCTGCATCTATTTGTATGCAATGAGATGACATTAACATCTCGCCTTTCCATGTTATTTTTTACAGGATTCCGAATAAGAGAGTATTTTTCTGTAAATAATTTAAAAAGGTTGACTTTGAATATAACATGCTGCAAAAGTTTCAAGGATTATACTGGCATTTGAGAAACTAATTATATAACTTTACCTGATATTCTACTGCAACTGGTTAAATGCTAATATTCTGTCTTCTGAAGAGAATTTATTTTTGCAAGTTTCTGCCCACAAAGGGTTAAAATCAATTTAGAGACATCTTCTTCCTTGCAAAGTTTTATCTTTATTAAGGAAGATTGGTTGCAGAGTTCTTTATTCATCTTCACAAGAGCTTATTACAGAGTCTGTAGATGAAAGCTTGTACACAGAACTTGTAGCGCAGATTTAAAGTTCTTCTTAAGCAAGCCGCCTTAGCACATTTAATCTTCAATTTATAGAAATTTTAATTTCTCTTCTTCCTCTCTTCGAGGTCTGTTTATAAAAATCCTGATTTCACACTACACTGCACTTTGCAGTTTTTCTCTTATCACTTTTTAAGTAACTTTTCTTGTTTTTTATAAAGGCTCAAGTCAATGAGTGCTGAGTAATAACTAGTGGACAAAATTACATTAAAGGTTTTAAAAGAGGAGGTTACAAATGTGCATAGTAACTCCACAGAATAGGTTTAGGAGTGCAGGGTGCATGCATGATAAACAATGTACCGTAAGCATTTAAAAGCCATTTGAATGCAGATGCTGCATAATCTTGGAAAACACCCCCCTGTTCAGTTTGCACCACAACTCCAGAACAAAGAAAAAGTTCTGACCTGAACAGTGAACCCTATTAAAGGGTATGGAACCCAAACTTGAAAAACCAAGTCCACATTCTGAAGGCTATGCAAGTAATTGGACATAAAAAGGACATGGGGGGCCTGGGTACTGCCCTGGGGGACATGTATCAATGCAAAAATATATATATTTTTAAATATAGTTTCCACTTCCGGTTCCGGCGCCTCATGTAGCGGGAGTTGGAGACAGTGGCCCTGACAAGGACCGTTACAAAAAAATGGCTCCAGACCATCAGGTACCTCTCTGAAGCACCTGTCGCACCCTGCACACTCCCAAGGGAACAGTATCTAATCTTGGGCAGTCCCAGCCCTGCTCAACCCACAGAGCCTGATCCCTCCTCGCTAAGCCCCCAACTGTCCAAGATGTCCAACAGCTCCCTCACAGCACCTGACTCCCACGCAGCTCACACTGCTCCACTATCCCTGCCCACAGTCGATGAACAATACACTAAGATGGACCAGGAAGTGGCGGCTCTGCTCTCCCCTACAATCAGCGCTGTTGTGGACAGGACAGTCACCGCAGGGATTGATCAGCTCTAAAGGGAGCTGAAAGCGCACTCAGGCAAGCTCACCGAAAATTTAGCAACTTGTGTCAGACCTAGAGGAGGAGGCACAAAGCTCTCAAGCAACAGCACACCAGGTTTCTCAGACACACATTACATCTTGGAAAAACTGGATGGCCTGGAAAACTGCTCGTCGCAATAACCTTAGAATCATAAACCTCCATGAGACTTATAACTCAGATTTACTGATTGAGCTGTGTAACATCTGTATCCCTGGGGCCCTCGGCATCAACACACCCTGCATAGTGGAAAGAGCCCACCGAGTGGGATCCCCATCTAACGACAAACGCGCCACTCTGCCCAATAATCGTTCAATATCTAAACTACTCTGACAGAGTTGCCCTCTTAATATCTTTCCAGAATGTAAACTCCTTTCAATTGGAGTGGCATAAGCTGCACACTTTTGCCAACTATTCACAAGAAGTCTCCTGCAAGCTGAAAGCCTTCCAACCTATCTGCTCAGCCCTTCACCTTAAGGGGTAGAATTCACCCTGGCATACCCAGTTATACTACATTTCACTGACAGGGCAGGAGACACAAAATCCTTCTCCCACCCAGGTGAAGCGGCCTCATATCTGCAGGTGAATCTGCACTCTGGTACCCCAAAGGCCCCAGGAAGCAAAGCAGCCCATGCAAGGATCCACCAAAAACAATACACTACTCAAATAATCCGGGATGCCCAAAACGCAAATTAAGAGCTCTCTATAGAATCTGAGAGCCTGTGTCTCTTCTCACTCTCCTGGCCTTCCAGGATGCAAATGCTTAAAATACATCTATGATTGTTTAAGTTTAAGTTTAAGTTTGTTTAAGTTACTTGTTGTATTACTGTTATTGTTATTTAGCTGTCTCTATTTTTACCATTCTTACAACAGCCTACCAGAGACGTGCAACATGGTACCCATTTGTAATAACCAGCATCTTTAGGTGACCTATAAGTACTTAGTAGCCACCCCATTGGCTATTAACTCCATTAACTGGCCACCTGGCTGACTCATACTGGCATATCACTCAACTCCCCCTCTCCAGTAAAGCTGTCATATGGAGATTGCTACATGGGGAAGAAAGTGAAGTCTTGACTTCCTCTAAATTGGGAGTTCATTTTGCCTACACTATCTCTGTTTCTTTACTGCTGTTTTTGATACAATTTCACTACTCTTCCCCCCTCCTTGTGCTCATATCTACCTCCTCCACCTCCCTCATTATCCCTGACCCTGATCGCATAACCATCCTTCAGGGCCATTGACAGACAAAACACACCTTGCATCAGGCCACCCCCATTTCCGTTAGACACAATGAAAACTGTTTTATGGAACGTCAAAGGACTTTGATCCCCTCACAAAAGTATAGTGATACTCCACTTGAAAAGATTAAAAAACAGACATAGCACTTCTTCAGGAAATTCACCTTCCCTCAGATGACTTCTTGTGAATCCGCAAATTATGGGTAAGCCAAACACACAGATTAGCCTCTGTTAAATGCCTCTTGAATTTATGACTCCATATCTCCAACAAAGACCTCATAGTCACCAACATCTGTGTGCATGACTCACCCACCAAGTCCTTCTTCCAGGCCACCACCGCACACTTGGTGCTTTGGGGGTACTCCACTCTCTCTCAATATCCTGCAATGGGTGATCATCTCTCCGGGGTCCAGCGATGGATGATCTCCCCACTCCAGGTCCAGGGTCCAACGATGATATCCAGCGCAGCGCATCCTGTCTCCACCAAGACACCGCTGGAATCCCAGCAGCCTGACAGCTCTCTTAGCTAAGGACGGGGCCGCCCCCCTCTGATGCAAGGAGAAACCCGGGCTTCTCCAGTGATGTGTGAGTGACCCTGCCCCCCTCTCATGTAATGCAGGTTTCCATTACAACCTGGGACAGAGAAGTGTGGTGTCTGAAGTGTGCCGATAACTGCAGGGGGACAGTGAGCTGTTTCTCTGCCACACAGCACCACCTGAGAGCCGGGCCAGGACCTCTATATCTTAGGTAAGAGACACCCTGCTCTGCAAGGAGTGTCCTCACATGTCAGAGCAGCTTGGAACAGACACTGTCCTCCACAGCACCTGCACTGCCAACACTTATGCCGGGTTCACACTGGTACAACAAACGATCAGGCATTGGGAGCTCTTGTCGCATGACATGTGTAAATCAACGTTTCCCTATAACAGCCATCTTAACTGGTCCGACACAAGTCGCTCCGACTTTGAAAATGCTCCCTGCCCTACTTTGGTCTGACTTTGATCCTACTTCAGCCCATTGAATATCACTGAAGTTGGATCAAAGTCCGATCGCTGTCTTAATTGATACAGCTTTGGCATGCAACTTGTGCTCTGATGATCTTGAAGGAGAACGCCAAATTAAAAAAAAAACATGGTCCCCCCCCTCAAAATCCATACCAGACTAAAGGGCCTGGTATGCTCTTGAAGAGGAACCCCCATGCCGGAAAACTGGCATGGGATCCCCCCAAAATCCATACCAGACCCTTAATCCGAGTACACAGCCCAGAAGGTCAGGAAAGGGATGGGGATGAGCCCCCCCTGAACCATACCAGGCCATATGCCCTTGCGCCCCCATCCCAAAGCACCCTGTCCCCATGTTGATGAGGACGAGGGCCTCTTCCCGACAACCCTGGCCATCAGTTGTCAGGGCCTGCGGGGGGCTTGGAATCTGGAAGCTTCCTTTCACAAGGGGGCTCCCAGGTCCCAGCCTCCCACCCCATGTAAATTAATATGGGGTACATTGTACCACTACCCATTCACCTAAAAAAAAAAGGGTCAAAAATAAAAACGTAGTACACAGGTTTTTAAAGTAACTTATTGAGACAGCTCTGGCGTTGCTTCCTATCTCTTCTCCCCTCTCCAGCTCTTCTGCCTCCTACGCTGATGTCTTCTGCCTCTGCCAGTTCCTCTCCCTCTGTCCGCTGTCTTCTGCCTCTGGCGGGTCTTCTCCGCTATCTTCTCGCTCCTTTGCCAGGTCTTTTCCCTCTGTTCTTCCGATGTTGACTCAACGCTCTCTCCCGCTGTAATGCTGGGTGTGCGGTGTGCCACTACTTATACTGGCATGGGGCGGGGGTCACTGGGTGATGTCATCACCACCCAGGGCATGATGGGACAGTGACGTCATAAGGTGTGGGCCCCATGGATGATGTCACATGGTGACCCCACCCCATGCCAATATAAGTAGTGGCCCACTGTGCACCCAGCATTAGAGCATGAAAGCATTGAGTCAACATTGGAAGAACAACAGAGGGAGAAGACAGCAGAGAAGACCCAGCAGAGGATAAAGACAGCAGACAGAAGGAGAAGAACCAGAGAGGGCTAGAAGACCCGGAGAGGGGAGAAGAACCATCAGAGGCAGAAGAGCCGGTGAGGGGAGAAGAGATTGGAAGCGATGCCGGAGTTGCCTTAATAAATTACTTTAAAAAACATGTGTAATGTGTAATTTTTTTGACAATTTTTTTTTAGGTAATTGGGTAGGGGTACAATGTACCCATACTCATTTACATAGAGTGTGGGGCCAGTATCTGTGGGTCCCCTTGTTAAAGAGGGCTTCCAGATTCCAATAAGCCCCCTGTCCACCGACCCCAACGGCCAGGGTTGTCGGGAAGAGGCCCGTGTCCTCATCAACATAGGGAAAAGGTGCTTTGGGGTGGGGGGGCACCAAAGCACCCACCACCTCATGTTGAGGGCATGCGGGTCTGGTATGGTTCAGGATGGGGGGGGACACTCACCTGTCTCCACCCCCTTTCCTGACCTGCCAGGCTGTGTGCACAGATAAAGATCTGGTATGGATCTTCGGGGGAACCCCACACTGTTTTTTTGGTGTACGGTTTCCCCTTAAAATCCATACCAAACTGAAGGGCCTGGTTTTCTCTTGGAGGGGGGATCCATGCCATTTTTTTTTTATTTGGCGTGGAGTTCCCCCTAAAGATTCATACCAGACACAAAGTGCCAGAACAAACTTGGATCCCCGTTCATTGAAGCCGGACTTCAAGATGCAGGGCAAAGTTGGATCCACAGTCATACAACTGTAATGTTGTACCAGTGTGAACCTGGCCTTACAGTCATAAAAGTTATTTAAACAATCCTTTAACACCCCCTGAGGGGCTGCAAGGGGCTGCAGGCTCCAGGGGGCCCCAGATTTTATTTGGTCATCTTGAGCAGCATCAGGGGGAGGGGGGCTGGGGGGACCATGTCATTACAAGGATGGTGGGGGAGGGGGCCATGTCATTACCAAGATGGTGGGGGGAGGGGGGCATATCATTAGTAGGATGGTGGGGGAGGGCGGCCATGTCATTACCAGGGTGGGGAGGGCAATATCAGTACCATTTTGGTTAGAGGAGGGGGCCCATGTCATTACAGGGATGGTGGGGGGAGGGGGAGCCATGTTATTACCAGGATGGTGAGGGAAGGGGGCATGCCATTATCAGAGGGAGGGGGTCATGTCATTGCCAGGATTGTGGGGGAGCATGTCATTACTAGGATAGTGAGGGAGGGGGGCACTTCATTCATTACCAGGATGATGGGGTGGGGGGATGGAGGGCCATGTCATTACTGGGATCGTGGGGGGGGGGTGCATGGTGGAAGTGGCAGGTGCTAGTGGGAGGGCCCCAGGTCAACTTTTGCATCAGAGCCCACAAGCTTCAAGATATGTTTCTGGTTTCCAATGTTACTTCTGTGTGACCAACCAGCTCGTTGGACATTAAATCAGCATCATCTCAAAATGTTAATCTTTTGAGAGGAAACAATAAACATACCTGTACACATGTTTCAGCTGTGTCCCTGAAGTTGCACATTAATCCAATTACCTTTAGGGCAAGTTCACACCATAGAAACGCAGTCCGGGTGCGTTCCAGGTGCTTTTCTGTATGCACGTTTTTGATGCAGTACAGTGCATTTTCCCCCCTCTTTTTTTCTTAACCTTAAATAAAGACGTGTGTTCCAGTGCGTTTTTGGTGCATTTTACAGCATTCCAGTACAGTCCAGTGCAGGTAAAATGCAGCATGTTCTACTTTTTTCAGGAACTGGAATGCACAGGAACTTCAAGCACTGGTGTAAACTATCCCATTGAAAACCATATAATCTACTATTCATGCGTTTTTGATGCATAACAAAAGTACTGGACTGCATGTGGTGTGAACTAGCCCTTAATGGCAGATTTCTTTCCTGTATCAACCCTTGCATAAAGATGTCTGTCTTTTCAACAACAATGGCAAAATGTGGAAGCAAGAAATGGTATTCAACCCTCAAATACAAAAAGGATTTTGAACCAAATGGAAAAGATCAAAACTGAACGATCTATAGGATTATTTTGGTGAGAAATTAATTTGTACTAACAGAACATCCCAATAATCCAAACTACAAGATTCAAGAGTGTTGTCAGAGGTCAATAAAATAATAACCACAAATAAACAGGAACTGTAACTTTTAAAATGACACTAAACTTAGAGAACAATATTTTATATGTTGTAGTGAAAAATGAGTGTAACAATATTTCCTTTTCATGACAGTCGTAACAGCTATACTCCTTCAAGAAATCCTTCATAATATGACAGATATCGTAAAACTAAAACAAGAACATGTCAGTATTTCCTAAGATTATATATATATATATATATATATATATATATATATATATATATATATATATATAATTTTTATTTATTTTTTCACACATTTATAATCCACAGTTTCAAAACAATTTGTGGATTGTAAATGCTGTGCTCTGTGTTTCTTATGTTACAGATAGTTAAAAATAACACTATAGTTGTCATGAATATGTATAGAGATATGATATATAAAAAGGATAAACTGCTACCCAGTGTGAAATCACTAAAGCATGTACCCACACTGATGATACTGTATGAAATTTCCTCTTTAATGGCCTGTGTCATATGAGCAGGGCATTTACTAAAAGGCCTTTCATGCTAGTTGCCTACAGACTAGCTAACTTGCTGAGTGAATGTTCTTGAAAGAGATATATAGGAAACCATTAAACCATGCAAGCATCAGTTACATAATACAACAGCTCTGAATGGTTTCAATTATTCTATTATTCTCTCTCATTTTACTCTGAACAGCAGTCCTTTCGTTACACAAGCTAAATGAGCCATTCCATAAGTAATATAGCTCAGCTCCCATGTGGATTTAATGGCTTTATAAGATATGTGTAAAGCGAATCTACCTTGGGTCTTAATGAGTGGTGATGAGGATGTTGAGCATAAAAGTGGTTAGAAGACGTTGGGGAAATTTTTTCAGGTCAAGTTTGGAGCACCACGCAGTGTTCAATCATTGTACTTTAGTTGTCAGCTGTAGTAATGCTGACAATGTCCCATTGGATGGGTTCCTTTATTTTTGTATTCTTTCCAGTCTGATAATATTACAAATAGGGAAAATGGTGTAATTTCCAATTTCTTTCACCTCATCTGTAGCTTTAATGTGGACACTGACTGAATTATAAACTCCAAGTAGGTCCTTCTGAGCATTGTGGTCAAATTACACTTTAAGAATCCCTGAAATATTATTTATGGTTACAATTTAAAATTATATATTCATCCCACCTCACTGCACCATGCCCACCAGCTGCTCTCCCAATGTAGTGTCATATCCTACTACAAGGTGAATCGCCCCATATCTCTAATATTAGATATATACGCATTCTAAAGAAATGCTTTGCAAAATGAATTTCCATACCCCTGGAGTTCTTAGGGTGTCCCCTACTTGGGCAATAAGCTCAATCCGTGTACTTCCCAACTAGCCTCTAGGCTATTTTTATTCTCTTCACAAGAAGCTAACCAAGAATTGACCCATTTATCTAAATTTGAAATGTCCGGGTCAGGGTATTTATCCTACCTCGGCTACTCTACTTTTTCAGAACCCTAGTGGTTCGCTTCTGAGCGAAACAGCTGCTTATAGTCAATAAACAACAAACTCTTTGTCTGGCAGGGTAAAAGTGCAAGATGCTCTCACTCCCTCTTATTCAAACGTGACTGGCAGCATAGGGTTAGTTAATGTAAGGGATTATTACTTGGCAACATGACTAGACCAGATTAAACACTGGTTTAAA
Organism: Lithobates pipiens; assembly: GCF_037356315.1. Classification (NCBI taxonomy): domain Eukaryota; kingdom Metazoa; phylum Chordata; class Amphibia; order Anura; family Ranidae; genus Lithobates; species Lithobates pipiens. The sequence continues at coordinate 138,291,262 of NW_027507787.1, read as the reverse complement.
CCAACTGGCTCCCTTCCATGGGTAGAAATTGAAAAGATCCTTGCCTGGAACTCCAATCTCCATGCTTTGCTGATGGCTGATCTATGGCAACCTCATCCTTTGTGAGATGTCTTCCCTCCTATTAAAGCTTTGTGCCTGGCTTGGAGAGCCTTACATGTTGCTCATTTTGTTGCTTTGCAGTCTGAATTGACAACAGGCACAGTTTTTGTTTTATCCAGCTGTATTTACTAGTGCAATTTGAAGATCATGGTAATTAGCACTAAAACGGAATTCATTATAGCGCTGGTGAAAAAATACTCCCAAAATCAAATTTACTATAGCTACAAGAAAACAGATAGCACCCAAACCCTTACTCTTGTTAGGACTTGGAGAATTGCACATGGAAATATTTAGAGCATATGATATGATTGCCTAAATGTGTGAAAGAGTGATTACACTCAAATATCTTTAAAAGTCTGAGAAGAGATACATTTTCCGTCTCTTTACTACTAGGTGCCAGAACAACTGAGTATGCTCAGACACGCAAACTACTCTCATTTTAACTCCCATGGCTTTTTTACCAAGAATGATAGTAAATACCAAAATTAGCGCTGGGTTAACCACTAGCTGACGTCATTCTACTGCAGCAGGTCCACTCTCTACCACAAATCGGCCCTATAAACAGCTAGAGCACGTGTGCACACATGCTGGTGCATGGTGGGGGAGCCAATGCGCATGGCCGGCAGTCGTGATGACCATTGGCCATGCACGATCACAGGCACGAGAGACAGAACAGGCATTTGTGTGTGTGAACACACAAATCCTGGTTCTGTCAGGAGAGGAGAGACAGATTGTCTGTATCTACTAGCTAACAAATATATGCTTATTTTCCAAATGTTTTTAACAAAAATATGTAGAAGAATATATATTGGCCTAAAGCGATGAAGACATTTATTTTTTTTGGTGATATTTATCATAGCAAAAACTAAAAAAAATATATTTTTTTTTTCAAAATTGTCACTCTTGTTTATAGTACAAAAAATAAAAATGCAAAGGTGATCAAATACCACCAAAAGAAAGCTCTATTTGTGGGAAAAAAAAAAAGAATGTAGTTTGGGTACCAAGTCACATGACCACGCAATTGTCAGTTAAAGCGATGCAGTGCCGTATCTCAAAAAATGACCTGGTCATTAAAGGGGCAAATCCATCTGGGCTGAAGTGGTTGAAGAGTCTTTTGAAAATGAGAGTTATGTAGCCCAATGCAAGTTTCAGCCATTGATTCCAATGGTAAAATTGTAACTTCCCCAAATAAATCCTTTTCATGTTGAGATTAAATGTATCTTTCTCTCAAAGAAATTGTCCTGGCAATAATGTTGCTTCTTCATAATCTACTTTGTTTTTAAGAATGCTAGAATGTGTAATGTTTTCATGTTTTGGTAAAATATTTTTTTCTCTGTCACTTTCACTTGTTGCTGTCCATCTCACAAAAATCTTTACTTAAACTCACACAGGTGTCTTTACAAACCGCAAATACCATTGCTGATGCAAATTTAAAATAAGTCCAAATTTTGTATGATTTTTTTATTATTTCCAAATGATCCTAATTTGAGCCCAAAAAATGTGATGTGTACCAACATCAGAAATAACAATGTTATTCCCAAAAATCAGATATAAACCAAATATTACAGAATAAATCAAGAAGAAAAACACCTGACTAATGTAATTTCACCATCTATATGTCCAAAGAAATGCAGTATATGTGTATTTATGTGTAGAAGGGTTCCACATGTGGCAGCTCAGTGACTATCACTTCTGATTAGCAGCCCGGAGGGTCTGGGTTTGAATCCCAAACATGCCACTTCATGTAGAGATGTTGCCTAATCTCCCTATGTTGTTAAACATAACTCCTGACTCAGGTCTTTACTATGTCTAAATGTAGTATTTTTGTGTGGGAGGGTACCATCACCATTGAAAATTGTGTTATATGTTTTCCATGGTCAAGAACTATAATCAGCCTTAACATTTCCCCACCAGCACTAATTGCAGCCTCTTACCAAGCCAAAATCCACACAATGACAGCTGTTTATCGCTCAGCATGCTGACGGTAATCAGCCATAACCAGCCTTAAAAATAGATGGCATATGCCTGAAACAGGTTGTTCACTGACCTTTCACAGTACATCTGCATTGATTAACTTCTTGCACCCCTAGAACTTAGGACTGTTTTACACCACAGGGATGCAGCCTAAACACATGTCCCAGCACAGTGGCTAACAGGCTAGCACTCTTGCCTAGCAACACTGAGTTTTGGAGTTTGAATCTCAATCCTGCTACCTGGCTAGAGCTTGTATGTTGTGGTGTAAAAGTTTCTCTTTTTCACCAGGGATGACATTTTTGATGGGTTTCACATAATGAAACCCCAAGAAGTCATATTATAAATCAAGCAATTGTGGGTTTGCACCAAATCTAGAACTGGAGTGTTTTGGCCCAGATATGGATTCTACGTCTGGTGCGATGCTGCAAACATTTTAATTTTGTATACTTATTTTTCTTGTTTTGGACCCTCCATGTGCCCAACATTGTATGCGTTTGATTTGGAGATTTTTGGGATCACTGATCATGGTCAGAACCTTGTGTGAATGTATTATTTTGAGCTTTACCTGCACAGATATCAATGCTGAGGCATTTTTTCATGTGTAAAGAGTGCGTATGCCTAATGAACAAGTGTGAGCACTTGAGGCTTAACTCAAGATAAACAATTACACTGGGTGTGTCCTTTACTTGGTGGGTGAGCAATCCTAACTAGGTTATTTAAAGGCCTGCATTAGTGGGTGGTGTTTGGCCTAAGAATAGGCCTGCATTTTTCTTTGCAGTGTGTGTATTGGGTTAAAAATAGATAAAAAAAAAAAAATTTTTGGGGGGGGGGGGTTTGGGGTGTGCATAATTCCTTACCCACACCCCACTAAGGCTGTCGGATGTTTGCTTCTAAATCTTACATGTTAGCAGTTGTAAGTCTATGTAATGATTAAAATGAAAAGGTAGAATCCTATCAATTCATTCCTGCTGTGTGTGTCAATGTAGTTTGTGCGCTGCCTTTTTGGATTTTCTGTTTTTGCTTATAATTCTGCCATGTAACTTCTTTGGAGTTTGGGGCAAGGACTTCTGATCACAAAAAAAGGTTAGTCATGATTGTTGTTCGTTTGATTTGTATCCCTGATTTTCTAATGTTATTTGTTTAATGTGTCTAATTATTAGTGTCTTACCCTTGTCGGTTATAAGCTCTTTTGAGCAGGGCCCTTCTAAATATATTGACAAATGCTGGAGCATCATTTCCATGTACGGTGGCTCCTTTAAGCAGGGGGACGATGTACCCCATACCCATTCACTTAGGGGATCTGGGGGCCCCCCTTGTTAAAGAAGGACTTCCAGATTCTGATAAGCCACTGCCTGCAGACTCTGACAATCAATGGCCAGGGTTGTCAGGAAGAGGCTCTTGTCACCATCAACATAGGGACAAGGTGTTTTGTGGGGCCCCAAAGCACCATCCCCATGTTGAGAGCATGTGGCCTGGTACGGTTTAGGAGGAGGTGCTCGCTCGTCCCCCCCTATCCTGGCCTCCAGGCTGCATGCTCGGATAAGGGTCTGGTATGGCTTTTGGGGGGCACTACGTAAATTGTTTTTTAAATGTTGGCATGGCGTTCCCCTTAAAATCCATCACTTCTGAAAAAGACTATTGTTTTCAAAACTTATTTTTGCATTGATACATGTTCCCCAGGGCAAGACCCAGGTCCACATACACTTTTTATGGCAAATAACTTGCATAAAAGCCTTCAGTGAGGACTTTGGATTTTGCAGGTTTGAGTCTCAATAACTTCAGCCTTTCCCGCATATACCGATTTGACAGGCATGTTCACTGCCAATAGCGAAATTTTTCCATTTACATGTCGGCCCAGTTGAAGTCTTAATTGGCTCAAGTGGACACTATTTTTATGTACTGTGGGATCGCATATTCGCGCTATAGTAAATTACCCCCTTTGAGTTGGAAAAAGAATCACCCCCTCCTCCCCTTATGTCAGTATTTTGTTGAAGCACATTTTGCTTTAATTACAGCCTTTAGTCTGTTGGGATATGTTTCTACTAACTTTGCACTTCTAGACTTTGCAATATTTGCCCACTCTTCTTTGCAGAATTGCTTAAATTCAGTTACGTTTAATGGTAACAATTTGTGGACTGCAGTCTTCAAGTAATTTCAGAGATTTTCAAGGTGGTTTAAGTCTGGGCTCTGACTAAGCCATGCAAAGACATTCATCTTTTTCTCCTTCAACCACTGTGTGGTAATTTTTGCTGTATACTTTTGGTCGTTGTCATGTTGGAAGGTAAAACTTCTTCCCATTGACAATTTTTGGGTGCAGGGCAGCAGATTGTCCTTAAGAATTTGATGGAAACTTGCCTCATCCATGTTTCTTCTATCCCGAAGCCACATGTAAAAATGTGTCCCTGATGGCAGAATGCACATGTTCACACACGTGTGCATCTTCAAAATTTGGCTTTTAAAATTTCAAAAAAAAAAGTTTTAGTAAAGTCCACAAAATGTTAAAATGGTGGCATTTGGAAGAAATTGAGATTCTACCCAACACATCAATCATGTTCTTCATTTGTTGTTCCATAACATTGAGTTTCTTCCTTATGCTGTCAATTTCCCCATTCCACACCATGATGTTGTTGATTAGCCTTTGTGCACTTGTGAAATGTTTAGCTTGCTCTTCAACACCCAGCACATCACCTAAAAATTTGAGTAAAAACATGAATTTAGAAATATGCAGGCATACATACATACATACATACATATAGTAGTACTTGAAGCTGGGGTGTCAGACACTCACCTGTTGTGGTGACAATCTCACCGACTTCCTCTACCTCTCCTTCCTCCAGATCCTCTGTTTTTTTTGGGGGGTTCCCCTTCTTTATCATGTGGGGGGTTCCTGGTGTCCTCTGAGTGGTGTCCACCGAGTCTTCTCTCCCCTATGAGAAAGAAACAAAAGGTATACTTAGCACACAGATACAGTCCAGAAATAGGAATATGAAACATTGCTGGGAAGTGGGGTACAATTGTCTGTTTTGGGCAGAGTTCCTGATTTTTTTTATCTTACCCAAGCTGGAATACTTACATTTTTCTGTCAATTTTCACAGATGGAGACACCCCAAGTATCCACTGGAGCACCTGTGTGGGACACCTTCAAAAGTTTGTTCTTGTGTCCCACAATAGTGCTCCTGTGTCCAGATATGTAAACAGCTGCTGAGTGTCCTCCTTACATTACACTGAATCAAGCTTGCATTTCCTTCTAGTTACAAACACATCTAGACATCAATGTCCAAAACTTATTTTTAGACAAATAGGCATGACCAAATGTATTTACCGGTATCTGCCCAAAATATTGTATTTAATGAGGGAACGATGTTTCCTACAACCGATTAATGTGTCCACGAACATGAAAGTCGCCATTTTATACTGTACGACAGTAACGAAAATAACATGGCACAGCATGCAAGTAATAATAATAACTGGAACACACGACCAATACTTACTTTTTAGAAGAACTTTCTGGATCCTTCTATACTGATCCTGCTCCCTCAGTTTCAGGTCTGACCAGCGTTTCCTTATTTGTTCCTTTGAACTTCATACCCCAAAATTTGTGTGCAGACTCTTCACAACTTTTGTCATGATTTTGTCCTTTCTCACATTCGGGTTGGTGTACGGTCCATTCTTGCCATCATAGTTGTTCCTCCTCAAGATATCCACCATCTCAAGAAAGGCCTTATTTGTAGCTTTAAATCATTGGGATCAGGACGTTTCAGTCTCCGGGCTTTCCTCCTCCTCGTTACTCCAATCACACACCTGCTCTGTGTCTGCCACGTCACTCCTACTGAGCAGTGAAGAGAAGAGACGGGGAATATTCTCAAAAGAACGTCGGGGGGGGGGGGGCGATGCGGGCAGAGTTTCACTCATGCGCAGTGTATATTAAGTGTGCGGAGGAGGGAGGACGAATGTTCTAACCAAGGCGACATATTAATTTGGGCCATCAGTGGCCTATACTGATGCAAGATTAAGGCCTCTATTGAGATAAGATTATGAGTGGCCAGTTTCAATATACAGGGAGATGAGGAATTTGTGGGAAGGGAAACGCAGCTTATATTATAATAAACAAGCTAGGAGGTCAACGCTGGAGAAACTTCTGGAATTTGTGAAGACTCAGGTCCCCGATGCAACCATCGTGTTCTTGGAAAAGAAAATGGGATCTTGGGGAACATGTATAAAAAGGAGCATAATAAAATCCAGAAATCAATCCCATCAGGGACATCAGCAGCACAAATATATGTACCCAGGCTGTGGTACTTCAACAAACTGAGGTTTCTGGACAGCCAGACTGAAGCCAGGGAATACCCTTGCCTGCAGTCTTCCCTCAAACCCAGCAGAGGCACAACCTGGGCCTTCCACCCTGGAAGAAGTGGATGTGCCCAGCTGGAGCCAGGTATATTATTTTTAGGCATATTCATTGTCCTAGTATTAATCATGTTAACTTATAATTGATAACAAATTAATGATTTAAAACAAAGAATTAGATATCAATAGACAGTCATGGCCAAAAATGTTTGGCCCAGTGTCAGCCAGGAGGTGGGCAGGCCCAGTAGGAGCCTCACCCAATCCCAGGTGCCTCCCCTCCGCCTTACAACAAAAAGGCCCAGGAAGGGGACAATGACGGAGGAGGCAGCACTGGGCCCCATTAGGTAAGTGGTGTCCTCAGAAGAACCCCAACGCTGAAGAAGCCTATGGTTGCTATCTAGCCACAAGATTGCTGAAATTGGACAAGGGCCAACGTCCTGTGTGGGAATTATTGGTGAGGCCCTTCAGAAGGGGTTGAGGGGCCAGCTGACTGAGAACAGCCACATATATGAGCTTGCCCATAATCCTCCTCCTTCCAAGGAAGGGTGCAGGGAAGGCTGCAGGGAAGCGTGGAGGGAAGGCTGCAGCAAAGAGAAGAAAATGATGACCTGGCTTCAGTCTGGTCTGACAGAAAACGCAGACTGGTGTAGTACCACAGCCTGGGGACAGATATGTCATCTGCTGCTGGTCCCAATCTCTGGGATTGCTAGACCAGATTGTGCCCCAAATTATATGGACTCCTCTAACTACCAATTTATGTTCCACAGACTCAATGTGTGCCCTGAGGGCCAAAAGGCTTTACAAACTCCAAAAGTTTCTCCAGCGTTGCCTCCCTCTTTATTTTGTTATGTGAGTAGGCAGGTACATTTCTAAAACACAATGTAAAATTAACAAGGGACACCAACCTCCTTGAGGTTAATAAAAAATACAAGATAATAATGTTATTGTAGTAACTTGACACACAAAAAATAAAATTATAGATGGAGATTACTAGAAAATAATTTTTCAATAATCCCCAAAAAAAAGGAGATCTCGATGAAATAAAAAATAAACTATAAAAATGTATTCTAAACATTATTATGGAGATCAGGCTTTTAAAAATTAAATTATTCATGAGATCAGGAGAAATAATCAAGAAATAAGTTTGTGAGAACTGTGTGTGAATATGAGCAGCAAAACAACTTCATAATTCTAACATTAAAAGAAGAAAAGAATGTGCTGCATTAAAAGATCACAGAATTTGCTACGTGAGGAATGTGCTAGCTCCATTATGAACGCTAGTTTTATCACAGCGAGCACTTCCGTATCATACTTGTTTCAGAGCATGCTTCATTTTTGGTACATCGGAACAGAATACAGATGAGTGGTTTTCCCAGTAGGAATTGGTTCAGTCGAAAATATTAAGAACATGTTCTATTTCTATGTCCAATGGGGCATACACACGATCGGAATAGATGACAAAATTCCCGCCGGAATTTTTCTGTCTAACATGCTTGTGTGTATACAGCATAAGGCTCCATTCAGACTTGTAGCACTCCAATGTTGCACCGACTTTGGCGTGCAACTTTGGACGGGTGCGACTTGGATACGACTTTGGCTTTGACCAGTGATTATGGACAACTGTTGCATTGTATAACATTCAGGTATGACTTTCATGTGAGTTTTGAGGGTTAATATTTAAGTCTATGGCCCTTAAGTTGAATGAAAGTCGGAACAAAGTAGTGCATGAACTACTTTGAAGTCACTACAACTTTAAGGGCCACATATATGAATTGTTATCATTGGAAAACATGGGGAATGCAATGTCCAAAATTGCATTGCATGTCACACAAATGTGAATGGAGCCCAAAAATCTGAATGACAGAGTCTGAGTGATGAATTTTACGCATTCACTTCCTAGAATTTTATGACATGTAATCACTATGTCCTTTGTGTAGGCACTGTTGTGTCATGCATTTAACAGAGCCTGTTCTGTTCTGAACAGAGGTGCTAAGAGGTGGAGTTTCAGGAGGTGGAGTCAGTGCAGGCATTTCTGCTTGCAGCCAGCAAGGTACCATGGGACATGTCGTCCTAAAAATGGAAATGGAAAGTAAACAGCAGAAGAGAAGCTGCAAAGAATTTGTGTACACACACGACCAGTAGATAGGCAGCAATCACAACATGAAAGTTTTTTTTTCAAATAATCGATTATTAGATTTTTAAAAATAACTACTATTTGTATTGTTATTACAATGTTGATGTTGTAAATTAAAATGTATATAGTGACTATAGCTATCCCTATTACATGAAAAAACAAGCATTTAATTAAATTGTGGCTTACCAATAATTAGATGTGGTGGCTGCGTTCATTTACTTTTTTAGGCTTTCCTTCTTTAATTCTCACCTGGTGATCTGACCAGTAAGTCTGTTGCTTTGCAAAAGACCAAACAGGTATAGCAGTAACATTGACAAGGGTGCATTTAATTATCAGTTTTTCTTTATGTGAAACCTTTATTCCAAAGGTTAAGAAAAATGGTTTTCTATAACTACTTATAAAGTGATAGCTGGAGTTTGGCTTCAATTTCTTATGCCCCGTACACACGAGCGGACTTTTCAACATCCAAAGTCCGTCAGACCGAGTCCGTCAGACTATCCGATCGTGTGTGGGCTGCAACGGACTTTAGCTTCGCAAAAGTCTGACGGACTTTAGAAATGAAGCATGCTTCAAATTTTCCCGACGGAACTCCGCCGGACCCGGTCCCCTTCGAAAACTCCGCTCGTGTGTACGGGGCTTTAGTGTATCTAATTCTGCTAGTCCATCTAACACTTTCCTCCCCACAGACTGTCAATGCTGTTGTCCAAAGTTGCACTTGTGCTCCTTTTATGCTCTTTCATCCAGAGTGGGGGCAGTCTAATACAGGCCAGATCACCAGGTGAAAACAAAAGGAAAAAAGCATAAATAAAAAAAACTTCTACACATCTAATGATTCGTGAGCTGCTATATATTATATTTTTGGTTTTGGGTTCACCACCACTTTAAGTTACTTATTGAGATAAGTTAGTCATTCTTTTTTGGAATATAACAGTGTTTGCTTGTGATCCGCAACTTTGGATGGACACTAGTTGCTAGTGTCTACATTGTCCTAATATTTGGTTTCGTGAAAAATGGGATGGGTTGCTACTATCTTAACCAGTTTGCAACTGCCCCACACAGATTTACTGCAGCAGGGCAGCTGCTCTGCACCAGATCTTGTACTAGGTACCGTATATACTCGAGTATAAGCCGAGATTTTCAGCCTCTTTTTTGAGGCTGAATGTGCCCCCCTCGGCTTATACTCGAGTCATCGCTGTCTGCCCGCTCGATCAGCGTGTCGAGCAGACAGACAGCGGCCATTCTATTCAAAAGCCGCGCCTCCGGCTCCGCCTTCGCCTGTGATAGGCGGAACACTGAATTTCCCAGCAGCCTGTGTTCCGCCTATCACGGACATCGTATCATCCTCGTACTACGGACGAGGATGATACGACGTCTGTGATAGGCGGAACACAGGCTGCTGGGAAATTCAGTGTTCCGCCTATCACAGGCGAAGGCGGCGGCGCAGCTTTTGAACTTTACAATGGCCGCCGACGAAGAGGGCACGGGACGGAGGCAAGGGAAGGCACGGCACGGGACGGGACGGGACGGCGGCGGCAAGGCACGGCACGACACGGGACGGATGCAAGGAGGCAAGTCACGGCACGGGACGGAGGCAAGGAGGCAAGGCACGGGACGGAGGCTCGGGACAAAGGTAGGCTGGACACACACACACACACACACACACACACACACACACACACACACACACACACACACACACGGATGGAGACACACACAGGGATGGATGGATGGAGACACACACACACACAGGGATGGATGGATGGATGGATGGAGACACACACACACAGGGATGGATGGATGGATGGATGGAGACACACACACACAGGGATGGATGGATGGATGGACACACACACACACAGGGATGGATGGACGGACACACAGGGATGGACGGACACACAGGGATGGACGGACACACAGGGATGGACGGACACACAGGGATGGACGGACACACACACAAGGATGGACAGGCATGTCTCACCCTCGGCTTATACACGAGTCAATAAGTTTGCCAGTTTTTTTGGGGGTAAATTGGGGGCCTCGGCTTATATTCGGGTCGGCCTATACTCGAGTATATACGGTACATGGTCTGGCACTGCCGGGTCTGGGGCGCGCACGTGCGCCGCCGGAACCTAGCTACTGCTGTGACCCGATGTCCGCCGGGGCCCATCAATCTTTGACTAGGACTGCTGGCGGGGGACCCAAAAAGATCAGGATCGAGGCTGTTCTGTGAAAAACCATTGCACAGAACAGGGGTGTAGAACACAGGGATGCAGGAACGGACTGCACCTACATGGGGAAGGTGCAGATCAGCTGGGAAAGCAGAAGTTGGAGGGGCTTTTAAACTAAGCAATGGGGGAGGGGGTCCAAATGAAGCGATAGCCAGCATGGAACAAATTTCAGAGGGTAGTATTGGGGGCATTAGTAGTAGGTTGACTAAAGCACCTAAACCCAAGGTAAGTATAGTAACATGATCTATTTGCAACCTCTGAACACCCAATAAGGAGATAGTATGCTTCCGGACATGTGGCTTGTTCACTAATGCCAGGAGTCTGGCAAACAAGATAGGAGGACTAGAGCTGTTATAGTACAAGGAGGATTTTTATTTTGAGGGAATTTCAGAAACTTGGTTCAACAGCTCTCATGATTGGCTGGTAACCAATCAAGGATATTCCCTATATCACAGAGATAGGGAGGGTAAAAAAGGGGAAAGGGTATGCCTGTATATCAAAAATTATGTACAAGGACGACATCACAAATGGAGCAAGAGAGTAGGTGGATTCCTTTTGTGTAGAGCTACAAGAGGAGAAAACCAAGGGGAAAGTAATACTGGGAGTGTGCTATAGGCCCCCTAATCAGAAGGAGGAGAGGGAGGTGGATCTCCTATCACAGTTTGGAATGGCGGCAAGGATGAGAAGTGTCATTATAATAGGGGATTTTATTATCCAGGCATAGACTGGCGGAAAGGAACCACACATTCATCTAAGGCTTGGCATTTCCTAAATGTCTTGCAGGACCATTTCATGGGTCAGACAGTAAATGCACCAACAAGAAACAAAGCGTTACTAGACTTACTGATTACTAACAATACAGACCTGATCATAGATGTGGAAATACATGACAATTTAGGAAACAGCGATTACAGGTCAACTAATTTCAGTATAATTCACACAAATGGTAAACATAATGGGAATAAAGACACTGAATTTCAAAATAGCCAACTTACATAAACTATGCTCCTTCCTGGAAGATATTAAATTGGATAAAATCCTAGGAATAGAGAACATGGTGGAAAATAGGTGTGCTTTAAGAGCATATTAAATGAGGGTATTAGCCAGTGCATCCCAATGGGAAATACATTTAAAAGAGCTAATAAAAGTAGTGGGTGGCTTAACTCCAACATAAACATGCATATAAAATCAAAGGAGAAGGCCTTCAAAAAATACAAGGCTGAGGAGTCATCATCAGCATTCGAAGTTTACAAAGTATGCAATAAGAAATGTAAGGGTGCAATCAGTATGGCTAGGATAGAACATGAAAGGCACATAGTAGGGGAGAGTAAAAAAAAAAAAATCACAAGAAATTTTGTAAGAATATAAATAGTAAAAGAGGGAGGTCAGATCATATTGGCCCCATAAAGAATGATTAAGGAAATCTGGTTACAAAGGATGGCGAGATGGGGAAGGTTTTGAATTTATTCTTTTCAGTCTTCACGAGGTAAACAGGAGGCTTCGGTAACCATAACTGCAAAGTTTATCCTCGTGACACATCACAGGAAGCACCCTCATGGCTAACAGAGAATAGAATTAGGAATAGACTTGAGAAACTTAACATTACTAAGTCACCGAGACCAGATGGCTTGCACTCGAGGGTCTTAAAGTAACTCAGTCAAGAAATTGCCAGACCATTGTTCCTAATTTTTACGAACAGTCTACTGACAGGTATGGTACCAGCTGATTGGAGAAAAGCTAATGTAGCACCAATATTTAAAGAAGGACCAAAATATGTCCCTGGGAACTGCATACCAGTTATCCAAATGTTTATATTATGCAAGCTCTTGGAGGGGATGATAAGGGACTATATACAAGATTTTAGTAATGAGAATGGTATCATCAGTAATCAGCATGGATTCATGAAGAATAGTTATTGCCAAACCAATCCATTAACTTTCTATGAGGAGATGAGCTGCCATCTAGATAAAGGAAGGCCCATAGATGTGGTGTATCTGGATTTTGCAAAAACATTTGATATGGTTCCCCATAAACAATTACTGTACAAACTAAGGTCTGTCAACATGGACCAAAGGGTGAGTATATGGATTGAAAACTGGCTACAGGTGTGAGCTCAGAGGATGGTAATAAATGGGGAATACTCTGAATGGTCCAGTGTGGAAAGTGGGGTCCTCAAGGGTTCTGTCCTGGGACCAATCCTATTTAATTTATTCATAAATGATATGGAGGATGGGATAAACAGCTCAATCTCCGTATTTGTGGACAATACTAATCTAAGCAGGGCAATCATTTCTCCGCAGCATGTGGAAACCTTGCAAGAAGATTTGAAAACAAACGGGGTGGGCAACTACATAGCAAATTAGGTTTAATGTAGAAAAATGTAAAAGAATGCATTTGGATGCCAAAAATATGAATGCTATCTACTCACTAGGGGGAGAACCTTTGGGGGAATCTAGGATAGAAAAGGACCTGGGGGGGGGGTCTTAGTAGATGACAGGCTCAGTAATGGCATGCAATGCCAAGCTGCTGCAAGCAAAGCCAACAGCATATTGGCATGCATTAACTCCAGAGATAAAACAATAATTCCCCCACGCTACAAGACTCTGGTCTGGCCACACCTGGGGTATGCCGTCCAGTTCTGGGCTCCAGTCCTCAGGAAAGATGTGCTGGAACTGGAGAGAGTCCAGAGAAGGGCAATAAAGCTAATTAAGGGACTGGAGCAGGCCATCTTTAAGGCAGAGCAAAAGAGGCAGCTCCCCTGGCCCTGTCATTGTTGTGGGGCCTAAGGCAGCTGTCTCATACTTGCCAACTATCCTGGTTTAAATTCCCCTGAAGTTTTAGTCCTGTGATGTGTCCCAATATCTCAGCGAGAAGTGCTGCTACTAATGATGCCCAGCTCTGTCCTATTGTTGTGTACAGATGACTCACCTGCAGAGCCTGTGTTTACATGTAGATAACCAGCATTCATATGTTAACAGTGGCAGCATTCATATGTAAATAGTGGCGGCTGGCAGCATTCATATGCAAATAAAGGTGCCATTCATATGTATATCGTGCCCCCCTGAGGTCATATCCACCATCACCTATACTGAATGCTGCCCACTGGGTAGATAAAGGGGATAAAGGTGAGTACTGAACTTATTCTCTCTGGAGAAGAGACGCTTGAGAGGTGATATGATTTCAATGTACAAACACTGTACTGGTGACCCCACAGGGATAAAACTTTTCCACACAAGGGAACTTAAAAAGACATGTGGCCATTCACTAAACATAGAGGGTTCTTTACTGTAAGAGCGGTAAGGATGTTGAATTCTCTTCCACAAGCAGTGGTTTCAGCAGGGAGCATAGATCATTTCAAAAACTATTAGATGAGCACCTAAACAACCACAACATACAGGGATATACCATGTAATATTGACATAAAAACACACACACAGGTTGGACTTGTGTCTTTTTTCAACCTCACCAACTATGTAACATTTGTTATTTAAAAAAAAAATCCTTTAGAATCACTTTAATCCTGACAATTCTCCCAATCTTTACAAGGAAGATCACACACTGTTGATATACTGTAATTCTATTAGATCGGGTTTATTTAAGGTTACCAGACGTTCACTCTGACAGGGCCTAGTTAGTTGTTCACCTATTAGGGTAAAACAAGCAAATCTCTCAGACTCTTAAGCCCCAATAGCAATACGGCTTACATAAAATTTCATTAATAATTTTCCGGTGTGGACCAAATTTTGTAATAAACCTCACTGGTTGTGCTACCCGATTTCTATTATAAGCAGATATGCAAGTTTCTTTAATCAGCTCAGTATTATCAGAGTTAAGTGCATGCTAGAGGCCTGTCCGGGTATTTTTATGTGAATATGCACATCGTTTAAGCCTAGGTTCACATTGAGGGCGGATTTGAAATTGTGCAAGTTCAGCTGAACCCACACAATTCCAAATCAGCATTTCAGTCCAACTTCAGGTGCGATTTGACATCTGTGCAGGTTCATGCACAGATGTTTATTGAAATCACCCCGAAAGCTGCCAAAAATAGTGCAGGATCTACTTTTGGGAGTCAGCAAAGCCAGCATCACACCGATTCGGACTCTGCCATTGCCTCATTAATATGACACACATGCATCTCCCCAGCTTATCTAATCCAATCTCAATCCAGCAATGTGGACAAGAGCAGTGGCTCTTTGGGCTCTCTTTCTCCTCATTGACTCAGAGACAGCATTGGGAGCCACTGGTTCCTGTTGCTGTGAGTCACAGCCAGTTAGAAGGGAAGGGTGGGTGAGGCTGAGCCCTCTCTGTGTGTCAATGGACACAGAGTGGGGCTTGAGAGGGAACATGCACAAGTTCCTCCATAGGAAGCATTTTGCTATGGATGCACTCAGAAATAAGGAGGAGTCAGTCAGTGGGGGACCCAAGAAGAGGAGGATCGTCCCTGCTCTTTTGCACAGAACAGGTTAAATATAACATGTTTATTACTTTGATTAAAAAAAAATAAAACCATTAATATCACTTTATATACAGCAGCTAAAAAGGTCCAGATATCTTCAAAAATGTTTTTTTATATATATATATATATATATATATATATATATATATATATATATATATATATATATATATATATATTAAACATAGCACACTGTGTATCATACACTCACTTTGTTATAGTGCCTATAAAAAGTATCTAGCCTTTTAATTTTTTTGATGTCTTAGACTAGTACAGTTGATTTAATTGTATTTTGTTTATGCCGATCAACATGAATTATCATGTAAAAGTAAAAACAAATCTTAGCAAAGTAATTAAATTAATCACAATATGAAAAGTATAAAACAAGTGGTTTCATAAGTATAGACCAAAATTTATTTGACACACATAAATCATCACCAGGGCAGTCAAGTATTTCCCAAAGCCACATAAGTGGCTAAATTAAAATCAATTGTGTATGATTAAGGTGTTCCAAGTGATTCTAGTCTAAATGTACATGTATCTGGAAGGTCCAGCTTCTCATTAGTCAGACAAAAGAACAGTCTAAGCAGTTTCAAAAAAATATAAAAGTATGATTTAGTGTATGCAATCACATTTCTAATACCTAAATATCCCATTGAGTAGAGTTAAATCAGACCTTGCACCAAAAACACGTGGAGAAAAGTTTAACATACACTATATTACTCACATACGTTTTCTGCCTGCAGTATCCCAAAACTTACAGAAAGATGCTCCTTCACTGTGTTGCATCTTTTCACAGGATTTGGTATGCTCTGTGCTTTTATTTTTAATTGTAATGCCAAGAACAGGATGTCCACTGAAAGTGAGTGACTGTGTAAGCCCCTGTACAAACGGTCAGAGATTTCGACAACCAAATCCGTTGGATTTTGTCCGTCGGATTTTGTCCGTCGGATCTTGTCCGAAACTGTTGCATACACACGGTCGGACAAAGTTGTCGAAAAATCCGATCTTTCAGAACGTGATGACCGAATTTCATTATGATGGGACTACATTCAGGCTAGTAGCCAATAGCTTTGATGTAGGAATTTGATTTGAGCATGCGTGGCACTTGGTCCGATCAAAATTCTCTACACATGATCGGAGTATGTCCGATCGGCCCAGTTGGTCGGGAAATATTTCCAACAAGTTGGAAAATTGGGTCCGATGGATATTCCGACAGAATCAGTCCGATGCATACCACACACAGTCGGATTATCCAACAACACGGTCCAATTGGACAAATTCCGACGGATTCTCCGACTGTGTGTACAAGGGCTTAGAAGGCCTGTCAAAGAGACCCTTGGCAGCTTTAGAAGAGTTACAAGCCTGAGTGGTGAAAGATGGAGAGACTAAACAGTACATACAATATCTGTTGCCAGGGTGCTTCACCAGTCATAGTTTTATGGGAAAGTAGCAAAAAAAAATCAAGTTTGTCTAAAGTCACGTGGGAGACTCTGAAGGCAATTGGAAGTAGGTTTTATGGTTTGGTGAGACTGAAATACAGCATTTTGGCCATAATCTTAAACATCTTGCTTAGTATAAGTCAAACACTGCTCATCATCATAAACATACAATCTCTACTGTGAAGCATGTTGTTGACTATTCACTAATCCTGTTGTAAGAATGTTCTCCTGCAGCAGGCCCTGGAAGTTTGTGAGGGTATAGGTTTGAATGAATACAGCAAAATACAAGGACATTCTTGGAGAAAAACTGATTCAGTTTGCACAAAATATATCTTCCAGCAAGCCAAAGACCCCAAGCATAAAGACAGAATGACAAAAGGTTAATTCATTGAGTCCAGATCTAAATCTAAACTGGACTTAAAGTAACACTAAAGGTTAATATTTTTTTTTTTAAATAACAAAAATATCATACTTACCTCCACTGTGTAGCTCGTTTTGCACAGAGTGGCCCCCGAATCTGCTCTTCTAGGGTCACTCGACAGCTCTCTTGGCTCCTCCCCACATCAGATAACCCCCTGGGGGAAGCTTTCTCCCCGAGGGGTTACCTTTCGAGTGCTCTCCCGAGTCCAGCGTTCCGCATCCATAGACGCCAAATGCAGGACTTGACCCCGTCATTGGATTTGATTGCCAGCAGTGGGAGCCAATTGCTGCTCTGCTATCAATCTATCCAATCAACAGCCGAGAACCCCCTAGCAGAGAGATGGCATGCCCATGTGGGACAAGTTTGAGGGTTTAAGTAAGTTAAACGGAGGTTTGGGGGTCCGGTCACTGACAGATGTTTTTTCACCTTAATGCATAGGAAAAAACACAAACCTTTACATCCCTTTTAAACAAGGCTGCTGCTTCACAATCCCCATACAACTTGACAGATAATTTGCAAGGGGAAACTGGGAAATACTTATGGATGTGTAACGCTGTCATACATTTGCCAAAGCTGTGATACATCAGACTAGGGATGAGCCCACGGTTTGAGTCGAACGTAAGTTTGACTCAAACATCAGGTGTTCATTTGTTCTAAAATGAACATATGGGGCGTTCATGGGAAATTCGAGCACCGCGGAATGCCCCATAATGCATTGCTGTATGATGATTGGCCATGCATGCTTTGGCCAATCAGAGTGTGCTCTGCTGAGAGAGCCATAATTGACCAAAGACAGGGTGCCTTTGGCCAATCATGGCACAGGGGGACTAAGCCCACACCCAACACTATATAGAGCTGTTACATGGCGGCCATGTGTAGTGGTGGCGTGAACAGAGAGATAGCTTTTGTTAGATTAAGCAGGCAGGTTTTTCAGTTAGTGGCAATGTATTTGAGATATATATATATATATATATATATATATATATATATATATATTTTTTTACACACACACTCACACACATATACAGTCATATATATATACTCTGCATCCTATAGCCTATATCTGCAGTGCTTTCGGTGGTGTACAGTTTCTAATATACTTCAGGTGGTGTACATAGTATCTAATACTATGTACAGTTTCCACTACACTTCTGGCGGTGTACACAGTATACAATACAGTGCAGTATTGTACAGTTTCTAATACAGTGCAGGCAGTGTACACAGTATTTAATACAGTGTGTACAATTTCTACTACTTTTCTGGTGGTATACACAGTATCTAATACAGTGTGTACAGTTCCCAATACACTTTAGGTGGTATATGGGAGCCCCTCATCTAAGGAAAATTCTTATTTCGGATAGGAAATTCTTCAACGGAATTTCGTATTTCTGATAAAAACCAAACTTCCATCAGCATCGACTGTCATATTGAGGTATATTTTTGCCGTTAAATTCATCATAACGAATGTTCGTACAAGTTAACGAACTTAACGACAATTCGTATTTCATACGGATTGAAACGGAATTTCGGACACGAAATACGAAGTACGAATTAATTTTAATACGAACCATAATGGAACAGAACGAAACAAATTTATTGACAGCGCCCATGTCTATCAGGTGGTGGTGTATAGTTTCTATTACACTTCAGGCAATCTACACAGTATATAATACAGTGTAGTGTGTTGTTGCAAAACAAAAAATACATCATGTCCGGAAGGCCACCAAGCAGAGGCAGGCACTCACAGGCCACTAAAAGAGGGACCCCAGATGATGACCCATAGGTCGAAACACGTCGGGAAGACTCTACCACTGCCTATTTTACCTGATATGCTCGCTATTAACCACTGGAATGTGAGTTTGATACTTTACTTTTATAAAAAAAAAAAAATCTAAAACGTTATTACACCATCTTGGCTTTATCCTTCCATTTCATGTCTGGGTTGATGTTGGAGCTGTCTCTTTAAAAGCTGTTACTACATACAGTCTAACACATTGAAAGAACCATTTGTCTTGGGATCCATACAACCATAGAACACCGAACCAGTGCCTCAGTATTTGGAACCATAAGCCATTTTTGACCCCTTAGATATATGTCTATTCGGGTCATTTCCATCTGGTAAGCCTGCGCTTTTTAAGGTGGTGGGAGTTGCACTGCGGTGGAATTTACATGGTCACATCTGATTTGGATTCCGGTTTTCACCACATTTTGTTGGGACTCATGTTTATGTATTTATTATTAAAAAATATGGACTCTACCTAATTATTATTTGTGTTTATATATCTCACCATTTGTGTTCATATCTTCATATTTGTGTTTATATTTCACAAAAAATTCATGGTTATATGAATACACTGTATAGGGTTTCCTATATCATTTTTCAACATATATGTTGCTCACTTTTCTACATTCATCAATTTTTTATTTTTTTTTTGCCTTCACTTTTTATTTTGATTATTGTGGCAGCATATATTTAGCGCTTACACTTTATATTTGATATCTCTGTGGCTAAAAAATCCTAGTTTTAGCGTGTTGGCAGCTTTTTCCTATACTTTTGGTACTGCGCAGTGTTATTGTGTGTATAAAGCACTAAAAGAGGGAAAGCAGGCCTCTATGTCTACAGTCAACAGTGGTGGTTGTGAAAAAGGTGCATCCTCTGCAAGTGGCCATGGGGCACGCTTGTCCTTTTTTTCTGCTGCTGGCCATGTTATTGAGCCAGAACATGCAGAAGAGTTGGTGGAATGTATAACCCTGTCACCCAGGCTCGGAGTAGTTTGCCTTCCAATGCAGCTGCCAAAGCGGCCTAAACCACTGTCTCCTTGTCCACAGTCACTCCTTCCGTAGCCCCACCATCATGCACGGAGGAGTCCCCAGAATTATTCGACCACAGTGTTAGATACATGCTGGAGGATGCAGAGAGATTTGAAGGCTCTGATGTTGGTTCCCAGGTTGAGGAAGGGAGTAATGTGAGCGTAGAGAGAGGATACGCTACAGAAGGACAAGAAACTAGCAGTGATGTTCCCCCAGCTGCAGCATACTGCCAAGTTTTCTACAGTGACGGTGGAGAGAGGGGATGAATAGGTCACTGACTGTACATGGGTGCCTGAATGAAGAAAGGAGGAGGCTCAATTTCAATGAGGCAGGATGTCCTCTAGGGGCAGTTTAAGGGCAGCCACCTTATTGCATAGCTCCGCAGGTGCAGGGCGCTGCTGACTCCCTGCTTGGTGTGGGCCCTTTTAGACACGTGTGCAGCAGATCGCACTGTTGCTGTTTGAAACCTATGTCTGAAGTCGATCAAGTGTGACCAGCCCATGTGACATATACCATGTGACACCGCCCCATTGTCACTATATAAGTGACCGCACAGCGCGGCCCTGGCATTCCGGCCGGAGAGCTCGTCGAGTCAACATCTCCAGGAGAAGAAGAAGAAGAACAAGAAGAAGAACAAGAACGGAAGGCGGCGGCGGCGGCGACGACAGCGGCGACAGAAGACCGGGCCACCGCCTGTAAAAGAGCTACAAGAAGGCGCGGTGGCCCGGCAGAAGAACCGAAGGCGGCGACAGAAGAACGGAAGGCAGCGGCGACAGAAGACCGGGCCACCGCCTGTAAAAGAGCTACAAGAAGGCGCGGTGGCCTGGCAGAAGAACCGAAGAGGGGGACAAGACCCCCGAAGTCGGGAGAAGAGGCCGGCGGCGGGGAGGAAGAAAGCCGGACTCCTCCGCTAGTAAAAGAGCTACACACAGATAGCGGAGGAGTCCGGCGAGAAGACCCCCGAAGACGGAAGACCCCCCGGAGCTGTGCAATAAAATATTTTTTCCCTGTGTTGTGTTTTTTTTTGTACTTTATTTCACAGGTGAATGGGTAGGGGTACATTGTACCCCATACTCATTCACATAGGGTGGGGGGCCGGTATCCGGGGGCCCCCTTCTTAAAGGGGGCTCCCGGATTCCGATAAGCCCCCCGCCCGCAGACCCCGACAACCAACGGCCAGGGTTGTCGGGAAGAGGCCCTTGTCCTCATCAACATGGGGACAAGGTGCTTTGGGGTGGGGGGGCCGCGCGGCCCCCCCTTCCCCAAGGCACCCCCCCATGTTGAGGGCACGCGGCCTGGTACGGCTCAGGAGGGGGGGCGCGCTCGCTTGCCCCCCTTTCCTGGCCGGCCGGGTAGCGTGCTCGGACAAGGGTCTGGTGTGGACTTTGGGGGAACCCCCACGCCGATTTTTTTCGGCGTTGGGGTTCCCCTTTAAGCCCATTCCAGGCGGCGGAGCCCGCGATGTCTCCTTCGCGGGCCCCGCCTACCTGTACACGCGCTCGAAATGGGCGGACTTTCCGAGCGGGAACAGTCCGCTCATTTCGAAAGTACAGCGGACAGGCCCACACACGGGCGGACTGTTCGCTCAAACACAGTTTCAGCGGACAGTTTTTCGGAATTTCCGAAAGACTTTGTCCGTCCAACTGTCCGCTGAAACTGTCCGCTGAAAGCCCACACACGAGCGGACTGTCCGCCCAAACACTGTTCAGCGGACAAGGTTGGGCGAACAGTCCGCCCGTGTGTACGCGGCCTTAGGCCGCGTACACACGCGCGGACTGTTTGCCCAACCTTGTTCGTCAAACAGTTTCGGCAAACAGTCCGCTCAAAATTTGCATGAGCGGGCTTGCCCACACACGAGCGGACTGTTTGACGAACAAGGTTGGGCAAACAGTTCGCTCAACTTTTGAAATGAACGGACTCGCCCACGTAAGGAGGAGGCAAATCCGCCCATTTCGAGCGCGTGTACAGGTAGGCGGGGCCCGCGAAGGAGACGTCGCGGGCTCCGCCGCCTGGAATGGGCTTAAAGGGGAACCCCAACGCCGAAAAAAATCGGCGTGGGGGTTCCCCCAAAGTCCACACCAGACCCTTGTCCGAGCACGCTACCCGGCCGGCCAGGAAAGGGGGGCGAGCGAGCGCGCCCCCCCTCCTGAGCCGTACCAGGCCGCGTGCCCTCAACATGGGGGGGTGCCTTGGGGAAGGGGGGGCCGCGCGGCCCCCCCACCCCAAAGCACCTTGTCCCCATGTTGATGAGGACAAGGGCCTCTTCCCGACAACCCTGGCCGTTGGTTGTCGGGGTCTGCGGGCGGGGGGCTTATCGGAATCCGGGAGCCCCCTTTAAGAAGGGGGCCCCCGGATACCGGCCCCCCACCCTATGTGAATGAGTATGGGGTACAATGTACCCCTACCCATTCACCTGTGAAATAAAGTACAAAAAAAAACACAACACAGGGAAAAAATATTTTATTGCACAGCTCCGGGGGTCTTCCGTCTTCGGGGGTCTTCTCGCCGGACTCCTCCGCTATCTGTGTGTAGCTCTTTTACTAGCGGAGGAGTCCGGCTTTCTTCCTCCCCGCCGCCGGCCTCTTCTCCCGACTTCGGGGGTCTTGTCCCCCTCTTCGGTTCTTCTGCCCCCGGAGCTGTGCAATAAAATATTTTTTCCCTGTGTTGTGTTTTTTTTTGTACTTTATTTCACAGGTGAATGGGTAGGGGTACATTGTACCCCATACTCATTCACATAGGGTGGGGGGCCGGTATCCGGGGGCCCCCTTCTTAAAGGGGGCTCCCGGATTCCGATAAGCCCCCCGCCCGCAGACCCCGACAACCAACGGCCAGGGTTGTCGGGAAGAGGCCCTTGTCCTCATCAACATGGGGACAAGGTGCTTTGGGGTGGGGGGGCCGCGCGGCCCCCCCTTCCCCAAGGCACCCCCCCATGTTGAGGGCACGCGGCCTGGTACGGCTCAGGAGGGGGGGCGCGCTCGCTCGCCCCCCTTTCCTGGCCGGCCGGGTAGCGTGCTCGGACAAGGGTCTGGTGTGGACTTTGGGGGAACCCCCACGCCGATTTTTTTCGGCGTTGGGGTTCCCCTTTAAGCCCATTCCAGGCGGCGGAGCCCGCGACGTCTCCTTCGCGGGCCCCGCCTACCTGTACACGCGCTCGAAATGGGCGGACTTTCCGAGCGGGAACAGTCCGCTCATTTCGAGAGTACAGCGGACAGGCCCACACACGGGCGGACTGTTCGCTCAAACACAGTTTCAGCGGACAGTTTTTCGGAATTTCCGAAAGACTTTGTCCGTCCAACTGTCCGCTGAAACTGTCCGCTGAAAGCCCACACACGAGCGGACTGTCCGCCCAAACACTGTTCAGCGGACAAGGTTGGGCGAACAGTCCGCCCGTGTGTACGCGGCCTTAGACTTCTGGTGGTGTACACAATACCATGGACCCATAGTGCAGTTGCTACCTACTACTTTTCTGGCGGTGTACACAGTACACAATACAGTGCACCCATAATTGTTATTACCCTTCCGTTGGTGTATACAATACAGTGCAGTTGCTACTACTTTTCTGGTGGCGTACACAGTAAACAATACAATTTAGTGTAGTTTTGCTCAAAAAAATTTAGAGCATGTCTGGAAGGCCTCCAAGGAGAGTCAGACACTCACAGGCCACTAAAAGGAGGGCAAGTAGGCTCTGTGTCTACAGTCAATAGTGCTGGTCATGGACTGAGTGCATCCTCAGTACGTGGCCGTGGGGCAGGCTTGTCCTTTTTTTCTGCAGCTGGCCGTGTTATTGAGTCACAACATGCAGAAGAGTTGGTGGAATGGATAACAAAGCCTTCCTCATCCTCCGTCAACCAGGCTCGAAGTAGTTTGCCTGCCAATGCAGCTGCCACCGTTAACATGGACATTGGCTCCATGTCAACAGTCATTCCTTCCCTAGCCCCACCATCATGCACGTAGAAGTCCCCTGAACAATTTGACCACAGTGTCGGGTACATGCTGCAGGAGGATGCGTAGCAAAGGCTCAATGATGGTACCCAGGTTGAGAAAGGAAGTAACGTAAACCTAGAGAGAGGGAGTGTCCAAGAAGGACAAGAAACTGGCAGACATATTGCCCCAGCTGCAGCATACTGCCAAGTTTGCTCCAGTCACGAGGAGAGAGGGGATGATGAGGTTACCGACTCTACTTGGGTGCCTGATAGAAGAGAGGAGGAGGAGGGACATCTCCAACGAGGCAGCATGGCCTCCAGGGGGCAGCTTAAGGGCAGCCACCCTATTGCATCACACTGCAGAGCTAAGCAGGTGCAGGGCGCTGCTGACTCCCGACATATTTTGAAAAGTTCTTTGGTGTGGGCTTTTTTGGACACATGTGCAGCAGATCGCACCATTGCTGTTTGCAACATATGTCTGAAGAGCATCAAGCGTGACCAAAAGAGCATCCACTTAGGCACCACATGTTTGACCAGACATATGACGACCTCCCATGCAATCCGTTGGCAACAGCACTTAAAAGACCCACATCAAAGAACAAGGCGGACCTCTCCTTGCTCCTCATCAGCTGGGATCTCCAACCCCACTATACCTCCAGTCCTCTGATTTTAGCAGGAAAATTTCCCTACCCCAGTTGCTAAACGGTCAAAATAAATTTGGTCCCTAGCATCCACATGCTCAGTGTCTGAATGCTAGCTTGGCCAAATTGCTAGCACTGCAATTGCTGCCTTTTCTGCTGGTAGACTCTGCCCCCATTTGTGAATTTGTGAAATGTGCGGTACCTCAGTGGCTAGTTCCCAAACGCCATTTCTTTTCACAGAAGGCCATTCCCACTCTCTACTAGACATGCACATTAGTTTTTGTCCGAATGCATTTTCGTCCGAATTTCAGGTATTTTCATTATCACTTTTAAAAAACGATAACGAAAGTGCAGAATCTGAAAAACGAAAGATCCAACATCAATAAATGCTTTATTTTCGTTTTTGTTGTGACAACAGTTCGATATAGATAGGAGATTCGACATGACACTGACAATAAAAATCTGCGTCTATCTAACCTATGGTCGAATGTGCCTAATCTTAACTCTATTAGTCCAGGATTATTCGACAGAGAGAGAAAAGATTGCCGAAAGATTCTGAAATAAAATATTTCCGTGTGCACGTGTCTACTCTCTACCAGCATGTGGAAGGCAATGTCTTGGCCTCGTTGGACAGGGCGGTCCAATAGGCATGGGGGGACGTTACCTTTCTTTCGTGGCAGACTCCGTAGGCATTCAAGGGGCTACGCAAGCACCCAGACAAAAAGATGCTATGTGGTGCTTGAGTTGGCCTGCTTAGGGGACAGGAGCCACACTGGGGCAGAGATTCTGTCAGCCCTGCAGGGGCAAGCTCAGAGATGGTTGACACCATGCCAGCTTCAGCCAGTAATGGCTGTATGTGATAATTGCACCAACCTCCTCCCCGCCCTCCGACAGGGACACTTGACCCATGTTCCTTGTTTGGCTAATGTCCTGAATTTGGTGGTGCAGCGGTCCTTGAGCAGGTACCTGGGCTTACAGGATCTCCTGAGGCAGGCCAGGAAGCTCTGTGGTCATTTCCGCCGTTCGTCTGGTTGACCTTCAAACGGAATGCAACCTGCCCAAGAACCGCCTCATTTCCAGCAGGTGGGACTCAATGTTGGCAATGCTGCAGTAGCTGCACATACAGCAGAGGGCCATAAATGAGTAACTGTGAATAGACACCAGGACAGGGTCAGGGGCTTGGCTTTTTTTGCCCTGCCAGTGGCTACAGATCAAGGATGCATGCACTGTCCTGTCACCATTTGAGGAGGCCATGAGGATGGCGAGCAGTGACAATGCATGCATCAGTGATACTGTCCCTCTTGTCTTCCTGTCGGAGCACGTGCTTCGTGGAATAATGGACAGGGCACCTGAGCCAGAACAGTGGGAGGAAGGGGAGAACTTCCTTACCTCTCAAGGCCCCCTTTATCCAGATAGAATTCCCGTGGGCCCACGGATCAAACAGGAGGAAGAGGAGGAGGAATGTGTCAGCGTGAAGGATAACACTCAGCATCAGCAGCAGTCTTCAAGGGATCGTTTTCAGTCCCCAGAAACCCATGACGTTGTACATGGCTGGGAGGAGGTGGTTGACGATCATGTGGTCCTTTGTGACCCAAAGTACTCAGGATAGAATTCCTCTGCAAACTTATGCTGCATGGCCTCCCTGATCCTGTGAAAGGACCCTAGGATTCGTGGTATAAAGGAGAGAGATCATTACTGGCTGGGAAACCTTCTTAATCCACGTTACAAAGGTACAGTAGGTGCCGCCGACATTGTGTTTCCAGCGCGACAGTATCGCGCTGGTTCCCGGCGACAGGCTTCTCTAACCAGCGCGATCCCGTTGCACTGGCTGCAATAGGAAAATGTCATTTTCCTATAGCACCCAGAGCGAGCCGACAATGTCGCCTCACTCATGAAGCTTGTGTGCCTTCTTGGGGGCATACAATGCCCTTAGGTCTGGCAGGGATTTTAAGGGGAATCCCCTTCGCCGAAAGAAACGGCGTGGGGTCCCCCCAAAATCCATACCAAACCCCTATCTGAGCATCGTAGCCCGGCCAGCCATGAAAGGGGGTGGGGATGAGCGAGCGCCCCCCCCTCCTGAGCCGTACCAGGCCGTGTGCCCTCAACATGGGGGGTGCCTTGGGGAAGGGGGGCCGCACGGTGGCAACAGAAGGGGGCCGGGATCCGGGGGCCCCCTTGTTAAAGGGGGCTCCCGGATTCCGATAAGCCCCCCGCGCGCAGACCCCGAAACCAACGGCCAGGGATGTCGGGAAGAGGTCCTTGTCCTCGTCAACATGGGGACAAGGTGCTTTGGGGTTAGGGGGAACGCGCGGCCCTTCCCCAAGGCACCCCCATGTTGAGGGCACACGGCCTGGTACAGCTCAGGAGGGAGGGGGGCGCTCGCTCGTCCCTACCCCCTTTCCTGGCCGGCCGGGCTGCATGCTCGGATAGGGGTCTGGTATGGATTTTGGGGGGGATCCCACGCCGTTTTTTTCGGCGAAGGGGATTCCCCTTAAAATCCCTGTCGGACCTAAGGGCCTGGTATGCCTCCCAAGGCAGTTTTTTATTACATTTGGCGTGGAGTTCTCCCTTAGGATTCATACCAAACAGTGCCTGGTATTGGCGGGAATCCAATTCGGATCCCCGCACCAGTGTCAACCCGGCCAGCGATGCTTGTCAGGAAAATAAACATTTTTCTCGGCGCTGGCTCCCACGACGGAGCTCGTAGGGTGTCAATCTCGCCACTAGAAGCGGCAAGATTGACACAATCTCGCGGTCACCTACTGTAAGGTTGCAGACCTTATCCAGCCTTTGCAGAGGGAGCAGAGTATGAAACATCTTTGGGAGGTCTGGCAGAAGGCTTGTATAATGCATTTCCAGAGCCTGGGAGGTTACAACTTCCTGGTGTGTTGCTGAGGCTTTGTTCAAAGAGTGGAGGAGAAGGTGGCCAGCTGACTGATGCCTTCAGACAATTCTTCAGTCCTCAGTGCCAAGGTCTGATTAGTTCCAGCAACCATCACCAGCATCTGAATTACATGGTGCAGGAATATCTAGGTGTAAGATCAGACTTGGAGACCTTTCCAAGAGAACATCCACTGGGTTACTGGGTCTTGAGGATGGACCATTGGCCAGAGCTTGCTCAATATGCAATTGAGCTACTGGCCTGTAATGCATCCAGCGCTCTTTCTGAAAGCACATTCAGTGTTGTTGGAGGCTTTGTAACTGATCACAGAATGCGCCTGTCCACAGACTCTGTTGATCGTTTGATTCATTTTTATGAATGCAAGTCTTGATCACCAGCTACCAAGCACCTGATGCTGATATAACCGATTGATTTTCTATGGATGTGGGATCCCTTGAAGACTGCATATGCTGAGTGACTATCCTATTACTCCTCAATCTTAATGATGATAGCTTCTAAGAATATTTTTGGTTCAGGGCACCACCACCACTGCCTAAGGCTCAATTTTTCTGCCCCTGTTTAACAAAGGCGCGTAATTACTATTTTTGATAAAATATTTAACAGCAGGGCTCATTCCTGAGCTCAACAATAGTATCTGGGAGGGGTTTAAGAGTTATGACACCACTACCATTGCCTAAGGCCCAGTTTTTATGCCCCTGTTAAACAGGGGCATGAAATTTAAAATTTTGATATAATATTTCAGAGTAGGGCCCATTCCAGCACCCATCAAGAGTAACTGTGAGGGCTCACAGAGTTCTGGTACCACCAACACCTAAGGCCCAATTTTTCACAGAGTGTATAGGGCAGGCCGTATAGTATATACAAGCGGTCCCCCATTTTCAAACATCTGACTTACAAATGACTCCTACTTAGAAACGGAGGGAGACAACATGAAGTGAGAGGAAATCTACCCCTAGGAAGGGAAATTCTCTCCTGTAAGAGTTAATATGGGGAAAAGGTGTCCGCACTGATGCTTTATTATCAATTCTTGTTTCCCTAATAACCCAAAATTTTCAAAATCCAATTTTCATTGGGACAGAAAATCCTGTGAACAGGGGCACAGACAGCAAAACAAATGCTACAGGGACGATAACCCTTCCCTATGTTATCCGAAAAGCTTAAAAATAGAGTTTTTGGCTGGAGCCTCATTTAAAAAATGTACCTGTTCCAAATTATAAACAGATTCAACTTAAGAAAAAACCTACAGTCCCTTATCTTGTAACCCGGGGACTGCCTGTATACTGCTGTTCAGAGTATGTAGGTCCTGGGGGCCTCACACCTTTTTCTTTTATTTGGGTGTGGGATTTCCCTTAATATCCATACCAGACCCAAAGGGCCTGGTAATGGGCTTGGGGGGGGGGGGGGGCATGCTATATCTCTCAATGATTTGCAGCTATATTACTGGGACCCGACGTCACATTACAGCCGCAAGCCGTTTTAAATGACTTGTATTCCTTTAGAAATGTCATTTTGTGCAGGGACTGTTCTAAACATGGGAAAGAGCGCCACTTTACAGGCAAACTATAGTCACCCCCCCCCCCCCCCCCCCCCAGCATATTTAAAGGAATATTTCACTTTTATTGTTTCACTTTAAGCATTATTAAAATCACTGCTCCTGAAAAAACACACGTTTTTACAAAAACAAAATTGCATTGATACATGTCCCCTGGGGCAGGAACCGGGTCCCCAAACACTTTATGACAATAACTTGCATATTAGCCTTTAAAATTAGCACTTGATTTTTCATGTTCATGTTTCTAGACTTTAACGGTGTTCACCCACATTTTTTGACTGTTCACATGTTCTGCCACAAACTGAACCAATGGGGTGTTCGGCTCAACCCTAGTACTGAATTTGGTGGTGCAGGTGATCTTGAGTAGGTACCCAGGCTTACAAGATCTCCTGAAACAGGCCAGAAAAGGTTGTGGTCATTTCCGCCGGTCATACAATGCCAGTGCTCGGCTGGCTGACATTCAAAGGGAATGCAACCTGCCCACCAACTGCCTCATTTGTGACATGCCCATTAGGTAGAACTCTATGTTGGCAATGCTGCAGCGGCTGCACACACAGCAGAGGGCCATTAATGAGTACCTGTGGGAGTATGGCAAAGAACAGGGTCAGGGGAGCTGGGCTTCTTTTCGCCACACCAGTGGCTACTGATCAAGGATGCATGCACTGTCATGTCACAATTTGAAGAGGCCACAAGGATGGTGAGCAGAGACAATGCATGCATGCATCAGTGACACTGTCCCTCTAGTCGTCCTGCTGGAGCACACGCTTCATGTAATCATGGACAGGGCACTTGAAGTAGAACAGCGGGAGGAAAAGGGGGACTTCCTTTGCTCTCAAGGCCTCCTTTATCCAGATATCATTCCTGCAGGCCCGCCAAACACACAGGAAGAGGAGAAGGAGGATTGTGTCAGCATGGATGTAGAGGATAGCACTCAGCAGCAGTCTTCAAGGGATGGTTTTTAGTGGCCAGAAACTGAAGGGGCTGTATGTGGCTGGGAGGAGGTAATTACAAATAATGTGATCCTTAGTGACCCAGAGGACTCAGAATCGAATGCCTCTGTAAACTTATGCTGCAAGGCCTCCCAGGGACCATTACTGGCTGGCAACCATTCTTGATCCACATATCAAGGGTAAAGTTTCAGAACTCACCCTGCCTTCTCAATGGGAGCAGAGGATGAAACATCTTCAGGAGGCCTTGAAGAAAAGTTTGTGTAACGCATTTCCAGACCCTGGGAGCTTACCATTTCCTGGTGCTAGACATGATGTTGCTAAGGCTTTGTTCAGTCAGATGAAGAGTGGCGGAGAAGGTTGGTGGCTGACCGATGCCTTTAAATAATTTTTCAGTCCTCAGCACCAAGGTCTGATCGGTTTAAGCAACCATCACCGGTGTCTACATTATATGGTGCAGGAATATCTAGGGGCAAGAGCAGACTTGGAGACCTTTCCAACAGAGCATCCACTGGGTTACTGCGTCTTGAAGTTGGATCAGCAGCTATCAAGCACCTGATGCTGATGTAACTGATTGAAGTTGCTATGGATCTGGGATCCCTTGAAGACTGCCTATGCTGACTATGCTATTCATTCTCAATCTTTATGATTATAGCAAAAATGGTTTGTGTTTTTATTTACTTTTATGTGAATGAGTAGGGGTATAGAATCAGGGGTTCGATGTTTTGGACTATGAAGTCATAGGGTTCTCTGGTAATCTGGACTCCAAGGTATTGTATGGAAGACACCCTGCACAGAGGGAGTAAGGCTGCGTCACGTTCCGGTGGAGATAGATCGATGGGGAGGATTAGCGATTTCGCCCAATTAATAGTAAGGCCCGAGTGTTTACCAAATTCTGTAATGGTATGGAGGGCAGCTCTCAGCGAGGGCCCCTCATCTTCCAGATAGAGGAGCATATCATCGGCGTACATGCTCACCGTCTCCGTGACGGGCCCCGCACGAAGGCCCCTAACAAGGGTACTAGACCTAATTGATATAGCCACCGGTTCCACCGCTAGGGCATATAGAAGTGGGGATAGGGGGCATCCCTGCCTGGTCCCCCGCCCCAAAGGAAAAGGACCAGACAGGCAACCATTCACCGCCACCCGTGCCTCCGGGAAAAAATAAAGGATCTTGACCCATTTCAAAAAATTTGGCCCAAACCCAAACCGGCCAAGGCATTCCCACAAATACCCCCACTCCACAGAGTCGAATGCCTTGGCCGCGTCTAATGCCACCACAACCCTGGAACCCCCATTGTCGTGGGAAGCCTGTAAGTTCATGTGAAGCCTGCGGATATTCATTGCCGTATTTTTACCGGGCATGAAACCCGTTTGGTCAGGGTGGATAAGGGACAAGATATGGGGACATAACCGGGATGCTAAAATTTTTGCTAAGATCTTAATGTCCGCCTGTAACAGCGATATCGGGCAATATGAGTCGGGTCGGTTGGGATCTTTATTTGGTTTGGGAATAACTATAATTGTTGCTTGTCGTAGGGTGTCTGGGAGGGATTCTGACTCAAAGAGGTAATTATATAGATTTAGTAGCTCGGGGGCCAATACTTCAGAATAAGCCGCATAGAAATCCAGCGGCAAACCATCGTGCCCAGGCGCCTTGGACGTTGCCAAAGATGAGAGCGCCAGCTCAACCTCCTCCAGCTTAAACGGAGCCTCCAGATCCGCGATCTGGGCCACCGAAAGTTGGGGAAAGAGAACAGCCTGCAAAAAGTCCCGGGTCTCCTGAGGCGTGACCTCCACACGAGAGGCGTAGAGATCAGCGTAGTAGGACCTGAACATCTCCGCAACGCTCTCCGGGTCAGAGACAATAGTTTCTCGCTCATCCAGCAGCGACACCACTACCGGCGGCCTCGCATCCTGATGAGCAAGATACGCCAGCAATTTACCCGCTCTCTCACCCTGCTCAAAAATCTGTTGTTGCGTAAAAAAATGCTTTCTCCTAGCCTGTTCAAAGTGTAATTGATTTAAAACACGAGTTTGGAGCCTGAGAGCCGAGGCGTTCTCCGCACTAGGGTGCAGTACAAACTCCCGGGTAACAGCCTCCAAGCGCTCTTCTGCCTGACTAAGTGTAAGTTTAGATTAGCTTTTTAACCTGTTAATGCGCCTGATCAGAGTGGAACGCGCATGGATCTTAAATGCCTCCCAGACACTGCCACCAGTCGCCGTTCCCCTATTAGCCGTAAAGAAATGAGTCCATTCTGCCGACAGGTCCTCCTGTTCCCCCAGCGCCCCAGCGCCTTCAGCCAAAAGGGATTGAGGCGCCAGACCCGAGGTCCAGTCTGCTGGGCCAGCGTAAAGGTAGCCCAGCACGGAGCATGATCCGATAGGGATCTTGCACAGAACCCCGCGTCTTCCAAATAAGGGAGGAGAACGCTGGATGTCAAAATGAAATCTATGCGGGACATGGTAGAGTGCGTGGCCGAGAAGCATGTGAACGCCTGAGTCGTGGGATATCTGTAACGCCACACATCAGTTAATGAAAACTCCCTGAGGGTGCGGCTTAACCTAGACTCCGTCTGGGCTGGAGGCGCGGAACCACCCGGCAGTCTATCCATGTGCGGGTTAAGGGCTACATTAAAATCCCCAAGCCATATGGCAGGGATATTCGGGTGCTGAGCCATATAAGAGAGTCCCTCAGACACGATAGTGGTAGAGTAGGGAGGTGGTATGTAGATTGCAAGAAGTAGATAGCGTCTGCCTTGTATAGTGCACTGTAGAAAAACAAACTGGCCCTGGGGATCGGTTCGTAAATCAATCAACTGAAAATGCACGGTTTTCGCTATGAGCAAGGACACGCCCCGGGAATAGGAGGTGTGGGTCGCATGGTACGCCCAGCCAACCCACGGTCTCCTAAGCGCCAGCTGATGCCGGCCCGTAACATGAGTTTCCACAAGCACTATAACATCAGCTCTGTATGATTTAAGGCAAGTAAAAACGGCCGTACGTTTAAGCTTATCCCTGATACCCCGGACGTTCCACGTCAGAAACTTGATCGGAGCCATAAGAGATTAGTGCTAAGACCAGGTAGCAGACGGGGCAGACCGGACCGAGGAATTGAGTCCACTCCTCGCCCTCCCCCCACCAACCACCCTCCCATCTGTGAACATAGAAATACATTGCACTGTACCATATATGCAGTAATCAACCAAAAAATAAACATAAACTCAAACCCCAAACACAACCCCCCTCCCCCCACCCAGCTCTCAGCCCCCCTAACTGGGTTGGAGCATACATCCCCAAATTGCCAAACTATAGTCCGTACCCCCTGCATCGAAGGCGTCCAGCGCAACCTCCTCCCCTCGCCTGGATTATTCGATTCCGCAGGGGGACATACTAGGCACATAACCATACACGGGGCGGTCACTCGCTGCATAAGGTTCAGGGAGTAGGCCGCCGGACAGGGCCGTAGAACAGGGGACACGGCCTCCGCCCCCGGTATCAATGTAGAAAAAAAATCATTAGCGAAAAAGGGGAAAAAAAAACATTCCAAACACAGCACGGCGATCAGCTATGATCATAAAAAGGTGAACACAAGAGGGAAAGATGGGAGAAGGAGAAAGGGAACACAGACAAGTAAAATAACAGAGGGAGAGCCTGCTTCTGGCCCAGGTACAGTTATAGCACAAGGCCTGTTGGCCTTTGGGAGGCATAGGGACACAGCACCGAGTCCGCCAGATTCACATAGATAGTCCCAGAGGAGAGGAAAGTAGGCAGATATGAGGACATCCGATTGAACTGGGACAGTCTCAGTTTATGCAAAAGTACACAGGGCGAAACGGTCTATAGTAGTGGGTACAGCCAAACAGGTCCGCAGGTGTCAGTAGGTTGGCGTGCGAGAACAGTCAGTGTAGCCCAGGTACCAGCCGGTAAAGCCGTACTCCCAGCAGCAGGGATACAGTCTAGGGAAGGAAGCCAGAAGCAGCGGCATAGGATAGAACAGCTTACCACCACGAAACAACATGTCAAAGCATCCGCTAGGCCCGGCGATTCCTATCAGCCTCCCTCCTCTCCAGCCACTCCACTGCCTGCGTCAGGTCATCAAAAAAGTGCGCTCGGTCCTCTCCCAGAACTCGGAGTCTTGCCGGGTACATCATCGCATATTTGAGGTGGTGGGTGCGCAGCCGCCGCTTGACCTCGGCGAAACGAGCCCGTTGTTTCTGGACTTCTGCAGAAAAGTCTGGGAAAGCCATGACATGACTCGCTTGGTAGGGGATGTTGCCCTTTTCTCTACTCAGTCTCAGAACAGCGTCTCTGTCACGGTAGTTGAGGAACTTGGCAATGAGTGTGCGAGGCGGTGCGCCTTCCGGCGGGCGCCTTGCGGGCATACGATGTGCCCTCTCCACTATGAAGGTGGTAGAAAAGGCTTCCCGTCCGTAAGTGTCGATCAGGAGCCTCTCAACAAAAGCAGGTGGATCGGGTCCCTCCGCACCCTCCGGCAGGCTTATAAAACGAATGTTCGACCTGCGTGATCTATTTTCAAGATCATCTTGCTTTTGGGCAAGAAGCTGAAGTTGGCGCCTCACCTCTTCATGGGAATGCTGGAGTGGGTGCAGCACATCTTCCGTCCGGCCGATCTGTTCCTCCGTCTCCTTCACCCGGTCCTTAAGTTTAGACATATCCTGTCTAATGAGGGATATGTCGACCCTGACCTCCTCAATTTTTGTGGTAAGGGAGGACTGGCAGGCAGAGATAGCTTCCAATACCTTGTCGGTGTCATTCGCCGCTGGTTGAGAAGCGGAGGGTAAGGAGGTGCCATCTTGAGCAGAGTCTCTGTCTTGCCTGCGGTACTTATCCAGAGAGGTCACCGCCGCGCCGTGCTTTTTCGTAGGCGACATGTCAGGATAGGAGATGGGATCTCAATCCACCGATCCCCGTTAGTTTCAGGCCATTACCGAAACAGAGGATGACTGTACAGGATAGACCGGGAGCGGAGCAGTCCTCACGTGCGACCTACTCCATCGACGCCCAGGCCACGCCCCGTGAATGAGTAGGGGTACATCATACCCCTACTCGTTCACAAAAAAAGTATAAGTAAAAACAGT
Organism: Lithobates pipiens; assembly: GCF_037356315.1. Lineage (NCBI taxonomy): Eukaryota > Metazoa > Chordata > Amphibia > Anura > Ranidae > Lithobates > Lithobates pipiens. The sequence continues at coordinate 138,256,284 of NW_027507787.1, read as the reverse complement.
GTTGACAAATCCATTATGAAAACATATATATATATATATATATATATATATATATATAGATATATATATAGATATATATACACATATACACATACACACACACATACACACACACACACTATCCATGAAATGACAACATGATAGTTTTTTTTTTTTAAGGACTGATCAAAATAGGTTCTTTGTTTTTAATTTACACTTTTTTGTGCATGAGTAGGGCCCCCCTTACACATTCACGTGGGGGGGGGGGTGTAGGGAGGTGGTATCTGGGTGCCTACTTATTGTTATAGGAGGCTTCCAGATTCTGTTAAGTTCCCTGCCCATAGACCCCCACAGCCACCAGGCCAGGGTTGTGGGGAGGAGGCCTTTGTCCTGAAGTTCCCACTTAAAATCCACGCCAACTTATTTTATTTTTAGTTTTTGCATAGAAACACACCCCCACCCCCTTAAGAATTCACACAAAATCTAAAGCACTGTGTATAATGTATGAGGCCATGCTGTTTTTTAACTTTATTTGTTCTTACATATTCCTATACTTGCAAACAAAGATGGGAGGACAGCCCCGTTGCATGGCCTGTCGAAGTCATGTGACTGTCCCTCCTCCACTCATGGAGTTTTCTGTTGCAGAAGACATTTTAGTGAGGTGCAAACAGCCCAGTGCCATGTAAAAATGCAGGCCACAGTATTAGGTAATACTGCAGAGCATAACAAGAAGCCTTATAAATCAGCCCTTAATACAGTATGTGAAACCCATGGCATAGATGTGCAGTCTTTTTACTTTGTGCTAAAACCTCGAATGGACACTGTCAATCATTGAAATACTGACTAATGTATGAATGCATTACAACTTGTGGACTAGGAAGTAAATGTAAACACAGACACTGATATAGGTAAAGTAGATTAATATTCTTGCAAATTGTTGATGCTTGGGAGGAATACAGATCTTCGTACTAGTTGTTTCTCTGACAGCATATATTTATTTTCAGCTTGTTTGTGAATTCTTGCTGTAGGGGATTAATTTGTCTTGTTGTTTAGACACTTAGCCATGACTTCATGGCACATAGAAAACACAGCAGTGAAGATAAAACCTGAAACTGCTTACAGATATTTGTCAATCTCATAACTGATTTTTTTTTGAAGAATGAATAAAATGATGTCAGAATAGAGGTCAAAATATATCATTTTTACAATGCACTAGAAATTATTGTTGCCATTATATTCATTAATAATGCCGTCATTGTAGATTAAAAGGTAGATTATGAAACATCTGTCAAAATTTCTAGGAGCAATTTTTTTCTGCCTCATCAAAGAGTAACTTTAATAATATTTCATTGCTAAAGGAGAACTTTTGTGAAGTAGAATGCTTTTGATGGATCATTAACATTTTATTTCATGAAAATTCTATAAGGCATTACTCAACATTTTTGTCCACCCATGACTGGCGATCCCCCACTGCTCTCTTTTGACTTTTTTGACTTTTAGCTGTTGTGTAAATATTATTATTGGACATATTTAGCAATTTTTATCCAATCAGGGCCTGCCTGGCAAAAAAAAATTGGGTGGATGCTTTTTGCAGGCTTTTAAATTACTTAGTTTGGTAAATCTAATGCTGATTATACAAAGATCTTATCGTCAGAATGTAATGTGTATCAAGAACTTAATCATAACCACTAAATTCTCATATAAAAAAGTGTTAGCATATTAATGTAATTTGAAATGTTTCAATGCATATAGTAACTTTTATAAAACTATCTTAAAATCACTAACATTACCAACCCTCATGGTCCTATAGGCACTTGTCTATGATCAATGACCACAATTTGGAATTTGATCTGCTAATGATGGAACTCACACTTCTCCAATTTACAATAGAGATTGTTCTCAGTTTCTGAAGCACACGATAGACCTCTATGTGGTGGCTCTCCAGAGACGTGGGAAAATATGAGGAAATCATCGATATAAACCACCACACATAACTGAAAAAAATCTCGGAGGACATCGTTAATGATTTCCTGGAAAACTGCCCGAGCGTTACAAAGGCCAAAAGGCATTACCAGGTACTCATAATGGCCTGTTCTGGTATTAAACGCAATTTTCCACTCGTTGCGCTCCTTAATTATCACAAAATTGTATGCCCCTCTCAAAGCAAGCTTCGGAAAAACCATTGCCCCCTTTAGCCGGTCAAATAACTCTGTAGTCAATGGAATCGGATAGGCATTCTTAATCGGGAAATGATTGAGACCCCTATAATGAATACAAGGTCTCAGTTCACCATTCTTCTTCTTCGTCTTCATAAAGAAGAAACCAGCACCAGCAGGGGATGAGAATTTGAAGATGAAACCTTGAGAAAGTGCCTCTGCAACATACTCCTCCATGGCCTTATCCTCCAAGACAGACAAAGGGTAAACCAGACCAGGAGGGGGCATGGCACCAGGTTGAAGGTCAATTGTGCAATCATACAGCCGATGTGGAGGCAAACTACTGGCTTGACCTTTGTCAAAGACATTGCTAAAGTAGCTGTACTCCTCCGGCAGGGAGGGAGGAAAGTGAAGAGGTGCACAGGACCTTCTACTTCTACTTTCTGGAAGCATGTCTTACTGCATTGTGGCGACCAGAAGAGAAACTCAGCACAGAGCCAATCAAAAGAGGGGTTTTGCCTCTGTAACCAAGGATAACCAATAACCAATGGAAACTTAGGTGAAGAAATAACTTGGAATTGGATTATCTCATGGTGAAGAGCTCCTACAGCCACGGACAACGGAACCGTCTCATGAGTCACATGGGCAGTCTGTAGGGGTCTCCCATCAAGAGCCTTAATGGCAAGTGGAGAGTCATGCAGGTGCAGCGGAATAGAGTACTTCAATACAAAGGCAGCATCAATGCAACCCCAGAGTCGATTAGAGCCTGTATCTTGACTGACAACTCAGCACAAGAAAGGGTGACTGATACCAGGGGCTTGTCCTTCAGGATGACTGGGGACGAAATAACGCCACCTAAGGTCTGTCCATGACAGGACCTCAAGGTTCGGGAATTCCATGGACGGGTAGGACGAGACTTGAAAAAGTGACCTGCCTGGCCACAATAAAGGCACAATCTCTCCCTCCTCCTAAAGGTTCTCTCATTCGCAGAGAGACGGGTGAAGCCCAAGTTCATGGGTTCATCTTCAATTACTGACTCAGTACCAGGAGGCATGGGAGGTGAGGAAGGCATGGGTGTGACTGCACAGCTTGGAGGCAAATGTACAGGAGGCAGGGGCGCTGATAGAAATCGTGGGGCCCCGTACAGCCTACCTGACAGGGCCCCCCTTCAGCTCCACCCTTGGTCCCTCCTTTAGCCCCACCCCTGGCCCTTCCCCAGATGTCATATTGTGCTGCAGACAGTGCCACCAATGCCATGCCGCCCATCACTGCCATATTGTGCTACAGACAGTGCCACCCATGTACTGTCTACAGCACAATATGGCATTGGAGGCATGGGTGGCACTGTCTATAGCACAATATGGCACTGGCAGCATGGGTGGCACAGTCTCTACAGGCAGCACATGATACCTGCAGATAGGGCCACCCATGCCGCCAATGCCATAATGTGCTGCAGACAGTGCCGCCCATGCCATATTGTGCTGTAGACAGTGCTACCCAGTTGGTTTGTTGTACTCAGACAGATAGTGTTCAGTCAAGGTGGCTGGGGGATTTATTTTTATTTTTTTAACATTAGGTCTCGGATCAGGTTGCCTGGGCCCCCCTGCTGGCCGGGCCCGGTACAACAGGGCCAGTTGTACTGGTCTATCAGCGGCCCTGACAGGAGGCTTCCATAATCACTCCTTAAAAGAGAGTCTCTCTCTGAGTCTGGAGTCAATGAGAATAGCCAATGTGATCAACTTCTCCAGGTCAGTGGGTATATCTCGGGCTGCTATCTCATCCTTGATGGAATCCAAGAGACCATGAGAAAAAGCAGCCACGAGGGCCTCGTTGTTCCAAGCAACCTCTGCTGCCAGAGTATGGAATCAAATGGCATAGTCGGCAACAGTTCCCATACTCGGTTTGATGGACATGAGGAACTTGGCAGCAGAAACGGAGCATGTAGGAACGTCAAATACCCTTTTAAAGGAGGCCACAAACTCAGGTTAACTCGAGACAACAGATTTTTGCGTCTCCCATAGAGGGTTTGCCCAGGCCAAGGCTCTCTCTGAAAGCAAAGATATCATGAAACCTACTTTGCTTCTGTCCATGGGAAATGCCTGGGGCAGCATCACAAAGTATATCTCAGCCTGGTTGAGAAACATTCTGCATTAGACTGGATCACCCTAAAATCGCTGGGGAAGCGGAGCGGAAACAGACATACCCCTTATAGAGGTAACACTCGAGGCGGGTGCCTGCACAGACACTGGCACAGCAGCAGGAATGGCCTGCAATGCAGGCTGTACCGGAGCAGCCACAGTAAGAGATTCCAGGTGAGCCGTGCGGCTCAGGAGCATTTGTAACACCATGGAAAAGTGATCCATGGGAGATCTTGTTCATACAATCTGGAAAAAATACCAACAAGTGGATTGACTGCATCTTCTAAATTCATGGCCCTCGCCTACTGTCAGAAACTATGAAATCAGACTGAGACATAAGTACGAAGATTGGAAAGGTGGAAATATGTGGGCAATTGCTAACGCTGACCAACATATATAACCACCTAGAGTGGTTTTGGGTGAATTATCTTGGTACTGATACAATAATAACACGTACATGAAATGAAAATCAGAACTTTAAAACATACAAAACACACATATTGTTCATTGTTAAAAATAATAATACACCATGAAAAACGAACAACTAACAGGTCCCCCCGACAATTGTCGAAAAGAGTGGAGTATAGAAAATTTCCTCTACCGGTTTTGCGGTAAAGACTGCTTCTTCAGGAGGGATGGTCTGTAGAACAGATAATACAATAAAAATGTATACATACAAAACAGCTTAAAAAAAAAAAAAAAACATTACACACATTATTGAAAAAGGAAGACCTGCTCACCCAACTGGACCGACTCCACCAGCAACATGACCCAAATACAGTTCACCTCGCAATGAGCAATGGGGGATTGTAGTGACAGTCTAATTAAAAGGTAATGATGCTGGGGGCGTGGCCTGAAGCTGAGCCGTATGGACGCATAACTCCGAAGCTCCTACTACCTCGAGGATACAGCGGCTCACAGCGGCTTCCCAGACTGCGTTTTTGGAGCACACACCTGGCGTTCCAGTGGGGGCACACACTCGGCACGAGATGGGCAAGAGGAAAGGTGCACCCAAGCCACAGAGGCTGACGGACTGCTTCACCCAGCCGCGGCAAGGAGACAGGCAAGAAATGCTAGCTGCCAAAAACCTGCCCAGATTGCTCCCCAGTGCAACATCCCCAAACAATAATGGGTAATTTTGCCAGCAAAACTCCCCACCCTCATCCTCACCATCAGGGAGCCCAACCAAGACCAAGCTTAAGCTGGATGGCTTGGATGCAGCCCTGCACTGAGCCCGGTGGTGGATTCAGAGGATGACACCAGGGAGCTCCATGACTCTATTAATAACTATCCCACTACAAACCAGCCTGTATTGGACACTGTGCTTAAAGACATGTTGGTCTCTCTGAGGAGCACTTTACAAACAGATATGCTGAGATGTATGCACAGATTTAGTGGGGATTTGAAAGCGGTGGAAAATAGGGTGGAACACATGGAGGGCAAAATGGGAGAGTTCACATCCACCATAAATGATCTGGTGGATACCCATGAGGAACAGGATGAGGATTCGGCATGGATAAGAGAAAATAGCAGACATTGAGGACAGGTCTAGGAGGAACAACCTCAAAATTAGGGGAATCCATGAGTCAGTCCAGACATCAGACCTGCGTTGCTACGTGACTGACCTCTTCACCTCTTTCCTGCCTAACTTTTCTGTCATGGAAGTCACCATAGACAGAATTCATCGCTTACCTAAACCATCATTCCTCCCGGAGAAAATTCCCAGAGAGGTGTTTCTCCGCCTACACTTTTTTCATGCAAAAGGAACAACTAATGCAAAAAATGCGCCTGCGGGAGCAAATCCCATCCCAATATCAGCACTTGCAATTTTAGGCTGATTTATCTCAACATACGTTGCAAAGGAGGAGAAACTTGAACACTATCACAAAAGTGCTCCGCAAACATAACATAGCGTCCAGATGGGGCTACCCTACTAAACTTACAGTTAATAGACAAGATCAAACGTATGCTGTGGACTCTTTGGATAAGGGTCTTTCCTTGTTGAGAGAATGGAAAATCCTCCCAGAAGCTTCTGAAGACAATTACGGTGTTACCACTAGGCAACCATCTAGCCCAGGCTTGCACAGAGTCACCCAAAGTAACGCCAAGTCGCATAAATGAATGATACCGCATCACAGAGTATACTTGTATCCCGTAGCGGAGTGTTAGGCTACCGACTAGGCTTGGACTTATCCCCCAATTTACCTGAGCAGCATCTGGCTTCACTCGGTCATTACACAAGTCCAGTATGGGGCGGAATGCTCATGTGTTCTGCACCTTTCAATGGAAACGCATGTCTATGCGTCCTGTTTGCGATACCATGTTCTGTTATTTCTTTGACTATTCTTTCCTTCTCCACAAGGCCGGTGTCGGCGTCTGAACCCAGAGGGGATGAAAGATCGACGCACTATATCTCAATCTCTCAATGTCAGTGAGTACACACACTATGGTAAAGTCAATTCTTGTTACACAGATTCCCTCATATCTGTCAATGCTAAAGGGCTTAATTACCCAGTGAAGAGGAAATCCCTATGGAGAGAAGCAATAATAAATAATTCCAATGTTCTATACGCTCAAGAGACACATTTCTGTGCCACAGCAGCACCGGTGTGCAAACATAAAAACTTCCCACACATTTTTTTTGCGAATGCTTGCTCCAAAACAAAAGGAGTTATGATAGCGATCAAAGACACTGTGGCATTTACCTTACACATGGAAATAGCCGATCCTCAGGGCCGATATCTGATGTTGATTTGTGACATCAACCAAGTAACTTATACTATTGTGAACTTGTGCGCACCCAACTCACATCAAATACGTTTCTTCCGCAAACTTGTGAGAAAGGTAAGGAAATGCAAGAAAGGGTCTCTAGTGATCTGCGGGGGCTTTAACATGGTGCCGGAACTGTCTGCGGATTCTACGTCCAAGTCAAAACGCCCAATGGCCTCTCTTCATAGTTCTTTGCATGGGGAGGATAATATATGTATGATGTGTGGAGATGTCTGCATGCTGGAGAGAGGGACTTAACCTTTTTCTCCAACCCTCACCACACCTACTCGAGAATCAACTTGTTCCTGGTCGACTATCGTACATTGTCTAGAGCGATTTCAGATTCAATAAATAACATAACGTGGTCAGACCATGCGTCTATTACGCTATCTTTAACAGACACTTCTTCTTCTAACCAGATTCACCTCTGGAGATTTAATTCCTACCTTATGCAACAACCTGGAAACAAAAAAAATCATTGAGGACCACCTGGGTGAATTTTTCTCCATAAATGAACCATCTGTAACTAATTGCTTCTCACTCTGGAATGCCCATAAGGTGTTTATCAGGGGTATTTTCATTAAGTTGGGGGCTAGGGCAAGGAGGCAGCAGCAAAAAACGTATACGCGAAATTACCACTGAAATCTTTGAACTGGAAACAAAAAACAAACAAACCGCGTCCAAATCTTTAACTGACAGACTAACCGACTACGGTATGATCTCAGACTCCTACTACTAGAAAAATTTGAAAAACAGACTAAGAGACTTAAAATCACATACTAAATTATTAGCACATCAGCTTAAGGGTTACAGACACAAATGCAAAATTCCCTACATCCTTCAACCCACAAACCACACCAAACTACAACATCCTCAGGATATTGCCAATGCATTTAGCGATTTTTATAGCAACCTTTACAATTTAAAAGACGACCATGACACTATTCAACCTACTGACGCAGTGATTAATTTTTTCCTACAACAAATCTCCCTCCCTACCCTCTCTCCGCAACACATAGCAAACCTTAATTCGCCCTTTACCATGGAGGAAATAGGTAAAGCCATTGACTCCCTACCTACTTCTAAATCTCTAGGCCCAGACGGATTCACAGGGGAAAATTAGCAAACGTATAAATTAATCCTCTTACCTTATTTGACTGAGATGTTCAATGCTGCTGCGGCCTCCTCGTCCTTCCCACTAGAAATGCTGAGTGCACTGATAGTGACTCTACCGAAGCCAGGGAAGGAACCGAATATCCCAGCCAATTTTAGACCCATCTCTTTGCTAAATACAGATGTGAAATTGTACGCCAAAATAATAGCCAACCATTTGATAAACATCCTTGCCCATTTGATACATCCTGATCAAACTGGATTTACTAGAGGGCGCCAGACCTCTGACGCTACCAGGAGACTCACCAACATTATTCACCTTGCTAATGTCTGGAGGAGGCCTTCTCTGCTCCTAGCGCTGGACGCAGAGAAGGCCTTTGATAGAGTCCACTGGGGCTACTTACATAGGGTTTTAGCTATAAATGTTTTTTCTGGTAACATTTTGGATGCTATAATGGCCTTGTATTCAAAGCCCTCAGCTAGGGTATTCATCTCCGGAGCATTCTCCAACCCATTTAATATCACTAATGGCACCCACCAAGGGTGTCCGCTATCCCCACTAATCTTTAATTTAATCTTGTAACCCTTGGCTGTTTACATCAGGTCGCACCCAAACATAACTGGTTTCCGGGCCCATAACTCTGAACATGTGATAAGTTTGTTTGCTGACGATATTATTCTGATGCTTACAAACCCAGAAACACCCATGGCTTTGGTACATGAAACTTTGCAAATGTTTAACAAATTATCGTACTACAAGGTCAATTAGGGGAAGTCTTACATATTAGGGCTGGGGGTGAATACGCCCCTAAAAAACAAACTCAGTTCATGGTTTCCATACAAGTGGAGCAACGAGGGTGTTAAATACCTAGGAATCACTCTGACGCATCTGCTAAAGATCTATAGGTCAGCAATTATATCCCTATCTTGAACGCCCTGCCATGGAAACTTCAGGAGTTATCTAAAACAGAACTACTCTGGTCTGGTCGTCTGGCGGCGTTTAAGATGGTAATTCTACCACAACTGATTTATTTGTTTAGATCACTCCCCATTCCGGCCCCCAAAAGCTTCTTCTCCAGAATCCCAGCTATATTAAACAACTTTCTGTGGAAGAGGAAAAAAGCCAGATGGGCTTTTAAAAACTCAGTAACATCAAAGATGGCGGGGGGGGGGGGGGGTGGGCAATATACAAATTAGAGACTACTACATGGCCTCGGTAATGGCTCAACTGAGGCTGAGGACGTGGTTTCCCGATTCACCTCCAACCAGATGAAGAGAATTGGAAGAGAGCCAAGTTCCCAATAAAAATCTTTATAACTACTTGATAGCTAACATGTCCACCTCCTATTGCAACATACCTCTGGCCCCAACGATGTTGGCGTCCTTAAAAGCATGGAAAACATTAACGGCCCAAACATTTCAGTCCCCCTCCTCCTCATTATCCTTCCCGATCACTAGCCTTTCCGAATTTATCCCAGATTTCCATGTCTTGAACTGGATGGGGAAAGGTATTAAAAATTTAGAGGACACCCTCTAACATTATTCACCAGATTAGAGATAAGCACGGCACCCCCTATTCTAAAAATAAGGATATAGCCAGACAGTTTCGAGAAATACTACATGGGCCTGTATGACCTGAATTCAGGGAACCATCGCCCTACCCAAGTTGACGGGAGACTGGACATCATTAGAGAGTTCCTATCACGATATTGCCCTACCACCCTCTCTAGGGAACAAACGGAGGAAATGGAACGGCCCCTATCCTTAGCGGAACTCCAGATTGCGCTTAAACAAATGAAAATGGGGAAGAGCCCGGGCCCAGACGGGTTTACACTCCAATATTATAAGTGTTTTTTTCCAGCGTTATCTCGTGAGATGGTATCAGCGTTTAATTACCTAGCCTCTCCCAATGTAGCTACTGGCCACATGTTAGAAGCCCATATCACTGTGATTCCGAAGGATGGTAAGGACGCAACTCAGGTTACAAATTACAGACCTATATCCCTCCTCAATGTAGACACCAAATTGTACGCTAAGCTGCTAGCTAATAGAATGTCCCTGTTCCTCCCCAATCTCATATCCCTGGACCAGGTCGGCTTCGTCCCTGGCAGAGAGGCCAGGGATAACACTATCAGAGCACTGAATCTTCACTATTGGTGTAAGACTTCGGGCACCCAGGGTTTTTTTTTATCATTGGATTCAGAGAAGGCGTTCGACAGGGTGGCCTGGGACTACATGCGGGAGGTATTGAGGACAATTGGACTCGGCCCTCGCGTGCTGGCCCATATTATGGCGCTTTACTCCTCTCCAACTGCGAGGGTGCGCGTTAATGGCCACCTGTCGAACGCCTTCAACATCCGTAATGGTACCCGTCAGGGCTGCCCCTTATCCCCCCTAATATTCGTACTTTCGTTGGAACCCTTTCTTAATCAAATTCGTAGTAACCCCGATATCAAAGGCCTTACCATCCGCGATAGAGAATACAAGGTTGCCGCCTTTGCGGACGACATACTTCTCTCCCTATCCGCCCCACGTATCTCGCTACCCAACCTCTTACAGGATCTGGAAGACTTTGGGAAAATATCCAATCTGAAAATTAATTATACTAAATCAAACGCGTTAAATATCTCCTTGCCTCGACATGAGGTAGAGGGATGTGAAGCCTCCTTTCCATTTGCTTGGAACAAAACAGCTATAACGTATCTGGGTATTCAAATAACGGCCAACCTAGACGAGTTGTACAGTGCGAACTTTTTGGTAGCTCTTAAAAGAGCCCAACAGGATCTAAGAGATTGGGAAAACCTTAACGTGTCTTGGTTTGGGCGCTCGGCCCTACTGAAGATGATAACTTTGCCACGCCTTCTTTATCTTCTGCAGGGCATCCCGATCAAGATACCGGCTTCATTTTTTGCTGCCTTTAAGAGAGCAGCTTCCCTGTTCCTTTGGAGGAGCGCCCCCCCCACGCATTAGCTATCAGCGCCTTACCCGTCCGAAATTAAGAGGAGGCATTGGTCTGCCGGATCTTTACAAATATTACTTAGCGACCCATCTTACACGTTTGGTCGATTGGAATGTACATGGATTGGGAAAGATCTGGGTGTCCCTGGAGAAATCGCTTATTCGCGACCCGCTTGAGTCTTTACCCTGGATAAGGCCACGACATTGGCCAATAGAGGTCTTCATGCACCCCCTTATTGGCCCTTCCCTGGCAGCTTTCAGACAGGCAACTAAAAATGGCTCCTTATCTTCAGCTCCTGGTCCCCTTACCTCGTTAAGGAACAATCCCGATTTTACGCCCGGAATGTCCAATGACTTTTTAGGACGAGTTTGGCCGCACGCTAAGGTTCTAGCGAGCCAATTCTTTGCGCAGGGGTCCCTTTATACCTACGAGGACTTGGTAGCTGTGTCCCGCTCCAACTCCTTTCCATTCTGGACTTATAGGCAAATAAGACACTTCTTGTGCTCTCAAGCCCCGACAGGGACCTGGACAAGACAGTTGACCCCTTTCGAACTACTCTGCTCAAAACCTCCCCCGCAAAGACACGTGATCGCATCTATCTATGCTATACTCGCAGAGGACAGGCCGACAACGTCGGATGCGGCGCACACGGCTTGGAAAAGGGATTTGGGAATTTCCCTTACGGACGGTGACTGGTCACTTGTCAACGAATACATTCACAGAGGCTCTCTCAATGTAGCTATTCAAGAGAACTGCTATAAAATCGCGACGCGGTGGTATAGGACCCCTACGCTCTTGCACAAAATCTCCCCGGCAATCCCGGATAGGTGCTGGAGATGTGACAGGGCGGAGGGATTGATGCTCCACATTTGGTGGACCTGCGAGGCTTTACAACCTTTTTGGAAGGAGGTCCATGGACTTATTGCACACATCACCACATATACGCTGGATTACTCCCCGGCTCAATACTTGCTACACCACTCTAGTCTACCCAAACATACTTACTTTAAGTCACTAGCTATGCACCTAGTAAACGCGGCTCGATTATGCATTCCGGTACATTGGCGATCGACACACACTCCCACGGTGGGAGAATGGTTCCGGCGGATTTCTAAAATAGAAGAGCTAGAGGAACTAGTTCACATTTCCCAAGAACGAATTACAAAATTCATGAATACATGGGCATGTTGGATTCACTTTAAAACGATACCACGTTTCCGATCATATAGCCCTTGAACAGTGGAATCTGGGGCGACTGGACTGAAGGCCTTTTGATTCTTTGGAGCAGACCGTACTGGAGAACGACTATTGATAACAGAAGAGATTTAACATACTATCACCCCTCCCCCCCTACTTTCCTGTCCTTCAATAGCCACCCCCCCCCCCTTTTTTTTTGTTTTGTTTTGTTTGGTTTGGTTTTGTTTTCTTCCCCCTTCTCTTTTCTCGTTTCTTTCCTTTCTCTTTTCTCTCCCTTCGTGGAGCTTGTACCCTCCCTTGACTTATGGCACCGCACTACATGAGGCTCTACGGTGAATGTAAGGTTTACACCCTTTCTATAGATAACTCCTTCACCTGCAGGGTCACCATCAGGGAGTTGATTTTTGTCTAGCTAAGGGAACTCCTTAACTTTAATATTGTACTTTCCTATCTGACTATTTTCTGCTAAAAGTGTTGCACATGTCTGTGATTATTGTTCACGTGTATTTTTGTATTTCAATAAATTTATTATGGAAAAAAAATAAAAAAAAATTAGAGGACTTAATGGTGGACCCTGCAATCAAAACCTTTAGAGCTCTACAAATTGAATTTGGGTTGGGTGGCTCAGAATACTATAGATACCTCCAAATTCAACATCTCCTTCGCACCAACCCTTTGTCCCCTATACAACTCCCTTGGAGGATAGTCTTATATCTCACTAAACCATTAACCAGCATAAAGGGAATTTCATTATTTTATAATGCCATAGGGGATAAAATGACATTCTTCAAATCTTCTAATATTGAGGCCTGGGAACGGGATCTAGACAAGGTCTTCACTTTAGATAACTGGCGCACAGCAATCCGAATAACGTATACTTCTACTAAATGCGTTAACCTATGGGAACTTAAAGGGGTGGGTCCTGCGCAAATCGTGCCACTCAAATAAAATACACAAATTCAAAATAATATAAATATGTGCATACATACAATGCCGTGAAAAAAAATATAGTCCAAAAAACAGCACGCATAAAAATATATAAAAAATATATAAAAAAATGGAAAAAAGGTTTAATGATAGAACAATAATAAAATGTCCGCTACTCAAGGCTCCCAGAACTCTCACCTTTAAACGAAGTGAATAAGCAAATCAAACAAACTCCAGGATTCTCTTATTTCATTCATAAATAATAAATAATAGCCATCAGGCAATCCAAAGGAGGGATGCAATGATACAATTCCGCCACTAGAGGGCCAGTCCCAGCTTCCAGAATAGCTGAAATGGATCTTCACTTCTATTTCACAGTGTATGGCTCAAAATAAGAGAGAGGAGGGGGAGAGAGAGAAACAGGAGACTTCCATAGTGTAGTAGTTTAAAAAACGGCAGGTAAATTTATTAAAAAGCAGTAAAGACTCTCACATTTTAATTGCAAAAACAAGCACAATCAGGAAGAGGGTATAATGACAACTTCCTCCCGCCTTACTCTACTTCCGGTTCGTCCTCTGGCCATTTTTTGGGATTGGCCAGAGGACGAACCGGAAGTAGAGTAAGGCGGGAGGAAGTTGTCATTATACCCTCTTCCTGATTGTGCTTGTTTTTGCAATTAAAATGTGAGAGTCTTTACTGCTTTTTAATAAATTTACCTGCCGTTTTTTAAACTACTACACTATGGAAGTCTCCTGTTTCTCTCTCTCCCCCTCCTCTCTCTTATTTTGAGCCATACACTGTGAAATAGAAGTGAAGATCCATTTCACCTGTTCTGGAAGCTGGGACTGGCCCTCTAGTGGCGGAATTGTATCATTGCATCCCTCCTTTGGATTTCCTGATGGCTATTATTTATTATTTATGAATGAAATAAGAGAATCCTGGAGTTTGTTTGATTTGCTTATTCACTTCGTTTAAAGGTGAGAGTTCTGGGAGCCTTGAGTAGCGGACATTTTATTATTGTTCTATCATTAAACCTTTTTTCCATTTTTTTATATATTTTTTATATATTTTTATGCGTGCTGTTTTTTGGACTATATTTTTTTTCACGGCATTGTATGTATGCACATATTTATATTATTTTGAATTTGTGTATTTTATTTGAGTGGCACGATTTGCGCAGGACCCACCCCTTTATATTCATTATTTGATAGTTTGTGCTCACTATTTTGTCCTGCTGCATTTTTTAGTTAGCATTTGCACTTTATATCACTCAGGCTCTTTTTCACAGCATCTGTGTTTCATTATATCTGATTTTGGATTTTGTTCCACTTTAGTCACTTATTACCACTTAGCGGCGCGAAGGCTGACCACTTTTATTTTTTTTTTTTTTTTTTTAACCTATGGGAACTGTCACAGAAAATCCTTCTGAGATGGTACTTGACCCCACATAGGATCTCCAAGTTTGCTCCCAACATGTCCTCGTTATGCTGGAGGAACTGTAAAAATATAGGCATACTGTACAATATACTCTGGGATTGTCCATGTTTGCGCACACTTTGGACCAGTGTATTCCATTTAATATCAAAAATTACAACATTACATCTAAATTATAATCCAGGTTTGGCCATTTTGTCCCTAGGCATAGATATGATTCCAAACAACACTAGGTTGATTGTATCTCACATTTTGCTAAGCACTAGACTGGTAATAGCTCGCCATTGGAAAGATCAGGAACCCCCGTCCTTGAAAGAAAATATAATGACCACCAACGCACACACACCACACATGAAACCATGTTCGCTGCATCCCAAGGTAGGCTTTCTGCAATACAGGCTTTATGGAAACCGTGGAATGACTGGTATGAGAATAGGGGGTCAGAATACTTGTGATCGCGGTCACTTCGGTACTTGGAAACACCATATGTATAATCCTGCACAACTCCATTTGTAGTTGTTGTTGTTGCTTACATATTTATTATTTTTTCTCCACTCTTTTTTGTACTGTTTGCTTATTATTTTTTGTTTGGTTAGTGAGTTATTTCTCTTTCCCATGTTACATCTATTATGGATCAGATTATTCTATGTCTAACTGTGGAACAACGTCCTTCCACAACTATCACAGTTTGGATCCTGCAGACTAGTCTCGCTTGACCTCTTTATTGGATCACTAGGGGGGGGGGGCGGATCCCTTCTCCCTGGACACAGCGAGCACCCAATGGGGGTGTCGGGGGGGGGGACTAGATCACCCATCTGATTATTCAGGGTACTAGTAATGAAGCTCATCTCAAGAGTTAGTTTTACACTGCTCGCACGATAATTGTACTGAAAGAACGTATGTACTGGTTAAATGCATATTTCACTCTTCCTTGTAAATGTCAATGTGTAACATTGGAGGCTGTTGTATGTATTTCTATGCATACAATTCTTCAATAAAAACTATTGAATGTAAAAAAAAAAAAGGTAAATGATGCATTAGAAATTGTACTGTGTATGAATTATTACGATAGTGAAGGAAACCAGGTAGTGCCACCATGTGACTGAGTAGGAGGGAGGAGAATGAAAAGGAGGGGGGGAGTAAAAGTGTGGAGAGAAAGTGGCGGGAATGGGGGGGGGGGAGAGTAAGGGGAGAAAGGAAGTGGGGGGAGGAGAGGGGAGGGTGGAGGAAGGGGGGGAGAAAAAGAGGGGGAGAGGGGGAGGGGGGAAAGGGAGTAAGGGGGAAGAAAAATGGAGTGGAAGGGAGAGGAGAGGGGAAAAAGAGGGAGGGAGGGGAGAAAGAAATGAAATGGAGAAGGAACGAAGGCTAATGGGAATCAGAATAGGAATGGAAAGAATGGTGGTAAGGAAGAAATTGGGGGTGGGGGGAGGCAATTTTCTATACTCCACTCTAATCAACAGTTGTCTGGGGGGGGGGGGGGATCTGTTAGTTTTTGTAACATTGTGTGTTATTATTATTAACAATATAGAGATAAAGGAAAAGGTCTGGTGTCCCCAGTGACACACTTCCATCCCTGTAACATATAACAAACAACAAAGGATTCGCCCTGGGACTTTAAATGAAGTGGGTACTGTTTCCGCCAGTAAACATAACAGTAGTTGTAGTAGTTCTCCTTTTTTCTTTTCTTATCTTGTCGCCTGCTAGTATCCCCTTGCCATCCTATGTTTTCCACCATCTCCATGTCCCTACCATCCTTGTTCCAGGCCTTACTTAGCTATACATATCTTTATGCCTATACTCATTGATTTTACTTTACTATTTTAGATGCCTGATAAACATATTTGTTTATAGTGTGAGGGGTTAGCTCGGTAGCGGGTGTGTGTGACCCCCTGGATGGGTTCACAACACGAAGTCAGGCACAGCAGACAGCGGTGTAGGTTCAAAAAACAAAAGATCCGGTTTATTTTTGCTACATGCAGTGATACAAATAACAGCCAAACAAAATAAAACAAGAAAATAAATCCTGGTCAGCTTGACCTCTAACTACACACGTAGACTCCCTGTCTAACAACTGGGTGCAGCCTTGTGCTGCCCCAGTCCCTGTCTCTATTGTAGGGGTTTGCCACACAGGCGTTAACTCACCGCACAGAACTGATCTCAGACTCCCCAGTCTATACACACAAAACTGGTTCCAGGATGGAGCATCTCCCTATGCATGCTGGGGTTTTTTGTAGAGGCCTTAATGAGCCCACTTACTACAGCTGGGCTCATTAACTCTTCCCCTCTAATTGTAAAAGTCTGCATAAAGCCTGAATCTAGGACACACATATTTCCCATCCTGAATACAACCAGGTGATTTTACCTGCGTGCTGCCACATACCCCCCCCTCTTGTTTCAACCTTGGGGTTGTAACACAAGCAGCCAGACACGCATGTACCCGAGACAAAGCATCCACATTCCCCATTTTAACACCAGGGCGATGCTTAACTGTAAAGTTAAATTCCTGTAGGGCCAGGAACCACCTATTTACCCTTCTATTGGTCTCCTTGTTTTGAGCCATCCACTTTAAAGGAGCGTGATCAGTCACCAGGTCAAAGTGCCTACCTAGCAGATAGTACCGAAGGGAATCTAGAGCCCACTTCACTGCTAAACATTCCTTCTCAATCGTGGAGTAATTTACCTCATGGGACTTCAACTTCCTGCTGAGGTAAATGACTGGGTGCTCTTCCCCGTTCCAGACCTGGGATAACACTGCTCCTAACCCAACGTCTGATGCATCAGTTTGTACCACGAAGTCCTTAGAGAAGTCTGGTGAGTACAACACTGGCTGGCTACATAAGGCTGTTTTTAAGGACTGAAATGCTTCTTCAGCCTCTGGGGACCATTTAACCATGACCGACTCTTTCCCTTTTGTCAGGTTGGTGAGGGGCACAGCCTGAGAAGCAAAATGGGGAATGAATCGTCGATAATAGCCAGCGATTCCCAGAAAGGCTCGAACCTGTTTCTTGCTGTTGGGACGTGGCCAACTCTGTATGGCCTCGACTTTATTGACTTGGGGTTTTATCACCCCCCTCCCAATAGTGTACCCAAGATATTTGGCCTCCTCCTGTCCAATGGTACACTTCTTTGGATTGGCCGTAAACCCAGCTTCCCGGATAGAGTCTAGGACTGCTTGTACTTTTGGCAAATGTGAGACCCAGTCTGTGCTATGGATAATCACATCATCCAGGTAAGCTGCAGCATATTTCTGATGGGGCCTCAGAATCTTATCCATTTTCCGCTGGAATGTTGCCGGTGCATTCTGTAACCCAAACGGCATTCTCTTATATTGGAATGCCCCACCTGGGGTTACAAACGCAGTCTTCTCCTTGGCCGACTCGGCCAGGGGAATTTGCCAATACCCTTTGGTGAGATCAAGAGTTGTCATATATCGGGCTGTTCCCAGCCGGTCAATCAACTCATCTATACGCGGCATGGGGTAGGTGTCAAATTTTGTAACTTTATTTAATTGTCGAAAATCGTTACAAAACCGCCAGCTCCCATCAGGTTTGGGCACTAGTACGATAGGACTGGACCAGTCACTCTGGGACTCCTCTATCACACCCAATTCCAGCATCCTTTGAACCTCCCCATGTATTGCCTCCCGTCGGGCCTCTGGTATTCTATAAGGTTTTAGTTTTACCCTTTCTCCTGGCGGGGTGATAATGTCATGCTCTACGCCAGATGTTTGTCCCGGCAGCTCAGAGAAAATCTCTTTGTTACGAAGTACAAACTCTTTAACCTCCTGTTGTTGGGGTTTCGATAAGGTGTCTGCTATTCCAACCTCAGGAACTAAGCAAACAGGCTGTGCTTGTGACAAAGTCTCCGCGACTAGGGATTCCCTATCCCTCCAGGCTTTCAGCAGATTAACGTGATAGATCTGCTCCGGCTTTCGCCTTCCTGGCTGTCTAACCCTGTAGTTCACCTCACTAATTTTTTCAATTACTTCATATGGACCTTGCCATTTGGCCAGAAATTTGCTTTCAACCGTAGGGACTAGCACCAAGACCCTATCCCCCGGGGAAAAAGTACGTGTCTTGGCCCCACGGTTGTACACTCTCTGCTGTGCTAACTGTGCTTGGGTTAAATGTTCCTTTACAATTGGCATTACCTGTGCAATTCTATCTTGCATCAGGGCGACATGCTCAATCACACTCCTGTGAGGAGAACTCTCATTTTCCCAAGTTTCCTTGGCGATATCCAGCAGCCCTCTTGGGTGTCTCCCATAGAGCAACTCGAAGGGTGAGAAACCCGTAGAGGATTGGGGTACCTCCCTAATGGCAAACATCAGATAGGGTATTAGACAGTCCCAATTCTTTCCATCTCTATCCACCACCTTCTTTAACATTTGTTTTAGGGTTTTGTTGAATCTTTCAACCAACCCATCTGTTTGGGGGTGATACACAGATGTACGCAATTGTGTCACTTTGTACAACTTGCATAGTTCCTTCATAACCCGGGACATAAAGGGTGTACCTTGGTCCGTAAGCAGTTCCTTACAAATACCCACGCGGCTAAAAACCAGAGATAGCTCTTTGGCTATGGTTTTGGCCGAGGTATTTCGGAGAGGAATTGCTTCCGGATAACGGGTGGCATAGTCCAATATAACCAAAATGTACTGGTGCCCCCTAGAGGACTTCATTATCGGACCTACCAAATCCATGGCGATCCTTTCAAAGGGGACCTCAATGATAGGAAGAGGTACCAGCGGGTTACGGAAATGTGGCATAGGTGCTGACTTCTGACACACAGGGCAGGAGGAACAATAATTTTCTGTTTCCTTCATGACCCCAGGCCAATAGAATCTCTGCAGTACCCTCTCTCTGGTTTTTTCGGTCCCCAGATGACCTCCCAGAATGTGCCCATGGGCCAATTCTAACACCAACTTCCTGTAAGGTTTGGGCACTACAAGTTGCTCAATGGTTTCTTCTGCCCTTTGAGCCACTCGATACAGCAGGTCCCTTTCCACAGTGAAGTACGGGTAAGTGCAAGTCTTATCTGGGTTCACTAACTCGCCATCTACTTTCACCACATTTTCCCGGGCCTTTATTAGGGTGGGGTCTTTTAACTGTTCTGTGGCAAAATTTTCCCTGTGAACCTCAAGATCCGAAAACTCCACAGACGGCATGTTTTCAACTGAGAATGTTGGCTCCTCCCCAGTTTCTCGAGTTTCCCCCGCTAATACCGACAAGGGAAATTCAGGAGAGTCCTCACCACTCCCAGAGGAATTCTGGTCATCTTCCTGGTTTATAGGGGCACCAGTGGGGGGCTCAGGACAATCCCAGAGTTCCCAGAATTTTGGAAAATCCCTTCCCACAATAGCATCATGTGGTAAGTGAGACACTAACCCCACCTGATGAGAGAGGTTACCTTTGGGGGTCTCAAAAAACACTGAAGTTACAGGATACTCTCGGGTGTCCCCATGCACACAAATAACAGCCACCCTGTTCTTCCCAGAGACCTTTGTAGTAACTAATTCAGCTTTTATCAATGTTACCAGGCTACCTGAATCTAGCAACACATCAACATGTCTACCATTAATACACATTTTACATAAATGTTTCTCAGGTCCCCGAATGGCAGTGCATGCAACTGTCGCAAACAGCGACTGACGTCTCTCCCTTATAAAGTCACATTGCATAGGCTCATCCACAACGGGGCAATTGGCTGCAATATGTCCCTCTTGCCGGCAGCGGTAGCAAATAATCTTTTTCGCTGCCTCTTGCAGCATGGGCTTCCTGGGCGGCTCCCGCCAGACCTTAGGTAGAACTCCCACCCTCTCACTCTCTCCACCCTCACCCCTTGGAGTCATCTTACCCGCCACTGGGGATGATCTGGTCTTAGGGGGGAAAGTCCGTGAGTCCCTGGAAGAGGTGGTCAGGTTCTCTGTAGCCAAGTACCTCTCAACCAGATCCACAAGTTTATCTGCATTTTCTGGGTCTCCATGGCTTACCCATTTTTGGATGGCAGTAGGAAGAGCTCTCAGGAAACGATCCATAACAACACGCTCCACAATGTTTGGTGCAGTCAAAGTCTCTGGCTGCAGCCACTTCCTGCTCAGGTGAATGAGATCATACATTTGAGACCTGGGAGGTTTTCCAACCTGAAAAGTCCAGTTATGCACACGCTGAGCCCGGACGGCCAGGGTGACACCCAGCCGTGCCAATATTTCTGCTTTTAGCACCACATGGTCTTTTGCTTGGTCAGGCTCTAGGTCATAATAAGCTTTCTGCGATTCCCCAGTTAACAGAGGGGCCACCAGTCCAGCCCATTGCTCCTTAGGCCACTTTTCCCTTTCAGCAGTCCTTTCAAATGTGGTCAAAAACACCTCCGGATCATCCTCTCCAGTCATTTTTGTCAATAAACGGCTCACACCAAAGGATGCGATATTATTGTAACCACTTGCTTCATTGGTCTGCGGACGTTGCTGTATTAATGTCTCTATTTTCTGTTGAAAATTCTGCTCTTGTTTCTGCAATAGGTCTATAAAGCGGGCTTCAGATTGCTGCAGTGCTTGTTGATGAGCTTCCAGGCTCTGCTGGTGAGCTTTCTGCTGGGCTGCAAGGCTCTTTTGTAAAGCTGCATTTGTTTGCTGCTGATTTGCATTTGCTTGCTGCTGGTTTGCATTTGCTAGAGCCAGCTGTCTCAGTATCTCTTCCATGCTGGCCTTAAAAAAAATTGAAAAAAAAACTTGCCAAAATTCTCCACCAACTGTGAGGGGTTAGCTCGGTAGCGGGTGTGTGTGACCCCCTGGATGGGTTCACAACACGAAGTCAGGCACAGCAGACAGCGGTGTAGGTTCAAAAAACAAAAGATCCGGTTTATTTTTGCTACATGCAGTGATACAAATAACAGCCAAACAAAATAAAACAAGAAAATAAATCCTGGTCAGCTTGACCTCTAACTACACACGTAGACTCCCTGTCTAACAACTGGGTGCAGCCTTGTGCTGCCCCAGTCCCTGTCTCTATTGTAGGGGTTTGCCACACAGGCGTTAACTCACCGCACAGAACAGATCTCAGACTCCCCAGTCTATACACACAAAACTGGTTCCAGGATGGAGCATCTCCCTATGCATGCTGGGGTTTTTTGTAGAGGCCTTAATGAGCCCACTTACTACAGCTGGGCTCATTAACTCTTCCCCTCTAATTGTAAAAGTCTGCATAAAACCTGAATCTAGGACACACATATTTCCCATCCTGAATACAACCAGGTGATTTTACCTGCGTGCTGCCACAATAGCTTATACGCTTTTTGGACTAATGAGGTTTCTAGGGATACATCGCTACCCACAAAATTGTATTTCACCTCTTTCCCCTCTTTCTTTGTCCACTTTGTCACCTGGTAGTACCCCTCTGTTGTCCTAGGTTTCTAACCATCTTCATGGCCCTACAACCTTTGGCTCGGGCCTTTCATTCATGCATTCATGCATACCTATCTTTATACCAATATCTATTGATTTTACTCTACTACTTTAGATGCCTGACAAACAAACATACTTATGTTCACAGCCTATACTTTTTATCGACCAACGAGGACCCTAGGGATACATCACTACACCTTTGCCATGCCTGCTCTCCGTTTGGCCTGGGTGGGGTCCCATTTGATTCTGCCCCCTCAGCTCCCTGGGGAGGCATCTGCTGCTGCCGTCTCGAGGCCGCACACCTGGAGCCATGGCCAAGCTCAGTGGTAAGTATGGGGCGGGCCTACAACCCCTCCTACCCTGTGCCTTTATAACCAATACTGTGCTATATTGCCAAACATATATATTTTTGTTCATCCTAGGTACATTGTTACACACATCCACCCCTGAAGAGCGAGCTGGATCTCACGAAACTAGTCGGGTAGTATGATGCCCGTGTACTATGTACTACTTCTACATTTATGTACCAATACTCCTTGTTTATGTACTTTTTTTATTGGCAACCGTTGGTGTTATTTATCCGTGTAAACAATTGTATTTGAATAAACCATATACTATATTTACTACTGTTATGTTTACTGGCGGAAACAGTACCCACTTCATTTAAAGTCCCAGGGCGAATCCTTTGTTGTTTGTTATTATTAACAATGAACAGTATGTATGTTTTGTGTTTTATATGCATTAAAATTCTGATTTTTATTTCATGTATGTATTATTGTATCAGTACCGAGATCCAGTCCAGTCCACCCAAAACCACTCTAGGTGGTTATATATGTTGGTCAGCTTCAGCAACTGCCCACATATTTCCACCTTTCCAATCTTCATAAATCAATTTGGATGATGGTATGGTTATATCTTATATTATTAATGAATATCTGAGGCTACACTCAACTCAGTCTTTCCCTTATTCTTTGGGTGGATAATACACCAGTCTCTCTCTGCATCTATCGATGACCACCATATCATTGATTGATGCATGTTTCTGAGTGCCTCTATGGACTAACATATTGAACATTTTATTGCCCCTTAGTCACCTCTTGCATTCTTAAGTTTGGGCCTCCTGGATGGTGGTGGACAATGGATGTTCTCGGCACACACATACGGACGGCCTGTTTGAATGATGACAAGAGGATGATATCAAATCATTTTTTGTGAAGATGTTTAGTTTGCTAAAATGTAAGTCGCATTTATATTGGCACATAGAATATTTTAAAATGTATGTGACAGACAATATTTGCCCAATTGGCCTCAGTGGTCAAATTTTTCCTTCTATTAAAGATTCAAAAACTCATGGGAAAATATATTGACTAACTGTAGTCTTGATTTAATGAGATCATTCATAATACAATATACCTCTGATATGACTTTACTTAACAGTGAGATTGAATGTTTGAACTTCGAATATTCCCACCTGGCCGATAATACTATATTTTTGGCCAAGTGAAAAGAACTGAAAGATAGATTAGAATTAACGAACAAAGATATTATTGTTAAGAAACAAAGCAAATTCAGTAAAGACAAAGCTGCCTTTGCTGAGGGTCACACTTACCACTGGTTGGGAAAGAACTCCGGCAGGAGGGTTTTTTCTCAGGATAACTCTACGAGTCTCCCCACCACTGAAGACAAGTCTGATTCATCTTTATCATCAAACTTCTCCCAACTTAGCAATTCATGCCCTATAAACACACCGGCAACAGACTCCTCATGAAAAAAAAAAAAAAAAAAGTACGTTATGGGGGCGGTACTCCACCAGCCAACCCCAAGGAGTACAAAAAAGTCCCTAGAATCCCCAAATCGGCACATGCAACTCCCACACACACACAATTATGGACACTATTACCCCAACAGAAGGGACCATAGGACACTCTACTTTACAGAGCAATATCCCTAAAGTTCTCAATTCAGCCCTTACGACTAATAAATACACAAAGGTCAATGAAGGCCTAATTTTTTTAGGTCTAAAGAAACAGCAGGGGAACCTGGACACGTATGTGTTAAAACCCACACAACCTCCACCCAGCATCTCCAGCACGACAACCTCAACATTATAAACCTCACTCCTTACCTTGGAGAGCTAACCCACTTCTTTTACAGGAAAAACCTACTAAAACAATATAGAAACAACATTTAATGCAATATTTTAGCAATAATGTAAATTCTGTGGATAATCAGTTTACATTGTGGAATGAATGCCCATAAGGCATTCATGAGGGGTATTTTTATTAAACTGGGGTCAATGAGGAAGAGGCAGCACCAACAGCAGATACCAGATCTCACAAAAAAACTCACAACTTAGAAATCAGCAACAAACAAAAACCTACACCCTCAATTTCTAAACAAATATCCCAATACTGTTATGATCTTCAATTGCTGTTATTAGGAAAATTTGAAAAGTCTACCAGACGTTTAAATATGAACGGTAACAGGGCAGGAAAACTCCTAGCACAATGCTTACGGGGCTACAGGTACAAAACTAAGATACAGTACATCCAACACCCGATTACTAAAGATAAGCACCAACACTCACAAAAAATTGCCGACACATTTAGCCATTATTATGGATCTCTATACAATTTAATAGATAATCCAAATACCATTCAACCAACTCCTGAGGTTATAGAGGGCTTTCTGAAGAAAGTGTCTCTCCCCCAATTAACTCCAACACAACTACAGCACCTTAATTCTCCCTTCACAATTCAGGACGTATCTCAAGCTATAGATATACTACCACTAAACAAGTCCTTGGGTCCTGACGGATACATAGAAGAATACTACAAAACATTCAAGAACATCCTCTCACCCCACCTAACCAATATTTTCCACGCTGCAGCTGCCTCTTCCTTCTTCCCATCAGAAATGTTGTGGGCAATTGTGATCACCCTGCCTAAACCAGGGAAGGAACCATCTCAGAATTTTAGGCCGATATCATACTTAATACCAACCTGATACTATATGCCAAGCTGATTGCACTAAGATTGATAAATATACTTCCACAGCTAATACAGATTTACAAAAGGATGCCAAACCACTGACGCCACAAGACGCTTAATTATTATCATCATCCGCCATGCAAATTTAAAGGGAATGCCTTCTCTGCTCCTAGCCTTGGATGCAGAGAAGGCGTTTGATCAGATATTGGGGTTATCTTGTCAAGGTATTAGAGTTTGGATTCCAAGGCTCTATTGTTTTCTGCAATTATGGCATTATATTCTAGGCCCTCTGCACAGGTTTACATATCATGGGCATTCTTCACTCCATTTAACATTACAAATGGTACTTGCCAGGGGTGTCCACTTTCACCATTAATTTTCAACCTTCTCATGGAACCCTTGGTGGGTTATATACGCAACCACAGTCAAATCGCAGGACATAGATTTAGCAACTCAACACACAGCATCAGTTTATTTGCTGACAATGTTATACTCATGATCACAGACATAAAGACCTCATTAGCCTCAATACATCAAACACACAAAATGTTTAACAGTATATCCTACTACAAAGTAAATTACACTAATGCCGCGTACACACGACCGGACATTTTTCGAATGACTAGGTCCGATGGTCTTCCCGACGGACTTTCGGCAGAGCTCTGACAGACTTTCCGAACTAATGGACTTGGCCACACACAAGCACACCAAAGTCTGACGGATTCGAACTTGATATTGTACGACTGGACTAGAATAAGGAAGTTCATATCCAGTAGCCAATAGCTGCATTAGCGTCGGTTTTTGTCCATCGGACTAGCATACAGACAAACAGATTTTTCGACTGGACTTGAGTCCTTCGGAAAGATGTGAAACATGTTTTATTTCTAGGCCTGTCTGACTTTTGGGAAAAAAAAGTCCGCTGGAGCCCATACACGATCATAATATCCGACAGATTCATTCCTTCGGACTTATTCCGTCGAAAAGTCCGGTCATGTGTATGCGGCCTTAGTCATACATCTTCAGCATTAATATACCTCCTAAAACTAAACACAGAATGGAACAATTATAGCTATACACTTGAAAGGAAATGAGAGGAGCATAAAATAAGATCCTCCCATCTATGGGGTTCGGGGCAGACTAAGGGTTAAATATATGTCAGTTTTAATTTAAATGTATTGGTTAAAGCTGGTCACATGTTGTGGCATGAGCTAGTATTAGATATAAATATGAATTAACTGCGTAGGAGGCAGCAGTTGCGACGGATCAAGCAAGAAGGAGCATCCCACCTGCCTCCCTTGTCGCAGACCTTATGTGGTTATAGTCTTTTTCATCTGAAGAGGGACAGCGTTATGGTTTTTGGACATGCCTTTGGTTAACCCAAGCTTTATGGCTGGATTCAATTGGTTTTGTTATATTATATGATTGAGTATAGTATTAACATTTAATAAGGCATGTTCTTATTATTGGTTAAATATGTTTAATACCAATAAATAAAGGTCCGCGGCCATTTCAATCCATTTTAGATTTTGTCTTTATTATTTATTATTTAATTAATAATATATGTATTAAGTTCTGCTTACGACACCATCTACACTGGTATAAATTATTTAGGCATCACCTTAACACCTAAGACAGAAGATCTGTTCAAAGCAAATTACTCCATATTCTTGGACAAACTACACTCCAAACTCCAAGATCTAAAAAAACGGAATTATCCTGGTCCATGAGACTTGCAGCCTTTAAAATGGTACTGCTACCACAATTTTTATACCCATTTAGAACCATCTCTATCCCAGTACCTAACACCTTCTTTATTAAAGCTCAATCTGTGATCAACAGATATCTCTGGCAGGAAAGGAGGGTGAGGTGTGCATTCTCCAAACTAATCAATACTAGGAAGGCCAGGGGAGTGGGATTAGTGGTGATTAAAGACTACTACATTGCCTCAATACCGATGCAAATTAAAACATGGCCCCCCCAAAGCCCTAATACCAGATGGAAAGAATTGGAAAATATACAACTTAAAGGTGCCGATATTTATAATTTTCTTCTTACTAGCCAACAATACACCCCTAGACACGCATCATTTTCTCCCACTATCACAGCTTCACTGTATACTTGGAGAGCTTTGTTAAATACTCCATCTCAGGGCTCCATAACCTCTGCATTATCAATTCCCACCTATAGCCTGACACACATAATACCTGACCTAAACGTCTCAAGCTGCGTGGAAAAAGCGATAGAAAAAATTGAAGATATAATCATTGGCTCTACTCAGGTCTTTACAGATAGAATACAACCTAGCTAATTCAGAATATTAAACATATCATAGAATTACACATCTATTACGCTCCAACCTGAAAACAAATATTGAGATGCCATGGAGACTACTCCAATACTATACAAACCCTACCACTAAGATTAAGGGTATATTGTTATTCAATAATATACAAAAAAATAAGGATATACCCTTGAAAATAACTCATATGGTTGCTTGGGAGAAGGACTTAGATACCTCTTACTCACTCCCTGGAGCAATAGAGAAAGTCACTACACATCACGTACACTGCAACAAACAGTGTAAACTTATGGAAATTATTGCAGAAAATTCTCCTCAGATGGTATCCGACACCCCAAAGAATAGCTAAATTCTCACCACAAAGTTCTAATACTTGCTGGAGCAACTGTGGTGTTGTGGGAACATTGTTTCATATACTCTGGTCTTGCCACACTATTATCTCATTTTGGAAAGGAGTATATGAAGTAATCTCACAAGTATTGAATATTAAAGTATCCATGTCACCGGGAAACGTTTAACAATAATGCGTCATTGGAAAGATCAACAAACCCCGTCTCTTTATGAAGTAATAAATACGACTAAAACTCATGCAACATACGAGATGTTATATGCCTCAACTCAAAACAACTACAATAAAGCCCAGAAAATATGGGAAAAATGGGTAAATTGGTACACAATGAAACATAGAACTTAAATGTTTCACTCAGAAACCATACTGTATTACAAAAAGGAAGCAACTATCAGACTGTGTTTTTCTTTTCCCTATTTTTCCCTAAATTTATTGTATATTATTTTATACTTTCATGTTTTACATTTCTTATTCTTTTCTTTTTTAACTCCAATGTTTATCTCATATATTATGTAGTCCAACACTAGACGTTACATAACAGCAAAAAAAATTTCAACAACCCTCAAAAGGGGTTGGGGGATCGCTGTTCCCCTCCAGGGTGCAGCATGTTCCCGGATGGGGCGCCTGGGTGGGGGAGTGGTGTCCCTCACTCAAGATATACTTTATATATATCACTTTTTTTTACCTTGGTCTACATGTCTATTGTATACAAACTTTGTTATAGTATAATGCTCAGGACCGTATCATAAGCTGAAGAAGTATATATCTAAGTGAATATTCTTCTACTTGTCCTTTTCTAAAAAATGTTCACTTATGTTCTGTGAAATATTCAATACAAACATATTGATTTAAAAAAAAATTAAAATGATATGCGCCTGTCAAATAGGTGCGGAAAATTGGTCTCTCTTTGGGTGTTAATTGTGCCCATGAAATAAAATACACCAAATAAAAACTTCCAGATGAAATCAACACCCACAACGCTAGGCAGCCTAGAAGTCCTGCATAGATTCCACATCCCAAAAACACTTCAGCAACATCAGCATCAGGGGCTTCATAGCTGCTGATAATCCAGGACTTATTCATTTCGATAAATGACAGATGGTCCATGAAGTCTGTGGACAGACGCGTTCTATTATCAGTAACAAAACCTCCAGCAGTACTGAATGGTCACTTGGAAATCATGCTGGATGTAGGGCAGACCAGCAGCTTAATTGCACACTGGGCAAGTTCTGGCCAATGGCCTTTTTTCTTGACCCAGTAAGCCAGAAGATAGTTAAAAAGCTCTCCATGTCTGTTTTTGCCCCTAGATAATTGCCCACCATGTGATGCAGATGCTGCCAATGGGGTGTGGAAGCTGACAATGCTAGGCGGTGAGAACTAAAAAGATTTTGAAATGTATCACTTAGGCGCCTGCCTTCTCCACTGCTTCACTCCTGACCAACAGAAGCCTCAAAATTATATTTTTTATGACACTGTAACCTACCAGAGTTGGGAAAAGCATTAGATAAACTCCTCTTTAAGGTATCCTCAAGAAATGTAATCTGCTACACTCTCTGTGGGGACAGGATGAGTTCTGAGACTTTCCCCTTGTAACAGCGGTCAAGGAGGGTTGCCAACCCATAGTGAGCCTTCTCCTTTATGGCACATATTCTTGGGTCATTTTGCAGGCTTTGAAGCATGAGAGAGCTCATGCACTGCAAATTTGCAGAGAAATCAGAAGCAGACTCTTCGAGGTCACTGAGGATTATAGTATGTGGAACTGCCTTCTCCCAGCCACGTACTACTCCCAAGAGTTCTGCGGATGGAAAACCATATCTTATTGTTTGATGTATGCCTTACTCTGTTTCGATGCTTCCAAAACTGCCAGAATCCTCCACCACCTCCCTCTCTTTTTGTGCATTCCGTGGCATAGGAAAAAATGGTGTCTGCATAAAGTGGGCCTTGAGAGGAAAAGAAGTCCTCCTCTTCCTCCCTTGGCTCTGCCTCGAGTGCCCTGTCCATAATGCCACACAGAGTCTGCTCCAGCAGAAACACAACAGGGATTGTGTCACTTATGAAAGCATTGTCACGGCTCACTATCCTTGTAGCCTCCTTAAATGGTGACAGTACAGTGCATGCATCCTTTATGAGTAGCCATTGACATGGGGGAGCTTTTCGTTAGCCATACTCACACAGGTACTCATTGACGGTCCTCTGATGCATTTGCAGCGGCTGAAGCATTGCCAAAGTTGAGTTCTACCTGGTGGGCATGTCACAAATCAGGCAGTGTACAGGCAGATAGAATTCCTGCTGAATTTCAGCCAACCAAGCACTGGCTGTGTATGACCGCCTGAAATGGCTACAGACTCTTCTGGCCTGCTTTAGCAGATCTTCCAACCCTGGCTACCTATTTATGTAATGCTTTATCACTTAATTGAGGACATGTGCCAGGCATGGCAAATGTGTCAACTTTTCCTGTCTAAGGGCGGACAGGAGGTGTGTGCCATTATCACACACCGCCATTCCTGGCTCCAGCTGGCATGGAATGAACCACCTCTGGCCCTGTCTCTTCGGAGCTGCAAGAATCTCTGCTTTGGTGTGGTTCCTGTCCCCTGGACACACCAGTTGAAGCACTGCATGGCATCTTTTAGCCTGACTCATTGAATAGCCCCTTAAATACCAAGGGGGTACTTGTGGTTCATAGGACAATTCTTCAGAGGAGGGCATGGAACCGGAGCAGAAGGAGGGGGTAGAGCTGACATATCTGGCATCATCACCACTAGCTGTATGGTGGCACAACAAGCTGCAGCACTGAGCCCTGTCCTGCATCCTTCTGAGTTGCAAGCAGAGTTACTCAGTGTGCTGTGAACAAAATATATCATCCCTGACCATGCTTGCTGGACCACGTGTCAGCAGTAAGGTGAATTTTGTGGCTGACTGCCTTGCCCAACGAGGCCACAACATTGCCTTACACGTGATGGTACAGAGCTGGAATGGCCTTACGTGAAAATAAATAGCTACGGGGAACTTGCCATTATGGTACAGCACAGTCTGCAAATTCATGTAAGGGGAAGAATCCAGATGGAAAGGCAGAAGTTGTAGAGTCAGCAGCAGGGCTGGTGCTATCACTAGGCAAACTAGGCAGCCGCCTAGGGCGCACTGCTGCCTAGGGCGCCCAGCCACTGGTGTCCCTACTCTTTTCTCTCTGCAGCAAGCAGTCTCAGAATCAGCAGGCAGCCGCCGCTCCGTTCACACATAGTGTCAGAGATGCAGCAGCGGAGAACTGTGTCTGTGTTCCGACTCCCGAATGAATGGAAGCAAACATTCATTGATGTGCAATGGTAGGCTGCATTTGATGGGTGCTGGTTAGGCTTCATTTAGATGGGTGCTGGTGAGGCTGCATTTGATGGGCGCTGGTGAGGCTGCATTTGATGGGCGCTGGTGAGGCTGCATTTGATGGGCGCTGGTGAGGCTGAGTTTTATGGACGCTGGTGAGGCTGAGTTTTATGGGCGCTGGTGAGGCTGAGTTTGATGGGTGCCAGGGAGGCTGGATTTGATGGGCGCTGGTGAGGCTGCATTTGATGGGTGCTTCATTAAATAGGTGGGGTATACTTGGGCACTCCACGGGGGCGGCAAAATTAGGTTTCGCCTAGGGTGTCAAAAATGTTTGCACCAGGGACAAGCTTGCATTTAGACTTTGAGCATGTGGGTGGCAGTGCCTGTATTTTTTATTTTTTTGCTACACCAATGGGGTAGAGAAATTTTCCGGCTATAGTCTACAGCTGGTAGTGTGCTGTTGGCAGATGTGCTGCAAGGACCTGGGATAACCTGCATTATACCATTATCCCTGTCAGTGGAGGCTGCTGAGAGGTCATGAGGTATAGCGGGGCAGACTGAGGTGAGTTACGAAGAGGAACAGATTTGCGGCCCTTTTGTGTGGCTTTCAGGTGCTCATGTGCTCTTCCAACAGGCTGAGTGGTGGAAGGTTAAATGCCTTGTCAAACATGTGGTACCCAAATGGCTGGTGTTTTTGCCACGCTTCATGTGCTTTAGACAAAGTTTGTAAATTACAACAGTGCGATCAGCCGCATATGTGCAAAAAAAAGACCCAGACAGCTGAGCTGTGGGAAGTGGGCCAGGAAATAACAGCTCCACAATGTGATGGAATGGGAAAAAGTTGAATTTTGGTCTCATCTGACCAGAGCACCTTCTTCCACATCTTCTCTGATGAATGCTCTCCTTGTCCGGCCGGTCAGTTTAGGTGGACGGCCATGTCTTGGTAGGTTTGCAGTTGTGACATACTCTTTCCATTTTCTGATGATGTATTGAACAGAGCTCCGTGAGGTTTCAAAGCTTGGGAGATTTTTTTATAACATAACCCTGCTTTATATTTCTCCACAACTTTATCCCTGACCTGTCTGGTGTGTTTCTTGGCCTTCATGATGCTTGTGTTTGTTCACTAAGGTTATCCAACAAACCTCTGAGGGCTTCACAGAACAGCTGTATTTATACTGAGATTACATTACACACAGGTGGACTCTATTAATTAGGTGACTTCTGAAGGCAATTGGTTCCACTAGATTGTAGTTAGGGGTATCAGAGTAAAGGGGGCTGAATACAAATGCCCCCCACACTTTTCACATATTTATTTGTATCATTTATGATTTTCCTTCCACTTCACAATTATGTGACACTTTGTGTTGGTCTATCACATAAAATCATCAATAAAATACATTTAAATTTTTGGTTGTAACATGACAACATGTGGGGAATGTCAAGGGGTAGGAATACTTTTCAAGACATTGTATTTACATTTTTTTTTTTTTTTACTCAGCTTTTTTCATATTTTAGCAAAAAATAAACCCCTCTGTGGTGATTAAATACCACCAAAACGAAAACTCCATTTGTGTGAAAAAAGGACAACAATGTAATATGGGTACAGTTTTCCTTGACAGCGCTATTATCATTCAGAGCCCAGGTTCACACTAACATCGGGAATTAAATCAAGTGAGTACAGATGAACTATTGAACGATTTCATATTCGCATGTCAATCCCGACTTTGGGGTGCGATTTCAGAGACATCTGTGCGTGTTCCTATACAAATGTCTATTGAAATCGCATTCCGAAGTTGCCAAAAGTAGTACAGAAACTACTTTTGGGAACCGGTTTGACACTGCAAGTGGAATCGTTGCGCCGATTGCATGCCAAATCACTCCAATGAGAACCTGGGTTTAGGCTGGGTTCACATTGCAGCGATGCAGGAACGCTGCGAATCCGTGGCGGGTTCCCGCATCGCATGCCTCCCGGCGGCAGTTCACACTGCCCTATGCGAACTGCTGGGAGTGTCAGTGAAAAGTTAATGACACCCCCAGATCAGTTTGCATATTGCAGTGCGATCTGCAAACTCGGACAGGAATTGGATTGCATGGTGTGAAACCCCATGCGATCCGATTCTGCTGCGGACCAAAAAAAAGGGTCCTGTGCGAGTTTGGGCCGGATGCGATGCGAATTCAGCCATACTATCTGTATGGCTGAACTCGCATCGCACAGAGATCGGATGTGATTTGCACTGCAGTGCGGTGCGAATCACATCCGATTCTCGTCACCGCTGCAATGTGAACCCAGCCTTAATGTGAGAGCACTGAAAGCTGTGAATTGTCCTGGGTAGGAAGGGGGTGAAAGTGCCTGGCAGGCAAGAGGTTAAATGATAAGACCGAGTGAGTAAGAGACAGAGCAGGATAGAAGAAAGGGAGAAGGGGGGTAGTATGGTCACAGCTCACTCACTTGCACAGTCCCAGCAAGAGGCTCACTGGCTCAGTCAGTGTCTTCATGTTTAGGATGGGACTTTGTGGCTGCCGACTTTAAAGTTTCCCGCCCGCATATCCCCTTTACACAGCAGATGGCTGCATTGAGTGTGGGCGGGCACAGGAAGAGAGGGGCGGGGAGAGGCAGAGCTGATCGTTCTCTCATTAGTGTAGACTAGAGGAGGGCTGTACTCTGCAAGACGGAACACACACACACTCTCAGCCCTGTGACAGGTGCAGCCAACGTCCCTGCACAGGACATATCGCAGCTGCAGCATGGGATGGAGATCATGGAGGGATCGCTGCAATTTGGCTGCTAATTCAGGATCCAGCCCTGTTCACCGCCCCCAAGCTGGAGCTGCCCAAGCAGTAGCACTTGGCCGGGTCCAGAAACTGCACATGCGCATTTCTGATTTGGCCGCACAACGGCCCTTTTACAGGGAATCAGAGCAGCCTGGGGGGAAATTGCCACTCTGCCCCCAGCCCAGCCCGCCCCTGGAGCACTGAGACCACTGACACCAGCACCGAGATAGAGAGCACTGACACCAGCACCGAGATAGAGAGCACTGACACCACACCAGCACCAAGATAGAGAGCACTGACACCAGCACCGAGATAGAGAGCACTGATACCACACCAGAACCGAGATAGAGAGCACTGACACCAGCACCATGATAGAGAGCACTGACACCAGCACCATTATAGAGAGCACTGACACCACACCAGCACTGAGATATAGAGCACTGACACCAGCACAGAGATAGAGAGCACTGACTCCAGAACCGAGATAGAGAGCACTGACACCAGCACAGAGATAGAGAGCACTGATGCCAGCACTGAGATAGAGAGAACTGACACCCCACCAGCACCGAGATAGAGAGTACTGACACCAGCACCGTGATAGAGAGCACTGACACCACACCAGCACCGTGATAGAAAGCACTGATACCAGCACCGTGATAGAAAGCACTGACGCCAGCACCGTGACAGAGAGCACTGGCACCAGCACCGAGATAAAGAGCACTTCTGCAATTTCCCACTTTGGCTCATGCCTGTTGCTCCTGCCCTTCCCCTACCACCCCTGCGGAAGGGCCTGCCTCTTCCTCTGCCTGTAATTTTTTTAATTACCCTGTGACAAAAGTCTCTAGAGAAGTGCAGTATATGTGGAAGAAGGTATATAACACCCAACTTCAATCTGTTATTTTGGGGGGCCACTGGTCTATCACACTAGTTATAATACTTTTTCTAATTGCGTTTGTCACTCTTTGTAGTATCGCTGCAGAACCGCTCAGCAGTCACAATGTTGCACAGTGGAAATGCATTATACTATGCTTTCTATATGTGAAAGTATTTATACGTGTATTACACCCCTATATACTGCACACCAAATAGTACACCTATACCAGTCCTTAAAAGGACCTTTGTGGACCTAATAGTAGCTAGTTAGTAGCTAGTGAATTGCAGACTGTCCTTGCTCCAAACACCAAACTGTCAGTCCCTACACTGATAAAAGACAGCTACAGAATCGGTCAGCAGCATAGCAGTGCAGTATAATATGCTTTCTATATTTGAAAGAAAGTATATTATAAGTGTATTACAACCCTATATACTGTACACCTATACCAGTCCTTAAAAGGACCTTTGTGGACCTAGTAGTAGCTAGCTAGTAGCTAGTGAATTGCAGACTGTCCCTGCTCCAAACACCAAACTGTCAGTCCCTACACTGATAAAAGACAGCTGCAGAATCGGTCAGCACTCAGCAGCACAGCAGTGCACCATAATATACTTTCTATATTTGAAAGAAAGTATAAGTGTATTACAACCCTATATACTGTACACATATACCAGTCCTTAAAAGGACTTTTGTGGACCGAATAGTAATAGCTAGTGATTAGACTGACTGTCCCTGCTCCACACAGCATCCTTTCTCTACACTGGCAAAAGACAGAATGTAAAATGGCCGCCAGATCAGGTCTATTTATAAGGTAGGGGGTATGTCCATGTGCAGAAATGTCTCAATTGGCTGTCCTGTACCCCATGATTGATGTGTCATGGGTCAAAGTTCTTCACAATGTAAACGTATATGTCCACCGCGAACCGTGCCAGAAGTCCGCCGGTTTGGTGAATCGCGAACAAGCAAAATTCGCCACGAACCGACCACCGGGCGAACTACAAGGCCATCTCTACATACAAGCAGGAAATTATGTTTTGTGGGGAGTGCTCAATACACATTCTGTGTACAGAACAAGTCCAGATAGCCATATTGCAATGTATTCTCAGAAAATTACATTGGCTGCATATTGGAAAGGAAAGGTAATTTTTAATAACATTCAATTCGAATATGATTAGTGTCGCAATTATATGCACTATATTCATTTTTCTTTATTTGCTATTTTTTCCCCACAAAAGTGGAGTTACCCTTTAACCACTACAACACTGGGCACTCTCACCCCCTTCCTTCTCAGGCCAATTTTCAGCTTTCAGTGCTCTCACACTTTCAATAAGAATTGTGCGGTCATGCAACACTGTACCCAAATGAAATTTTTATCATTTTGTTCACACAAATAGAGCTTTCTTCTGGTGGTATTTATTCACAAATCAATTTTTTTTATAATTTTGCGATATAAGGGAAAAAACAAGCGTGAATTTTGAAAAAAAATTATGTTTTTTCACCTGGCAGCTCTGAAGATCTCTCAGGGCAAAGGATAGGAACGTTTAAGCACCATGCTGCTGCCCTCCTTAAAGCTTGCTACATGTGGAAGTATTTCCCCTTGTAAATCCCTGGATATGCTGATTTGATGAAGAGGGACCTCTGATGTAAAGCAAATTTCTTTAAGATGGGTTGTGCATCATTCCAGGCTCAGTTCTATTAGTGATGGTAAGAAAGAATTGTGTCTAACATTTTTGACTGGGGTGCCTTGATATTGACTACTTTCTAAAAGTTTGCAGCGACTAAAGATTTTTTAGAAATACTGCAATGGCCTAAGAACATTTAGTTAGAAAAAATATCCTAAACAACATTCAAATTGAAGCATAAATATCTTAAAGTGGTTATAAAGGCAGACTTTTTTTTATCTTTCTGCATTCTATGCAGTAAGGTAAACCCCCCCCGATACATACCTAAGCCTAATCTTGAGCTAGTGATGGGCACAGGAACTGAAGCTCTCTCTGCTCTCTTGGTACTCACTGGCTCAGATACAGCAGCAGGAGCCATTGGATCCCACTGTTTTCAATCAAAGCCAGTGATGGCGTGGGGGGTGGGACCAAGACCTGTTCTGTGTGTTTTAAGGACACACAGTGCAGGGCTCAGGAATAAGCAAGCACAAGTACTTCCATGGCAAGGCACTCGGCAGAGGGCCCGAGGAGGAGGATCGGGGCTCTGTGCAAAACCATTACAAGTATAACATGTTTGGTATTTTAATAAAAAAAAAACTAAGATTCGCAATCACTTGCCACAGATTTCTACACTGTGCAAAGAATCCCTAAAAATAATAAGTGAATGCTGGTTAATTCACACAATGAATGTAAATGCAGTTTTGCAGCACAAGTCAGAAACATTCTAAATGCTGGAGCTTAGAAGTACAAGTCCATGGATATTCAGTGACACCAGTCCTGATGGGTGTCTATTCCAGACGTCCCCTCGCTTTTAGAATAAAATGAAAGTAAGGCCGCGTACACACGGGCGGACTGTCTGTCCAACTTAGTCCGCTGAAACGTGTTTCAGCGGACAATCCGCTCGTGTGTGGGCTTCAGAGGACTTTTTCAGCGGACAGTCTGGCGGACTAAGTCTTTCGGAATTTCCGTAATTTTGTCCGTCCAAACTTGGTTTTAGCGGACAGTCCGCTCGTGTGTAGGCAAGTTGGACGGACTAAGTATGGCACATGCTCAGAAAGGATTTACACGCCGAAGGTTGCATTGCAGTGTATTGGACGTCGTATTTCTAGTCCCGTCGTACGTGCTGTACACGTCATCACGCAAGCTTTCAGCGGACTGTCTGTTCATCGTGTGTGGTCAAGTCCGTTCATTCAAAAGTTGGACAGACTGTCTGTCGGATTGTCTGACGAACTTAGTTGGGCAGACAATCCGCCCGTGTGTACGCGGCCTTAAAAAAAAGCATATTCCTGGCTCATATAAAAAGATGTTCCACTGGCAGAAATTATTTTTATTAATAATTCATTTAATTGCTAACATTCACTGATCCATAGTAATCAATTAGCGACAGATAGGTTATAGCTGTCTGGAACAGACAATGAAAGCAAATGACTGATTTCTTGAGTAATGCAAATACTGTGCAGTCCAGTTTCCGATGATAAGTATTAAGCTGGCTTACCTGCATGTTGGCAAAATCTTGTAAAACTCATTCTGCATGCAAAGAATTTCCTTCGAAGAGAACCATAAAAAAGGCTTTGATTTGCATGCATGAACTAGACTTTACATCAATAAGCTATCACGTTAGACATCCACCTGAAAGCTGACAGGTTCATTACTTATCTGAAGTTACATTTCCAGAGCATGCATTCGGCATCCTGGGTCTCATTTGCCTGATTATCTTTTATTGCACAAGTCAAGTTAGTAATTATTTACACCAGGTTAGCCAAGTGGGCATATCAACCTGGAAACAGTAAGCATATTCCTGCACTTCAACTTGGTTTCATATGTTTCATAAACACCATTAGGGCTGATGGAGAGAATCTATCATGCAAATGCTAACACACCCAGCAGATGAGAGACATATTTTATGAGCCTGCAGCCTAAAATGATTGAACTCCAGTCAAACATCTGTATCATTCCAGCATGCCAGCTCCATTGATTCTTTGTGATACAGATTGAGCACACAGTGACAAGGGTTTTTTTTTTATTGCCTGAGAAGAAAAATGAAGCAGAAGTAGTGCTGTAGATTTTAGTTTTAAAGAAATAAAATATGTCTGATACATTTGTGATGGCAACACTGAAATTGTGCAATGTGACTACATCAAATGATGCAATATAGTTATGGCATTTAACTTGAATTATAACATACAACTTTATACATACATAGAGTATTTCTATCTAAACAAGGCTTGTTTTAAAATAACTTTCTTTTTTTAGGTGGCACACAGCAGTGTGTTGTAAGACCTTTGTATCTATAACCATTTGTAGGCCAAGTCTATTTTAGTAATAGGTACCTAGGTTCTCTATATGAGGTTCTCCATCAGACTTGTTTGATGCTTTTTAATAAAACATACTTTTTTAGGATATTTTCTGGCCTATAACCTGACCCACTAGAGCTCTATTCAGTGGGCAGACATGATGACATATCAGGGCTTCTGGCAAAAAAAAAAACAAAGGGTTTGTCAAAGGAGTCTCACTGTAATACATTTTTCTTGGAGGGGGGATTGAATAATCAATTATAAAAATTCTGACAATTCCACAGCCCAGCAGCAGACACCATCACCTAAAAACATATAATTTGAT
Organism: Lithobates pipiens; assembly: GCF_037356315.1. Classification (NCBI taxonomy): domain Eukaryota; kingdom Metazoa; phylum Chordata; class Amphibia; order Anura; family Ranidae; genus Lithobates; species Lithobates pipiens. Next base: position 138,217,334 of record NW_027507787.1, on the reverse strand, counting down.
AAGGTGTTTTCTTCTGAATCAAATCAGCATATAGAAAAAAAGGGCGGGGGGGGGGGGGGACCAGGGAATCCAAAAAAGATTCTTCAAAAAGGAACAGCTGATAATTGCAAAAAATTGTTTTCTTTATTGAAAATATTCCACCATAATAATATTCACAAAAGAGAAAAATACCTCCACCACGTGAATTTAAATATGATAATGTTATCAAAACACAGATGGCCACAACACTCAATCAACCCTCATTCAGATCGTAAATCAGCTGGTAAGTGTCCGAGTCCCTAAATGGAATAACTTCCGCAGATATAAACACGCTATCCGCTAATTAAATGATCAATGGAGATATACACTGGGGTTTCAACACACATCCGCTAGAAACACCTAAGCTGGGAGTAGTGAACGATTTGAACATCAGGTGTTTGCCCGTTCTCCGAACAATATATGGCATTTGTGACAAATTTGAAAGCAGCGTAAGCCGTTAAAGTCTATGGGACACTAACGTGACGTCACATAACGTCAGAGGGGGCAGGGTCACCTGTTTACGTCTCCCGTGGGCCCAGCCCTCACCTATATAACAACTGTCATCAGGAAGAGGCTTCAGGGACTCCCATGGAGGCGGAGTTTTTTCTGTGTTTTTATTTATCATGTTGCCGGACGCTGTGCTGGAAGATAAATGGAAATTGCGTGACATTTTTTAAACTTAAGAACTTGTCCCAATTGGTCTACTGTCATTTAAAAAAAAAAATTGGTGAATGTGTAGGGGTACAATGTACCCGATACCCATTTACATGGGGGACGGGATCTGGTTGTTAAAGGGGGTGTCCAGATTCTGATAAGCCCCCCCCCCCCCCCCCACAGACTCCCACAACCACCGGAATATGGATTTTGGGGCGACCCCATGCAATTTGTTTTTTAAAATTTGGGTGCGGGCTTCCCCTTAATATCCATACCAGACCCAAAGGGCCTGGTAATGGACTGGGGGGGGGGGAAATGACTTTTTTTCAATGATTTTCAACTATATTTCTGGGATCCGACAATACATTAAAGACGCAAGCAGTTTTGAATGACTTTTTTTCTTTTAGAAAATACATTTTGCTGTAGTACTGTTATAAACATGGGAAAAATATGCTACTTTACAGGCAGACTAAGGACACCCCCAGGCACAATATTTAAAGGAATATTTCATTTTTATTGTTTCACTTTAAGCATTATTAAAATCACTGCTCTCGAAAAAACAGCCATTTTTAAAAAATGTTTTGCATTGATGCATGTTCCCTGGGGCAGGACCTGGGTCCCCAAATACTTATTATGGCAATAACTTGAATATAAGCCTTTAAAATAAGCACTTTTGATTTTTCATGTTCATGTCCCATAGAGTTTAACAGTGTTCAAGTTCTGGTGTGAACCGAACCAGGGGTTGTTCGGCTCATCCCTAATACACACCATGTTTGGAGGTCAAATGGTACTGCACATCAGCCCAAAAACACCCCATACCAGTAGTGAAGTTTGGAGGTGAAAACATCATGGTGTGGGCTGTTTATCAGCAAACAGTACGGTCAAACTTTATGTCATAGAAGGAAGAATTAATTGAAAAATGTGGGGGCGTGGCCTGGCGAGTGAGAGAGATGGCCGCTTGAAGAAAGAGCTCCGGAGCGGTGTGTCAGCTCTCACAGCCCAGCGATCGATATACTGGAGAATGGGCAGGCTATCCAGAGGAGGGGCACACCACAATCACCCCTGCACCCCGAGAACCTCGAAACACAAACAGATTCCGGAGATTTTCATGTCTCAGGGGCAGGGAAGGAGAGGTGCAGCAGAGGACAAGATGGCATGCTCCAGCACGAGGGAGGAGGAGGAGGACTATGACGCAGAATCAATAGCGAACTCTGAGGATCTGGTAAGCAACGCTCTATCCCCAGACCAACAGCTCACACATGCAGCGATGATGGACATAGCAGCAGACATCAAAACATCGCTATCCACAGCGATTACTGATCTCAAAGCAGACATCCTAATGCTGACTGAGCAGATTACCAACTATAAAAAACCCAGCTTCAGGAATATTTAAATACTGAAAACCAGGGTTCATCATTATACAACGGGTGTATACAAACACACCCAGTGAACGTCACCCACTGAAGGGCACCTAGGTGCCACCTAAACAAGAATTAAATAAAATAAAAAGGGCACTAACAAAGCCCACTGGGTTCCTAGCAGCATCCAACAAAGATTTATATATTACTGTTTTATTTGTTTATATTTGGTTTCAGTTTATAGTTGACTCCAGTTCTCCTAGACTTGTGGCAATGAGATGTTCACATTTGATTTAGATATGCCTCTCTATTAGCCAAGGAACAATATCGATAATACTGCAGCAAAGGACTGCGGTATATCATCCACTGATGAGAAGAGAGGGCTCAACTGAGATCTCACTTCCTTTGGTGGCCTACAGGAGCGATAGTTTTGTGTTCACAAAGGTTTCGGTTTAGTTTTATCCGTTTCATTTTCTCCTTTTTATGTTGCACTCACTGTCTGATGATATTCACGGAGCCCTTAGGGACTCCATGGAGAATGTCTAAACCCTGAAGTGAATTGGTAGATAAACACACTCTATTCATTGTTTAGCCGAAATTCACAGCCGATCAGCTGGCAGATTAACATGTTATCACATAATAACTTTTAGAGAGCTTTCACACCCCCATAACAATGATAATTTCTGATTCATTGATTCAACTCCCCTCAACCATAATTTTCCAGATTGTTAGTCCACACTCAATCCAGCCACTCCACCTACCCCCATGAGAATTTTCACTGAACTAAGTAAGACACCACATTTAGATCTCTCTATTGAACCTTGTGCCGTAGGGGATAGCTAATCCTCTAACGACAGAAGATCTAAATTCCTTATCCCCCCATACTACTTTTCTTTCCCCGCACCTCCCCCCCTTCCCTTTTTTTCTCCCCTCCTTTCCATCCCTCCATCTCTATTATTCCACTTCCTTTCCTATACTAAATCCTAACGCTATTGACAAAATGGCATATACTGGTTTGGGCTGTTCACCTACCATTGTCTCCCACAATGTGAATGGCCTAAACACTCCAGAAAAAAGAAGTAAAGTACTCAACGAAATTAAGAAATGCAATCCACAAATCGTATTTTTACAAGAAACACACTTCAAAGGTCAACAGATACCTATAATAACAAATAACTTTTTTACAAAAGCCTTTCATGCTACTAATCCAATCGCTAAAACAAAAGGGGTTACGATACTTCTAAGCAAACACACATCCTTTGATGTTCATCATCAACTTTCAGACCCAGATGGCAGGTATATCTTGTTGAAAGGCGACATGAATGGTAAACCGGTAACATTGGCTAATGTCTATTTTCCAAACAAATCCCATGTGGGCTTTTGCCAATTTATCATTGACGAGCTGCTGAGCTTTGCTGAAGGATGTATCATCCTCGGAGGAGACTTTAATGTCCCCCTGGAACCAAATCAAGATGCCTCCACTGGCAAATCTAGCATCGCCTACAATATCTTAAAAAAAAAAATCAGGACTTTATTGAAATCTCTGACCCTTCTAGATACTTGGCGAACGTTAAAGCCTAACGGCAGAGATTTTACATACTATTTGAATGTCCATAACCGATACTCACGAATAGACCACATATTCATCACTCAGAGGGACGTGCAGGATCTAGAAGGGGCAGAGATAGGATCTATCATCCCGTTGGACCATGCCCCTATAGCCATCAAATTACTCCCTAAAAATTATCAAAACACCTTCTGCTGGAGACTTAACCCTTCACTGTTACTGGACCCAAACATTCAGAATCATATACACAACGCTCTCCCTGAATATTTTTCATTAAACAGTACACCAGACGTTTCCTCCCTGACGGTATGGGAAGCGCATACAAGCGTAATAAGAGGGGAACTGATTAGATGGGGGGCCAGGAAAAAGAGAGAGGGGTTACATCAATGAATTAGTACAAAAAATTACTAAACTGGAATTGACACACAAACAATTCCAAGCACTGGTAAATCTCCCCGAGCTTCTGAGTACTAGAAAAAAGTTACAAGAATACCTAAATAACAGGACAAAGAGACTATTATTTTTTTTTTAATCCATATACTATGAACAAGGGGATAAAGGAGGAAAGATTTTAGCCAAGGCACTAAAATAATCCATTCTCTCTAATAACATACACAGTATACGCTCCAAAGACGGGACAATTGCGCATGAATCCTCAAAAATTGCGGAAACTTTTCATTCGTTTTATTCCTCACTATACAATATCCCCCAACAACACAGGTTACCATCAGGTATGAGGGACCGCAAACAGGCATTTTCCAGTTATTTATCCAACTGTAATATGCCTTCACTTACACAAGACGACTCTGCACTCTTAGAGCATCCAATCTCCATACCTGAGGTCTCGAAAGCCATCTCGGAAATGGCCAATGGGAAAAGCCCTGGCCCAGATGGGCTAACCTCACAATATTATAAATCCTACATAGACATATTGGCCGGACCCCTTACTAAAGCCCTAAATGCCATCACATTAGGACACAAGGCCTCTACAGAATTCCTAGCAGCATATATCACTGTATTGCCTAAGCCAAACAAAGATCCCGCAGACTTCTCAAATTACAGACCTATTTCGCTCCTCAATTTAGATCTCAAAATTCTAGCTAAAATTATAGCGAATAGAATCAGACTACTTTTGGTAAAACTTATTGGCCCTGAACAGGTTGGATTCATGCCGATTCGTGAAGCAAAGGACAACACCATCAAAACCCTTAACCTGATCCACAAAGTCACCCGGGACGCAGTCGAGGGCCTCCTGCTGTCAACCGATGCAGAGAAGGCCTTCGACCGGGTTGCATGGGACTACTTGTTTGGGGTGTGTGAACATATGAGATTTGGGTCAAATTTGACAAATTGGATCAAATCAATTTATGCCTGCCAGAGCGCTAAAATCAAAATTAATGGGACCCTCTCTGAGCCTGTAGTAATCAAAAACGGAACGAGACAGTGCTGTCCCTTATCGCCCCTTCTCTTTATCCCATCAATTGAAACACTGATCAGATCTATACATTTACAGAAGGCAATTCATGGCTTTCAAGTAGATGGGCGGGAATTTAAATTAGCTGCATATGCTGACGATTTACTTTTTTATATTACCCAACCGCATATCACAATTCCCAATCTCATTAGTGCTTTTCAAGAATTTCATTACTTATCAAATTTTAAAATTAACCATAAGAAATGTGAAACTCTGGGACTTAATCTCACCCAAAATACAGAACAGCTAACCCGCTATAACTGCCCCTTTAAATGGGAGCCCACCTCACTAGGTTACCTGGGAGTCCATATCCCTTCGAACTAGGATTCTCTATATTTGCGCGAGGGATCCAAGATGGCCGCTAATGCATTATCCTCCGCACCCTGCTGGACCAACGGAGCTCACAGAGTGGCCCCGCGCGACCCAGGGAGGTAACTCCGCACAGTTTCCGCCAGCTAAATACCCAGGGATCCCCCCCGGATGACCGCCACCACGACCAGACAAGATCTGGGGCCACAATTTGAAGTGGCATCCCGAGCAGGGTGTACCAAGATGGCCGCCGCAGCTGAAGCACACAGGCAGCCTCATGCTCACAGCATGGACAGCATCACAGAACACAGGCAAGTTCTCTCCCCGGCCATCCTGAATTACACCCCTGTCCTACATGGGAACTTCCCCCAGTTTGGCACCCCCTCACCGGCCTCCACAGAATCTCTCATAGGCCTGGCCATGGCCAACCAGGCCCTATCTCCCATGGACGCATTTAGGCCCTCTCTCCCAGGCCTCCCCTCAGCAGAACAACCTCTCCAGGAGAAAAACCTATCCACAACGGATCTTTTTGTAAAGCTCTCTATGTTGTTGGAAAGGGGACTGGCCACCACAGCTGCAAAGATTACAGGTGACAGCAAATCAGACCTACAAAACATTGGCCACAGAATAGAAGCAATAGAAACTAAATTGGACATTACTGCCGCAGGCTATAATCAGAACTCTGACATGATCCACTCCATACAGGATCAGCTAGACACCGCTTTATCGCACATTGATGACCTTGAGAACAGGTCGAGGCGATACAACTTCAGGATCAGGGGGCTACCAGAGACAATCACGGATGTGACTGCTGCTACCCAAGACCTGATCAAATCCCTATTGCCCAACATCGATCCTCTGCGCCTGGAATTAGACAGAGCTCCTAGAGCCCTGGGCCCCCTCAGGAAACATGGCTTACCCAGAGACATAATCGTTAAACCGCATCATTACGCAGTTAAAGAAGAAGTGATGAAACAGGCCCGGACCTCTACCCAGGTGACGTGCCAGGGTCATGCGATTCAGATCTTCGTAGACCTCGCTCCTTCAACCATTCAACGAAGACGAGCATTGAAACCACTTCTGACCGCCTTGGTTCAGAAGGGTATCAAGTATAAATGGGCATTTCCTTTTGTGGTCAAGTTTTCATACAAGAGCCAAAACTGCTCCTTTTCCAACTACTCCTTTCCTTCTGGAGAACAACTCCTTCGCCTGAAAATTATTTCCCAAGATGCAGGGATGGATACGTCTACTGCACCCTCAAGCTCAACGAAAAGACCACCCCCAGTCAGTCCTTCAATTCCACTCTGGTCAAAATCTAAATCGAGACGCTCTGGAGACACCGGCCATACCTGAAGATTCTATAGATCGGCTCCCGGTTTCAACATACCCACACTTGGTTGGTCGTTTAACCCGACCCACTCTTTGTTGACTTTCTCTGGATAGCCCAAATACAGAGCGAGCTCCCGAAATGGAGGGTCTCGACCTGCCTTGTTCCCCCCCCTCCCCCCCTCTGTCCATTTGGAAAAACTCCCTTTTTTATTTATTTATTTAAATTATTATTATTATTTTTTTGACTACTGTTTAGTATCTCTTGTTCTGTTTGGATCAGCAGGAGTCCTAACGAACTAAGGTACTCATAGCATCCTGCACATGGAACTCGGATCGTTTTCTAAGGAGGACCGAACATTCACATGTCAAGCTCTCTTTACAGCGCTAGCGGACCGCTTACATGGACATTTTTTTTCTTTTTCTTTCGTATATACTAATTCTAGGTATGGGGTTGTATACAGTAAATATTCTCAAGTAATGCTGCAATAACGCAATTTACCCCCCTGGTACTTTTTAAATGCATAAGTTGTAAAATTGCGGATTGACTATCCCTGTATTCACTTTTCAAGAGCCCCTTGGTCCGGGGCGGTACACATGTGCCTCTGCCTACCCCCTGAAATCCTTCGGACTTCCAGGGGCTAGGACTTCCGAGATCACAATCTCTGAGATTTTCTGATCCTTTATGGAGAATTTCGACTCTGGAGTTTCTTTCTCCCCTCCGGAGTCCGATGCTTTTCTTGGGAAAACTTTCTCTATTCCTTCCCCTCCTCACCCCCGGCTGATCCGTCCTGTGCTGTCTAGATTGCCTATACTAATAATTGTATCCTGAGCAGATGCTCATCATCTTGTGACACTGAACAACTAGAACCCCACAAAATCAGGGATGTACCCTTTAGGAACCAAAAGAAATCACTCAATGGTAAGTGAAGGTGAATGTTTGCGTGATCTGACCCTCTGCTCCCATGGCTAATACCACACCTAAGCTACTGAAACTAGCTTCACACAATGTGCAAGGGCTAAATTCCCCCCTAAAATGTAAGAAACTGCTCAGCCTTTATAAATCCCTCCTACTAGATATTGTATTGTTACAGGAGACTCACTTCCCGATCCGGTGCAGCCCGTCCTTCTTACACACTCACTATCCTAATTTTTACCTAGCGAATGCCGAAAACAAGACAAAGGGGGTTGCGGTCCTTTTTTCTAAGGACTGCGGCTTCTCTATGACCTCAGTGTTCAGGGACAAGGAAGGCAGATTTATATTAGTGAAAAGCTTGTTGGATGGTCAAATGCACTCTCTAATATCATACTATGCCCCAAACAAAGGACAAGATACAGTAAGTTCTTTGAGAGTCTTTTCCACACCCTTAACCCCACGCTAGAGGGAAAAGTAATAATGGGTGGGGATTCGAACATCGCCTTTGAACAAGGATTAGACAAAACGAAATCTCTGGATCAACAGCTCACTCGCCCATGCAAAGTCAGCCATAGAGTAGAAAAACTGATACATTCACAGGGCCTGACGGATGCATGGAGGGAACTGAATCCAACCACAAGGGACTTTACACAGTATTCAGCTCCCCACAATACTTTTGCAAGAATAGGCCACTTCTTTATACAGAGTCATATGCTTCCCTCAGTTAAATGGTCCAGGATCAGAGACACCCTTCTCTCAGACCACACGATAGTTAGTCTGTACATACACCTACTGAACCCGGCCCCGGGCTTTAAACCTTGGAGACTGAACGATTCCCTCCTCACAGACCCTAGCAGGGTCCCCATTATAGAAAAAGCACTAGAGGAATATTTTTAAATGAACTCGACCAAAGACACATCTATGGAGACAGTTTGGGCTGCGCACAAGGCAGTTATTAGGGGAGAATTCATACGACTGGCCACGCAATTGAAAAAAGAAAAATCCGCTGACATCGACAGATTAGAAAAGGAATATGCAGCACTGAGAGCACAACATAAGAGAAACCCCCTGAAAGAACACATTCCCCTAATAGATAAAATTAAATTGGAACTTAACTTGGCCCTCACGGCACATGCGGAAAAAAGCATTAGATGGAGTAGAAATAAATACTACACACAGAAAGATAAAATCGGCACCATGCTCGCATCCAAACTGTCTCCCAGACCACAAACTCACAATATGCCCCATATAAGAATCCCAGGGTCGGGTCTATCGTCCAATCCTGTGAAGATACTGGAAGCTTTCCAATCCTTCTACACAAACCTTTATTCCGCGCCCCCGCCTCATCATAATGAGGCCATCAATTCCTTCTTAGACAAACTGCCCATCCCGCGTATTTCCAAAGACCACAGGGACATCCTGGAAGCTCCCTTCACGGAAGCGGAGGTTCTTGACACTATAAAGGGATTAAAATGTAACTCATCCCTTGGTCCCAGTGGCGGAATTATAGGGGTCGCTGAGATCGCCAAGGCGACCGGGCCCCGTGCTGCAGGGGGGCCTTGAGGGCCCCCCCTGTATATCTGAAGGAGCAGGCGGCTGAGACCGAGCTCCCCGATCTTCAGCCGAAGTGTAATCGGCACTGTGCAGGGAGCTCGGAGTCATCACACTGCTTGTAACTAAAGTGAAAGCAGTGTGTGCTCTTTGTCTCCCCCTACAGTGCAGTACCCGACAGGAAGAGGTAAGATAAAGCACTGCTGTTTTTGAAAAGACTTTATGTGTGTGTGCATTTGTGTGTGTATGTGCATGTGTGTGTGTATGTGTGCGTGTATGTGTGTGCATGTGTATGTGCATGTGTGTGTGTATGTGTGCGCATGTGTATGTGCATGTGTGTAGATGGCGAGCGGGCGGGGGGGGCACACTGGCGGCATTCAAGGGCACACTAGCAGCATTTGATGGCACACTGGCAGCGTTTAATGGCACAGTGGCTGCAATTGATGGCACAGTTGTAGCATTTGAGGGCACAGTGGCAGCGTTTGGCACAGTGGCAGTGTTTGGCACAGTAGCTGCAATTGATGGCACAGTGATAGCATTTGATGGCACAGTGGCAGTGTTTGATGGCACAGTGACAGCTTTTGATGGCACAGTGGCTGCAATTGATGGCACAGTGGCTGCAATTGATGGCACAGTGGCAGCGTTAAATGGGCACAGTGGCAGCGTTAAATGGGCACAGTGGCAGCGTTTGGCACAGTGGCTGCAATTGATGGCACAGTGGCAGCCTTTGATGGCACAATGGCAGCATTTGAGAGCACAGTGGCAGCGTTAAATGGGCACAGTGGCAGCGTTAAATGGGCACAGTGGCAGCGTTAAATGGGCACAGTCGCAGTGTTAAATGGGCATGGTGGCAGTGTTAAATTGGCACGGTGGCAGTGTTTGATGGCACAGTGGCAGCGTTTGATGGTACGGTGGCAGCCTTTGATGGCACAGTGGCTGCAATTGATGGCACAATGACAGCGTTTGATGGCACAGTGGCAGCGTTTGATGGCACAGTGGCAGCGTTTGTTGGGCACAGTAGCAGCGTTTGGGTACAGTGGCTGCGATTGATTGCACAGTGGCTGCATTTGAGGGTACAGTGGCAGCGTTTGACAGCACAGTGGCTGCATTTGATGATTTGGTTTATAAAAAATTTTGTGCCCCCCAAAAATTTTGAGCACCAGCCGCCGCTGTTTAGATGTATGTATGCACATTTTATGTATCTACGTTTAATCCTGCCCCCCCTTCCCATATTAGAGCTGGGTGATTTTCTAAAAAAAAAAATGTTGTAATTTAAAAAAAAAAACGAAATTCACAAATCGAATCCAGTTTTTTTTTATGGACACTGCGGCAGTCCTGAGGAGCTGCGGGCAGAAGTTTTTAGGTGAGGCCGTGGCTTCATACTAGTCCGCAGATCCGGCCTCGTGGGCTAGGCCGAAGCCACGCCTCACCTAAAAACTCCTGCACGCAGCTCCTCAGGACCGGTGTGGTGTCAGCACTGATCCTGGTGAAAAAAGAAATATCTAAAAAAAACGATTTGCTGAAAATTTTAATCGATTTGACCTCTCAACTCAATTCAAGATTCAAATCGATTTTTTTCCCCAGCCCTATTCCATATGTGTACAATCAGAACAGTTTTTTTTTTCTTGCTTGTTCAAAGTAGCAGCAAAAAAATGCTATTACTCTGAAAAGCGATCTGTGCTCAGATCGCTTTTCAGAGGCATTTGACAGCTGGTAAAGGGGCAATATGTTGCCTCCTGACCACCAGTTTTAACCCCTAATGTGATTGTAAAGGTTTGCTTTTTTTTTTTTAATAACAAACATGTTATACTTACCTTCATTGTGCAGCTCATTTTGCACAGAGTGGCCCTGAACCTTGTATTCTGGAGTCCCTCGGTGGCTCTCGTGGCTCCTCCTCTTATCAGACAACCCCCTAGGAGGGGGGGGTTACCTTGCAGGCGCCCCCGATGCCCGCCTCATTGGATTTTATTAACAGCAGTGGGAGCCAATGGCTGAGCTGCTATCAATCTATCCAATCAGGAGCCGAGAACCCCGGGCAAAGGAAGAGCGCATCTCCACCTGGTGAAGTTCCAGGGCTCAGGTAAGTAAAAAGTTTTGTGTTTTTTCACCTTAATGCATAGGATGGATTAAGGTGAAAAAACATGAGGGTTTACAACCCCTTAAATGCATCATCACTATGCTGCAACTGCATGCAATGCACACAGTTGCAGGGTGGTTGCAGTGCAGCCCCATTCACCTAGGGATGTACTTAAAGGGTGCCCTGACTGGAAACAGCTTGAGAAACACCGACATAGAGGAACCCCTCTCTCCATTTTCCTCTTGCAGCCGCTGAATGCCTGTGGAAGGGAGAGGTGGAGAAGCGGCGGCAAATGGAGAAATTGGTTCCTTTACATGTAGCCACCCACTTGCAACCGGGACCTGTTGTTCTGCCACCAAACTCGGAGTAAAGGGCCCTGTCAGGGGGGCCCTTCATGGTTTCTTGCATCGGGGCCCTGAAGGTTCTAGTTACGCCACTGCTTGGTCCAGATGGTTTATCCAACCCCTACTATAAAACCTTTGCAAACATTTTATCCCCTCACCTGGCCAAATTTTGTAACTTCAAGACACGGGGAGACTGGCTTGACCCCCTCCTGAATTCGGCTTTCATCTCTGTGATCCCCAAACCAGATAAGAACCCGGAGGTAGTGGAAAATTACCGTCCGATTTCTCTTATTAACTGCGACCTTAAGATCTTAACTAAAATGTTAGCTAACAGACTGGCTTCCTTCATACCCATATACGTCAATAAAAACCAAGTGGGATTCATCCCATGTAGGCAAGGGCCAGACCAAATCAGAAGAGCAATCGATATTATATCTATCCTACAATCTAACTGGGAAGGTGGTCCCAAACAGGAGGGCATGCTCCTATCGTTGGACTTGAAAAAAGCCTTTGATTCGGTTTCTTGGTGCTACCTCCATACGCTTTTAGAAAGGTGGGGATTTGGAGACAGATTCCTGAGGTTGATCAAATCCCTATATTCTACCCCCCAAGCTAGGATTAGGCTCCAGTGCCATTACTCAAAACCTCTCCAGATTGCGAGGGGGACCAGACAGGGCTGCCCACTCTCCCCGCTGATATTTGCCCTTGCAATTGAACACCTTGCTATCTCCCTGAGGGTAAACCAAAATATTAAGGGGGTGAACTGCGGGTCTCAAACACACAAATGAGGGTTATACGCGGATGACATCCTCCTCTTTATCACCCCCCCATCACTTCCCTTCCGGATCTTCTTCACACCCTAGAGGAATTTCCTGCGATTTCGGGATTGCAAGTGAACTACAACAAATCCCTTGCCATGAACATTTCTCTCCCGCCTTCCCAACTTCGCCAATCCTTCCCCTTCGAATGGAACGATACAGCTATCAAATATCTGGGAATTGACTTAATGCCTAAAATAGAATCCCTTTACAAAGCCAATTATCCTTCCATGTTCAAAAAGCTCTCCACTGATCTTAATGCGTGGACCAGCCATATTCTCTCCTTGTTAGGAAAGATTAACTCTATTAAAATTACCCTCCTGCCCAGAATCCTTTACCGATTCCGTTCCCTGTCCACCCCAGTCATCAGAAGCCATATAAAGTCATTCCAGAGTAAGATTCTTCAGTTCGTCTGGGGCAAGAAGGGATATAGGATCCCTCAAAGCATTTTATACCATCATAGGAAGAAAGGAGGACTTGGTCTACCCAACCTCCAGCACTACTTCGTTGCCGCCAGGTTAACACAGATCTCGATAATATACTCAAGGTTTGAAAAACCTGACTGGGTTGGGATAGAGAGACCAGCAATACCGCGCCATACTTTGGACTTTCTAATGTGGGCTTACCCAAAGGAGAGGCCCCCTATACTAGCACCCACCCTATCCCACTCCCTTGCTCTGTGGGATATGATACAAAACTTGAGAGCCATCTCATCTCCCTGTAAACCACTAGCTCATCTGTTCAATAACCCAGCATTCCCTCCGGGTCAAAAGATATCCGCATTTAAATGGTGGCTGGACAAAGGCTGTACCGGATTGGGCACTTCTTCTCTAGAACAGGTCCCTTCCCCCTCAAACACTTCTTAAAGAAACTGGAACTTCCACTGACCGAGCGATTCCAATTCCAACAAATCTCACACTTCCTACAGTCCATTTGAAAAACCACTCCCTCCTAGCTTCACAGAGTACGAAATATGGTGTGGTCAGGGCCCAGAGCAGAGGGGAGGAATCTCTAGCATTTAGTCTTCACTGACAAAGCCTGAGTCTAAATCTTCTATTATGGATAAGTGGGAAGGAGATTTGCAGTTCAATTGGGACCTGGGGTCCTGGCACATGGCGATCTTTACATCCTACAAAGGAATCCTAAACACGTCTCTCGCAGAGGCCAGCTTAAAAGTCATCCTGTGATGGTACTACACTCCATTCAGATTGGCCAACATTTATCCCTCTGCAGATCTGCTATGCTATAGAGGATGTCATCTCACAGGCACATTGATCCACATCTGGTGGGAATGCACTAGATTACGCCCGTTTTGGAGGAAAATCTTCAAAATTATAGATGGGTTCGCGGGGTTCCGAGTCCCCAGGTCCCTTACAATTGCTTTGCTTAATGAACAAATTCCCAATACCCCTAGGCATACCAGGAAACTGATCCATTTTATCCTAATAGGGGCCAAATTCACCATTGCAAAAGCTTGGAAACAACCCTCCGTCTCCGTTAAGTCGGCGCAGAGAATGGTCTCATGGATAATGTCCCAAGAGAAACTGTCTAGTATACTTACGGACACCCGCTCCAAATTTGATAGTATTTGGGAACCTTAGGCTCTACACATGGGCATCTCCTTACTCCATACCTCATCGGTAGGATGAGCACATACAGATTGGTTTAGATTGATTATTAACGTGTAGACAGCACGGTTCAGTTTGCTTTTTGTTTGATTCTCTAGTGCTCCCCTCCCTTCCCCTTCCCTTTCCCTCTATGTCTTTTTCTTTTCTTTCTCTTCTTTCATATTATTCCGGGTTACGGTAGCTGACTGTGGACCTCTACTGAAACAGATGCCGGAGCAGATATTCGCAGGATGGTGCCTACAGGCGATACTAGGGGCGAGAGTGGTGGTCCTTCAGGAACGAGGAGGTATGCGGGCTGAGTCCTCACTCAGCACAGCTTGATCCCTTAAGGGGTGCTGGGTGACTTAGGGCTGGCTGCGGTTCCTCCTGTGTCCTGTCGGCAGTGATTAGTGGCACGCACCACGGTCCCTTTCTTCTTCCTTAGATAGTGCTCTTTCAGACTCTCGGGAAGCTTTTTTTTTTAATTCGAGTCTGCCTTGACCTGGTCTCTCGGCAGATGCTCCCATCTCTGAGCCCTATTTGTGTTGTTACTCCCGCAGCTACAGGTTAATGGTTTTAGCACAGATGTTATTGTAGTTGTAATGAGAGGTTGCTATGCTTCGATATGTATAATTTCTGTATCAAGTCATCAGTTGGCCACTCAGGCCTGTGTCTTTTGTCTTCAGTTGTGAAAATAAAAAAATTTTGAAAGTAAAAAAAACACGCAGGCAACTTAATTACCTACATAGAGCCAAACAGAAGGGTGGCATAGGTTTGCCGGACTTCAGGAAGTACTACTATGCATTGCACTTGTCTCGAATCTTAGATTGGCATTGTCATGAATCCTGTAAGGACTGGGTTGGCATAGAGAAGGCGAGCGCAGGAATAAGCATCATCCACCTTCCCTGGACCAGTTACAGCACTCTTCCACTCACCATCAAAAAACACCCCACCATCAATACCACACTAAAGATTTTTTACAAAATAGCTCCTCAACATAAAATTTCTACTACCCCGGGTCCTTTAACCTCATTATCTAATAACCCGGACTTTATCCCAGGACTTAACAACAGGAAAATTTTCAGACTTTACCCCACGGATCCTATCCTGGCCCTCAATTGCACACAAAACAATGATCTTAAATCGTTCTCGGATTTGATTAACGAGATGGAACCACACCCACTGGACTATTGGTCCTATCTGCAAATACGACACTTCCTATTGCATAACAAAAATAAAGATGCCCTCTTTAGGCCTTTAACAAACTTTGAACACATTTGCGCGGAGGGAAAGCCGATTAGGAAGACTACATCTCTGCTATACAAATGGCTGAACCAGCTGTTGTCAGACGCCCAGGACAGATACAAATTGGTTTGGGAAAGAGATTTAGGGGAGCATATTTCAGAAACTCAATGGGAAAAGGTGAATGTTTTTGCACACAAATGCTCCTTGAGTACCAGTATGCAAGAGGCAGCATATAAAATCCGATAACAATGGTACATCACACCCTCGAAGAAGAAAAGTTGGTCCTCCGGGGTGTCTGACATTTGTTGGAGATGCGAGGAGGAGATTGGTTCCTTGCTACACATATGGTGGAGTTGCCCACACATAAGACCCTTTTGGTCCCAGGTGAGACATTGGATTAAATATATTACTGGCTATGAAAAAGATCTAGGAGCAGCTTGGTGCCTTCTTCACATAAACAATCTATCATACAAGGCATATAAAAAGTCCCTCATCAGACATTTACTCAATGCAGCAAAGAGTTTGATCCCACTCCATTGGAATTCTCAGACTGTACCATCTGTTGGTGATTGGTTGGCAAAGATCCATTACATTTACGGTATGGAAAAAAAATATTTCTACCAAGGGAGAAAACACTGAACAGTTCCAACAGAGGTGGGCACTTTGGCATACATTCAAGACCTCAGAAACATTTAAAACCTTGAGTGCCTAACGAAACATAGGATAATCGTATATTTAGACACCATTTATCTGTCTGTTTTTCTTCTTTCCTCTTTTTTCTGGTCCTCAGACAACCCCATTGAAGTAGTTTTTCATAAGTAACCCCCCGTCATGGAAAGCAAGGTTTGAATAAGGCTATTCATACAAATGAGAGAAATCATAATACATTTTACGGATCCATTCTGGTATAATATTCGAATCTCATAGTTTTTAATTTGTATTGACAAAATGACTTTGAGTGCTTCTTGTAATTTGGATAATGTTTTTTCATGTCAGATTACTTATTTTCTTCTCAGTATTGTAACTGTCAGATACTGAATACTACTGTTCTGTTCCTATTTTATATCTTCAATAAACTTTCTTATTGTGAAAAAAAAAAAAATGTACCAAGACATTCTTGATACAAATCTGCTGCCATCTACCAGGATGATGAACATGAAAAAAGGGTGGACATTTCATCAAGACAATGATCCCAAACCCAAAGCCAAGGAAACTCTCAATTAGTTTTAAAGAAAGAAAATAAAGCTGCTAGAATTGCTCAGCCAATCACCTGACTTGAATCCAATAGAAAATCTATTGAAAGAACTAAAGTTCATAGACGAGACCCACTGAACCTTCAAGATTTGAAGATTGTGTGGCAAAATGGGCCAAAATCACACCTGGGCAATGCATGAGGCTAGTTTCTCCATACAGGAGGCCTTTTAAAGCTGTCCTTACCAACAAAGGATTTTGTACGAAGTATTAAATAAGTTTCAGTTAGCGTGTTCAATACTTTTTCCCTGAACCATTCCATTTTCTTACACAACTTCATTTCTGAAATTACTTTATTTGTTTTGGTTTCTTTGTATGTATGGATTGCATGGGTTGTTACCAATATGTGGTGAACATTTTCATGTCAATAGCACCTTTAGAAATATATTTACCTAAAAAACAGGGACGTGTTCAATACTTATTTTACCCACTGTATGTCTTAGTGAAATGACAAAATGTAACACTGACTTGGTGTAGCCCTAACCAAAAAAATTATCTTATCTTATCAGCAAGGAATCGGGTAAACTCATATCTTCCTGTAGTGAGCTGACCCTACTGCAGTGAAACCCCAAGCCATGTTGTCAGCCTTGCCCAGTTAACCTCTGTAAACTACAGAAATCCTGTTATTAATGTCATGGAAATGCAGATTGTGTTCTGTGGTCTATCAGGCCAGAACTAAGTAGAACTGACAACATTGCTTAGGATTTTAGTGCAGATGCATTGTTGCTTATCCACATCAGGAAATTAGAGGCTTGCCAAATTATTTTGTACTTGCATCCTTTGCAATGAAGCAAAACATGGGGAAATCTCTATTGCAGAAATGGTTTGTATATGTTTCTTTTTTCTTTTTTTTTTGCCCAGACATATGCTTCATTTTTCAGTTTTATCAATGAAAGACAAAATCTGATCAGCTTCTTTGAGATACTTCACACCAGTTCTACTTGATTATGCTGTTAAATAAAGTTCTAAGCACAACCATAGATAAAAGTATCTTCCAAGTAAGAGGGTGACAACACACCTTACATTCAGAAATCTTAACATTTTTCAGTGATTTCCACTGGAAGCTTTTAAAGCTACTGCAGTGCACCACAGACTATATTCTTTAAAAAGGAAAACCATTATCCTAGCAGAAACATCACACAAATTTATGAACTTGTACCTGTCATTAAGAAGATGAATGTCATCTCAACAAAGGTGCAGTTGAGTATTTACCTGAACATAGTTGTTTTATAACCAGAGTTATTGTTTATTATGACATTTTATGCCGTTGTAAATTTGAGTATGCTTGGTCAAGTTCTTTGATTTATACTGATGTATTTCTGTACTGAGTCTGAAAACTGCAGATACACAAAATCATAAGAATATGTTCAAGGACAGAGCAAAAGCAAGGAATTTGACAAGAAAGTAGAGCACTATATAAAAGCTCATCAACTGTGTTTGCGTTTTTCATTGACTTTTTCAGTAATTATCACACAAAGTATAAAGAAATACAAAACAAAGTTATGGCATGCTCATTATGCAAGTTTTGTATAGAGGTTTCTACATCTATGTTCAATACACAATTGTGGCTAATGTTGCTTTGGCCTTTTTCCTTTTCCTTTGACATTTCAGTGCTAACACAATAGCTGCTATGTTAACAGATTTGTCTTATTAATATAATTTTCCAGAGGACATTAAAAAGTTACACAAAAGCAAACTGTAGATAAGTTTTAGCAGGAGCACTTTGTGCGCCTGTGTTGCCAAGGTTATTTTGTAGAGATTTTTTATAGCAAAATACAGAATAATTAATTGTAGCTATTATCTGAAAGAAAGTCTTAATTTTTCAGTTTCACCAAGAAGCTAGGCTTCCTTTACTTAAAGTTAATTGTCCCGTCCAACTAGTTTGAAAGGGTTGAATAAAACAGGAAGTAGTGTTAGCAGGAAATGGGGAAAGGCAGAAAATAGGATCACATGGTCATGTGCTGAAATACAGAATTGGAGACTAGAAAGAATAGAGCAACTATGATAATGCTCCCTGACCAATCGATGAATTCTGGATCATTGCAAAAGCATGTATACGAGATCCCTATTTTGAAGTTAAGTACCAATATATTGTGTATAAGATTGTTATATGCAAAAACTAGAGTAAACAGTTTATGGTTGATTACTTGTGTATTAATGTGTATGGATAGATGCACTGATTTTCTCTGCGTCTTTGAGCCTGTTAAACATTCTATACATCTTTTTAATCTCAAAAGCAGTAGTGTTACCCTTTTCACATCCTATTTTGTGTAGATGTCTTTATTTCTTGAGTGCTGTACAACCTGAGATATATATTTTATTTTTATGAATAAAAAAAAAACAAATGGGGGCACTTGTCTGAGATTTGCACCAAAACTATTTGGGATCTCGTCCGAAATCCTCATACAAAACAATTTAGGCTCTCATCCGGGATATGCACCCAAATAAAAATGATTTCACATTCATTATTAAAACATTGCTGTGAAACTTCACATTGAATAACTAGCAGTGGCCCTCTGCTTCTGCCTATCATGTCTTTGTGGTAAGCAAATACATTGCATTATAAATGTAAAGTAATGTACATTCTTTTTATTCTTCTTCCAATAATGCAAACTTGGCGGATATTTTCTACTTTGTACTTTCCACACAAAGTGTCCACATAAATTTTCCAAGCAGCTCTGCAGCAAATGTACAAAGTTGGCCAGGGACATAGTCCTGCTCGCAGAATCCAGACAGTGTCAATGTCTCTGGGACTGCCTGCTGTTTCCACTGCTGGTAGTATTGTATATATATATATATATATATATATATATATATATATATGTATATGTATGTATGTGTATATATATATATATATATATATATATATATATATATATATGTACTCAGACCCAATTAGGATAGCTAGAGGCACACGTCAGGGCTGTCCACTATCACCCTTGATATTTGCCATAGCGATAGAGTCGTTAGTGATTGCTACCTGAGCCCACACAGATATTGGGGGGGTTCAATGTGGCCAGACATCCCATAAGGGTGCTCTCTTCGCTGACGACCTACTCCTTATTTTTCTCCTAAACTTATGTGAACTACTGAACAAATTTGCCAAAATATCATGTCTTTGGGTTAATATGGTTAAGTCGCATTAAAGCATTAAATGTTTCCCTACAACAAACAATAGTATCAAAACTGAAAAGCTCCTTTAAATTCAAATGGAGTACCTTGACCATCCGATACCTAGGGATCAATGCCACCCCCAAGGTCTAAAACCATACCTGGCAAACTATACCCCCATATACTGAAAACCGGAGTCCAATCTTAGGACCGGGGCCACGTATAAAATGGCATGGATAGGCAGAATTAATTCAGTAAAGATGACCTCCTTCCCAGGTTGTTATACCTATTCTGCTCCCTCCCAGTCCCTATTAGAAGAGACCACCTTAAGTCCTTCCAGGGGAAAATCATTAGTTTCATCTGGGACAAGAAGGGATACCACTTTTCACAAAGCATTCTTTTTCACCTCAAATCCCAGGGCGGGCTAGGATTATCAAGTGGCCAGGCTGTTACAACTGTCTACTATCTACTCTAGAGTGGAGAAACCTGACTGGGTGAGCATATAGAGGCAGTCAGCACCAACATTTACACTTGACTTACTCCTATGGTGTCTCTCTCCTAAGAGTAGACCCTCCATTCTATCCCTCTCTGGTCTCAGAAATCCAACCACTGGCCCACATTCCTTTTCATTTAGTCTTCTCTATATTCCACACTATCTGTTTACAGGTCACATGACAAGGTCAGGTTGTCTCAATGTCGACCCTGCTTGACCAGGATCAGAGTCTCTTCAAATGTTGATTTTACTATCCAGACTGGTCCCCCAGGTGACCTATGTTACATTTTCACCTGTTATCCCTATTATTACTTTTACTCAGTTATGCTGGAAAGTTTGGGATATATCCCTTTCAAAGACCACAAGATTCATGTTACAGAGTGGAGTGGGATGATGGTGCCTCCCACTGGCACCTGACAAAGCTAGCTCCCATGGGGTGTGGCTGGGGTGGAGGGGGCTCTCACCATCCCTCTAAAATGGTATTAGTACTTCCATAGATAAAGATACTGATAGAACCATACGGCAGCTTTACTCTCTGTCACACAAATCTGGATAACTCAAAGCATTGTCAATACTGTGATCACTGTATAGTATTTTGCCTTTTTTGTTGTTTTGTTATGTTATTGAAACCCAATAAAATCTACTGAGCCCAAGAGTGTCAATGTTGCAAATCATTTAGGCTCAACAATCACAGGAAAACAAAACCAGTAACATATCAGAAGAACGCAGGTTCTCAAAACACATTTGCTTGTAAGGAAATCCTGCAAGCAATATATAGTGCCACCTAAGGATGACCAGATATACTTTATAAGTATACAGATCTTTTTTGCTAACCTAAAGTATTCGCCTAGGCAACAAGACTAACTTCTGCCCACATTGTGGTGGAGTGGCACTGGAAACTGGTGTCTGGGAGACCCAGCACACGCAGGGTAATATGCCTGTTGATTCCTGTGTACACTGCACTTTTATCTTACTGGGGGCCGGACCGGTTTTATGTCTTGATGCCTGCTTTTTATTCATTTGTTACATGTGAGTATAATAGTTGTTTTAATAAATGACTATTTATAAGAAATTTAAAAAGAAAAAAAAAAAAGATGCACTTGGCAATGGATTTAGGGATTTTTTTGTTTTTTGTTTAGGGTTTATAGATACACTTTAACCACTTGCAACCTGGCTTGTTGTAAAATTGCAGCTGAGTAGTCCACAGTGCAAGACAGATCAGTGTATCGGGCTACTGTCGGAACCATGGGATCGCTGTGACCAATTGTACCCAATGGATGGCTGCCTTTCATAGCCATTGTTTACTATTGTGTTTATCTCTGTGATTGGTCACAGTTCTCACATGGTACAGACAGGTGGCCTTCTGATGTTGTACTGATGACAGTATGCAAAAAAAAAAAAAAAAACTTTAGAAAATTTACCATGAGTCTTACTAAATACATTGGAATGTCTACCTTCCAAAATAGGGTAATTTGGGAGATATTTGTACTGTGCTTGCATTTTCGGGCCTCAAGAAATCAAGATTGATAGATTTTCAGATATAGAGTATATACCATTGTTTATGGACTCTATAACTTTCCTGCAAACTAAATAATATACACTAATTTGGGTTATGTCAACAAAAGATATTTAGCAGTATACATTTTGGCCTAAATGATTGTTGTACATGGCTTGTGGAAAATATCACAGCACTCTGCCTCAGTACGCCTCCAAAGAGCCTTTAGCTCTGGGGCAACTAGAGTTCTGACTTTTGGGAGGATATATGCAGATTAAGGATGAGCCGAACACCCCCCCTGTCCGGTTCGCACCAGAACCTGCGAACAGACCTAAACTTCGTGTGAACTTTAGAACCCTATTAAAGTCTATGGGACTCGAATGTTCACAATCTAAAGTGCCAATTTTAAAGGCTAATATGCAAGTTACTGTCCTAAAAAGTGTTTGGGGACCTGGGTCCTGCCCCAGGGGATATGGATCAATGCAAAAAAAAGTTTTAAAAACGGACGTTTTTTCAGGAGCAGTGATGATTAAAGTGAAACAATAAAAGTGTAATATTCCTTTAAATTTCGTACCTGGGGGGTGTCTATAGTATGCCTGTGAAGGGGTGCATGTTTCTCGTGCTTAGAACTGTCCCTGCACAAAGTGTCATTTTGCAAGGAAAAAAAGACTTTTAAAATCACTTTCCATTATCGGCTCTCGTAATACAGAGAACACTCGATGAGTGTTCTCTATATTAGTCGACAATTCATTCATTGATAAAAAAAATTAAATAAAAAATAAATAAAAAAGCGTGGGGGTTCCCCTAAATTCAATTACCAGGCCCTTCAGGTCTGGTATGGATATTAAGGGGAACCCCGCATCAAATAAAAAAAAAAATTTGACGTGGGGTCCCACGAAAAAATCCATACCAGACCCTTTATCCGAGCACGCAACCTGGCAGGCAGCAGGAAAAGGGGGGGGGGCGAGAGAGCGCCCCCCTCCTGAACCGTACCAGGCCACATGCCCTCAACATTGGGAGGATGCTTTGGGGGGTCTGTGACCCCTCAAAGCACCATGTCCTCATGTTGATGTGGAGAAGGGCCTCATCCCCACAACCCTGAGCGGTGGTTGTGGGGGTCTGCGGGCGGGGGGCTTATCAGAATCTGGAAGCCCCTTTAACAAGGGGAACCCCAGATTCCAGCCCCCCCCTGTTTGAAATGGTAAGGGGGTACAAAAGTACCCCTACCATTTCACAAAGAAAGTGTCTTATTTAACCATTTTTACAAACACTGCGTTACATCAGAAACCTGCGTTACATCAGAGGGGGCGGGGTCACCCATACGTCATTAGGGAATCCCTGGCTCCCCTCCCCAGCGTCAGAAGGGGCAGGGTCAGGTGACGGGTGGCCCGCCCCCTAATATAAGAAATGAATGAATTGTCGGCTAATACAGAGATCACTCACTGAGTGTTCTCTGTATTACGAGCGCCGACAATGGAAAGTGATTTTAAAAGTCTTTTTTTCCTTGCAAAATGACACTTTGTGCAGGGACAGTTCTAAGCACGGGAAACGTGCGCCCCTTCACAGGCATACTATAGACACCCCCCAGGTACAAAATTTAAAGGAATATTACACTTTTATTGTTTCACTTTAATCATTATTAAAATCACTGCTCCTGAAAAAACTGCAGTTTTTAAAACTTTTTTTGCATTGATCCATGTCCCCTGGGGCAGGACCCAGGTCCCCAAACACTTTTTAGGACTTTAACTTGCATATTAGCCTTTAAAATTAGCACTTTAGATTTCTCCCATAGACTTGTATAGGGTATTCTGGCTTTTCGAATTTGCCGCGAACAGCCCAAATTGGTCACTGTTCGCTGAACAGGCGAACAGGCAATGTTCGAGTCGAACATGAGTTTGACTCAAACTCGAAGCTCATCCCTAATGCAGATATCAAAATGCCTTGATTGGTAGATGTCAGTCTGGAGGATGCAGACTGTCCTACGTAACACCCACATGTGATTCTGAACCCCATGACTGAAAGAATTTGAAATCCAAAGAATTAAAGGGGGTGGGCCAAGATAGTAAGGCTGGCTATACATTATAGAAGCGAAAAAAACTAAAATTGTGATCACCCAAAAGGCTACTTCCTCAAATGTATTAATCATTTGCAAAAATAGTACATATAAAAACAGCACAGACCATGTAGTGAACACTTCCCAGTCCTATCCCTCCCCCAACTCCCTCCCAGACAACCCTACAAACCCCACCAAATTCCCTCACCCCTAGACCTATGAACTGTCTCACTGGGATCTCCCAAGGAGCTGAGAATGTGAGGCTATGCAGCTAGCCCCTCACAGAGATGAAACAAACCCCTGGTGACTACAACTGCAAAGATAGTTATTTAAACAATGGGGATTCATACATCCACCCAAGCAGCTGAGAGGAGAGGAGATTTCAGACATCAAGACCCTTCGATATTGAGTCATTTATCACTTGCGCATCTGAGGGAGTCGTGTATCTGATACAGTGCCCTTGCGGCCTCCAATATGTGCGGAGGACCAAAAGGGCACTGAAGACGAGACTCAATGAGCATGTTGGTAATATTAGGAGAGGCTTTGACAAGCATCCGGTGTCACGCCATTTTGACCAAGTACACCATAGAGACCCCTCCAATACACTATATGTCGGTATCGATAAGTACAGACCTCACTGGAGGGGCGGTTCACTGGTCAGGGAGATTTCTAGACAAGAAATGGCCTGGATCCACAGGCTCAAAACTTATGTGCCTTTTGGTATGAATGTTGACACGGACGTGAACGCCTTCATAAATAATTCGTGAGGGCGCTCACGTCCTTGCCTCATTCTCCTGTCCATTCTATGGATGTTCTTCAGGAAGTTAGGTGTCTCATACAGTACAATCGTGCTAGATATATTCGCGACACCTATAAAAATAATTTTACCATGTTTTTTAATGTTTTTGTTTGTAATATTGTTGAATTTATTTTTGCCATCTGTTTACCATTGTCAGTTACTAAACGATTTGGTTTATTGTTTTGCCATATCTTTTGTGAGCTCTTCTCATTGGACCTGCGCTCTGGGCCGGCGGCTTTAAGACAATTTTGGGGCCATCTATGATGGGGTTCCTATAGCCACAATCTGACAAATATTTGACATATCCTGAGTTTGCAGTTAAGATGTAGGAGACACATGTTGTTGCGATAATTTATAAAGGAAACACACCATGCACTATTGAGTGACCTTATAGTGAATTAATGAACACTGTAGATCGCCCATCCAGTGTTATGATCTAGATACCAACACAGACCAGCTATGTGAGTTTGGTGTATGTGGTGGATGTAGTTATGTCATTAGTTCACTGGGGGCGCAGTTCTGGTTGTTGCCACTGCGAGTTATGGGTTGTGTCTTCGATTCTGTTAAATGACCCTGCACATGCGCAGGGGGTATGCGGACGGATGTAAGGAAGCGTCGGGTCTCTTGTTACGCCGCGCCGTAGGCGGCGTGGAGCCATTAGGGCGGGACTATCATAGTCACATACTGGAAGTGACCTCATGTGACGCGAACGAGGCTTGGTTGGTGCAGGTACAGTTTCCGATCGGGTGACCGGAAGTTCCCGAAAACGGAAGTGGGGCATACATCCGAGAATTAACGACCGGAAGTGAGGCATGGGTGATCCCGATGGGACGCCCTGCACACGTACCGGTCGTTCTTTCTTCTTCTTTCGATCTGCACCACTGGACAGGGCTGGTGTCCTGTATTTATAAATAAAAGAGGGATATTTTGGGGAGTTCATGTATTAAACATTAGTAGTTGGACTATTGGGCGACGCAGGACCGGAAGTCATGTCAGAACGATAGTGAGGCTTGGATATCCGGGATGGTTACAAACCGGAAGTGGGGCTAATGACACGGTCTTGGCGTTCCATACACACTCCTCCCCCCCCCCCTCCCCCTTCTGTCGTTCCTTTGGCCAGCATAAGGGTATGTATCTGTACAGTTGGGATACATGGCCCATATGACATATTGAGACACTGGCAGTGCCTAATTTAATTCAGCTGAGTATTAGAACGGACATGACAGGTTACATATGAGGGCGGGGTGTGGGTGGGCCCAACCTTGTGGATTGACCTTTGGAATCACTGCCTGACGAATCAGACGCTGATTCCAAGACGAGGCTTGGTTTTGGCGGGAATAGCCAGGCGCCCAGAGTGAGGCTCAGATGATTAGAGACATATAAATGGAGGTGACACAGCGTGCCGCTCGTGCCCCTGGATGACACAATTTTGTTGCGAAACGCGTAGGTCTGAGCGGTGCGCTACTTATCACCTCGGTTTTGTGACGGGTTCCAGGAGAACGAGTCTGTCCGTGTGTGTCCGGCCGGCGCCACGGACTTAAGGCGCTTTTTTCTTTTACACACTTGTAAGTGTATTTTTATATTTTTATCTTAAAATAAAAAGGGTTTTACACCATTTTGAGCTTTATCTTTTCCCTATGGTTTTGATGCCCCTGGCTCTGAGTCTGTTTGGACTACTGAGTTGAGTGTCCGGGAGTGAGTTTTCTTCCCAAGAGTTCCTAAAAGAGCGAAGCCAGGAAGACATCGAGGAACCCCCTTTTTCCTTGTGGTTGGAAGTGACGTCCATTCCTATAAAGCCCCGTGTGACCCTCTGTAGTGGGGGGTCATTCATATCTGGTAAGCAGTAAATCTTATCGTGTGTTGGTGGTGGATTGAACACAACTGCTCCCATATTTGGATTTCCAGGAATAGTGTGGTTTTTACTCAGAGGACTTTTATTTGGTCTCACGTTAACCCCTTCTTGTTCTTTATACGGACTCATTGTTCATACACTGGGTGTTTATACTTTATATGTTTATTTTTATTATAGGTGTATGTCACTGATTCTTATTATACGTGCCCATCAGCATTTGTGGGTTTTTGGGATCAGAAATTTTAATACTTATATGTTTTGTATCACGTATATGTATTTACACATATAGGGTTGCTATACCCTATATAATATCTATTTCAATATTTACTTGCATATTTTGCACTAGCAGTTGGTTGTATTTACTAATATCTATTTCAACATTTATTTTTTTATATTATTGCACAAATAGTTGGTTGTATTTGCTTTGGTATCCATTTAGCGCGGCTTATGATTTTTCGTCCACAATATATAGGGTTGAGGTGCACTACTGCTGCCATATTCTGCTGCAGTCCTTTATCAGTATAGGGACTGAGGTACAGTCTGCTAATCACAACCTACTAGTTCCACAAAGGTCCTTATAAGGACTGGTAAGGTATAGTGTACTACAGTACATAGGGTGGAGTGAGGTACAGTCTGCTAATCCTTAAGGACTGGTATAGGTCCACAATATATAGGGTTGAGGTGCACTACTGCTGACTGCTGCCCTATTCTGCAACAGTCCTTTATCAGTATAGGGACTGAGAGTTTTGTCACAGGGTAATTTAAAAAATGACAGGCAGAGGAAGAGGTAGGCTCTTCCGCAGGGGTGGTAGGGGTAGGGCAGGAGCAACAGGCTTGAGTCAAAGTGGGAAGTTGCAGAAGGTGCATTCAATTACTTTAAAGGACGCACCAGACTTGGTTGAGTGGCTCACTCAGCCTAGCTCTTCTGCACCCTCCTCATCCTCTCAATCTGCACCCTCTTCTTCACTCTCTGCTATGTGAACCCCCAAAGACACTACCACCAACAACACCACCACCACATACCTTCCGCTTGAGTCACAGGAATTATTTTCCGATCCATATCAAGACATTTCTGATGCGCAGCCACTCTTGGCATTGGATCAGGAAGAGGAGGTAGCAACAACCACCACTCATCAGTCTGACGACAGTACCCAGATCAGCCCAAGGAGGAGGTTGGTCCCCGGTGTTGCTGCCTACTCCGAGATCTCTACTTATAGCGGTGGGGAAGGTGACGTCGATGATGACGTGTCTAGTGATGTCACGTGGGTGCCCACAAGAGAGGAAGAGGAGGGGAGTTCAGAGGGAGATATGGACCAGCAGATCGGGAGGAGTAGCAGGAATAACTTATATTGCACAGGAGGGACAAAGCAGACTGCTAATGTATCAGGAGCGAGTCATCGACCATGTACGGTCACATCTGGCGCTCCCAGGATGCCCCATGGCTCCGCAGTGCGGGCTTTTTTTTAACGTGTCCGCTGCTGACAATAGTGTTGCCATCTGCAATCTTTGCAGTCAACGCATTAGTCACGGTAAGCCCAACACTCACCTAGGGACGACCGCCTTAAGAAGGCACATGAGCAGCCATCACCGAGCCCAGTGGGAGCAACGGAACACACAAAGCCACACTCCAGGCTCTCACCGTCCAGCCTCGTCTTCTACTTCTTCTCCTCTCTCCTCACAATTGTCCTCCACTCCACCGTCCACCACGCCAAGCTCACGTTTTTCTGCAAAAAGGCAGGCTTCCGTGGGCCTAATGTTCGAGCGTAAAAAAATGATGACGCCGGATAACCCTCTTGCCAACGGTTGACGGCTGGCTTGTCAGAACTGATAGCCCGCCAACTACTGCCATATAAACTGGTGGACTCGGAGGCCTTTCGAAAATTTGTGGCCATTGGAACACCACAATGGAAGGTCCCAGGAAGGAAGTATTTCTCAGAGAAGGGCATCCCAGAGCTATATGGCCCTGTTCAGCGGCAAGTGAATGTATCTCTGGCACACAGTGTCGGTGCCAAGATACATCTGACCACAGACCACAGGTCTAGCAAACACGGGCAGGGAAGGTATATCACTTTTACTGCCCACTGGGTGAACCTTCTGACGGCCGTCAAGCATGTAACCCGTGGCACCCGTGTAGATTTGGTTTTACCGCCATGGATTGCATGCAGGCCTGGCTCTTCTCCTCCTCCTCCTACTCCATCCTCCTCCCTCTCCTCCTCGGCTGACTCCTCCTTTTCCGCTGCTAGCGTCTCTTCCGCTGCGCTGCCCAAGCTCCCCAGAACCTATTCGACATGCCAGGTGAAACGCTGCCATGCCGTGCTGTGTCTGTTGTGCCAGGAAGCCAAGAGCCACACTGGCCCGACACTCCTTTCAGCTTTGCGTTCACAGGCAGATCAGTGGCTAACACCGCTCAATTTGACAGTTGGTAAAGTGGTGTGTGACAATGGTGCCAATCTGCTTAGCACATTGAAACAGGGCAAAATTACGTACGTGCCATGCATGGCACATGTCTTAAACTTGGTCGTGCAGCGATTCGTTGTCAAATACCCTGGGGTCCAGGACATCTTGCGGCAGACAAGGAAAATCTCGGCCCATTTCAGAAGATCTTACACGGCCATGGCTCGCCTTGCTGACATTCAGCGGTGACACAATCTGCCGGTCAGACGTCTTATTTGCGATTGCCGGACGCGATATGGAACTCAACCTTCTATATGCTTGATAGACTGCTTCAGCAGAAACGTGCAGTTAACGTCTACCTGTATGAACTCTGCGGCAGAACAGGTTCTGGGGAGCTGGGTTTTTTTTCACCGCGCCAGTGGTTGCTCATGCGCGACGCATGCAGACTTCTGCGGCCATTTGAGGAGATCACCAAACTGGTCAGTCTCAGCCATGGCGCCATCAGTGACATAGTACCTTATGCCTTCTTTATGGAGCGTGCATTGCGTCGTGTCATTGATCAAGCTCTGGAGGAGCAGGAGCGGGAAGATGAAGAAGTCGCAATGCTGGATGAATTCCCAGGGGGGGCTACTCTATCTGAGACAAGTGAACAACAGGAGTCTGAAGAGGAGTCAGAGGAGGATGGTGCCGGGGTGGATGAGGAGGAGCAAGAAGAGCATGCTTTAAACCTTTCTGGGATCCCTGTTGTTGTGCGTGGATGGGGAGAGGAGAATGAAGAGGACTACATTATCCTGGATGATGAGTAGGAGCCAGGCCACCACACCGCTTCCAGTTTAGTGCAAATGGGGGCCTTCATGCTCCAGTGTTTTAATAGGGACCCCCGTATAAAAAGTATAAGGGTCAAGGACCAGTACTGATTGGCAACGTACTTAGACCCCCGGTACAAACACAAAATGGCGGAAATGTTACCGCCGTCAGAGGGCTGTCAGAATGGAGCACTTCCAGGCCTTGCTTCGAGAAATGCTGCATTCTGCTTTTGCATGCGCTGGCAGAGGAGCAATTCCCACTCCTAGAGAAGGAGTTGCGGGTACCAATCCAACAGCGCTTGCAAGAAGAGGCCGGTTTGAAGATGTGTTGGTGACTTCTGATATGAGGTCATTCTTTCAGCCGACCCATCGGCAGGTGTCATCCGGATCCAGCATCAGTGAACGCCTAGACTGTCAGGTGTCCAACTACATCGGGTTAACGGGCGATGTGGACGCTCTGAGGAGTGATGAACCCCTGGACTACTGGGTGGGCAGGCTTGATCTCTGGCCAGAGCTTGCCCAATTTGCAATCGAACTGTTGGCTTGCCCCTCGTCCAGTGTCCTGTCCGAAAGGACGTTCAGCGCAGCAGGGGGGATCGTGTTTGATAAGCGTACTCGCCTAGCTCACGACAGTGTTAACTACCTCACATTTCTAAAAATGAATGAGGCATGGATCTCGGAGGAATTCAACACATGTGACCAGTAGACCATGTATATGTCTATAAACAATTTTTTTAATCGCGCACAAAGACCTTCTTTCTTCATTTGGCTCACTTCCTTGTGCAAAAAAAGCACACCGTACTATATGCCCGTACCCTCCTGTTTGAAGAGGTTGAGAGGTGTCATATTTCTACTGGGGCTGCTTATTATGAGGGGCTCCCACCATCCCTGTGCTGTGCTGACTTCCTCCTGGGGCTGTACCTCTGCTGTGCATATTATGAGGGGCTCCCACCATCCCTGTGCTATGCTCATTATGAGGGGCTCCCACCATCCCTGTGCTGTGCTGACTTCCTCCTGGGGCTGCTTATTATGAGGGGCTCCCACCATCCCTGTGCTATGCTGACATCCTCCTGGGGCTGCTTATTATGAGGGGCTCCCACCATCCCTGTGCTGTGCCGACTTCCTCCTGGGGCTGTACCTCTGCTGTGCATATTATGAGGGGCTCCCACCATCCCTGTGCTATGCTCATTATGAGGGGCTCCCACCATCCCTGTGCTGTGCTGACTTCCTCCTGGGGCTGCTTATTATGAGGGGCTCCCACCATCCCTGTTCTATGCTGACATCCTCCTGGGGCTGCTTATTATGAGAGGCTCCCACCATCCCTGTGCTGTGCTGACTTCCTCCTGGGGCTGTACCTCTGCTGTGCATATTATGAGGGGCTCCCACCATCCCTGTGCTATGCTCATTATGAGGGGCTCCCACCATCCCTGTGCTGTGCTGACTTCCTCCTGGGGCTGCTTATTATGAGGGGCTCCCACCATCCCTGTGCTATGCTGACAACCTCCTGGGGCTGCTTATTATGAGGGGCTCCCACCATCCCTGTGCTGTGCTAACTTTCTCCTGGGGCTGTACCTCTGCTGTGCATATTATGAGGGGCTCCCACCATCCCTGTGTTGTGCTGACTTCCTCCTGGGGCTGCTTATTATGAGGGGCTCCCACCATCACTGTGCTATGCTGATAACCTCCTGGGGCTGCTTATTATGAGGGGCTCCCACCATCCCTGTGCTGTGCTAACTTTTTCCTGGGGCTGTACCTCTGCTGTGCATATTATGAGGGGCTCCCACCATCCCTGTGCTATGCTCATTATGAGGGGCTCCCACCATCCCTGAGCTATGCTGACTTCCTCCTGGGGCTGCTTACGGTGCAGGTGTCAGTGCTGTATATCACGGTGCTGGTGTCAGTGCTGTATATCACGGTGCAGGAGTCATTGCTGTATGTCACGCTGCTGATGTCAGTGCTCTCTATCACGGTGCTGGTGTCAGATCACTCTATCATGGTGCAGGTGTCATTGCTGTATGTCACACTGCTGGTGATCATCTCCTGCACCCTCTTCTTTGCCTACCCTGGTCCCTGACCTTCCCTCTCCTCCATTGTCTTCATGCGCTCCACAGTCCTGAATTGTCACAATTTCACATATCAAAAAAGAATGCTTGTAGTTGTCGATCCCAGATTCACCTCATACATGTGTTATGTCATTGGCCATGTGGTGGTACTATGTTTGCACAGCTAGTAATTATTTTGTGGCTGCAAATTTGACCTGTAGGTTTGCAAAGTTTGCCTCCCATTGAAGTCAACGGGGCCCGCCGCGAACGTTACGTTTCGCTAACTATGGGTCGCGTTCGCGGTCCGCGTTCGCGAAACGTCCCGTCGGAAGTTCGTCCAATCACTACCTAGAAGCTCCTGAACAGAGTGGTCTACTACTGGCTGGATTGGATGTCTATTATGTTGCCATATATGTTTGAGCTTATGTCCTTATTTAGCTATGTCCTAGTAGTGACTATTTCTGTGCCATTCACCTTTGAAATCAAGCAGAGCAAGCAATGAATATCACTTTTATTCCTTATGAGGTGTTCAATATGATATATACTGTAGCAGATTACTGGATATCATCTTAGCACCCGCTGCCTCTGTGTGTTTATCCTACAGGCACTTACCATTACCTGAGATTCAGGACTAGATGAGGATTTACTGTGGTCATTTGTATTGTTACAGGACTAACAGAAGGACTCAATTTCATTAATCAGACTTTACATCTATCCCCCGGGTGCAGCCATCTGTCAGATTGCACGGCATTTGCCCATAGTGGCTTTAAGGTACTAAGGTGCTCTCCTCTCAGCTGCTTGGGTGGATATATGAATCTTCATTGTTTAAGTAACTATCTTTGAAGGTGTAGTCACCAGGGGTTTGTTTCATCTCCCTGAGGGGTTAGTGACATGGGCGTAGCATAAGGGGTTGCAGGGGTCACAATTGGAAAACTGCCCATAGCTCCAGGGGGCCCCTGCAGCCTCCCTGTCATATTATTATATCCTCAACAAAATCAATCCAGCTTCGATCTGCCCTAGGGCCCCACAGCCACACTCCAGTACTGGCCTTCCCTCTGTTCACACACTTCTGTTTCCATTGGCTGGGGAGAAGCTGTGAGCCATTTCCTGAATGGAGAGGAGCACGAGGTGAGAACAGCCCAGGATGAGGAAGTGTCTGTGCTGTATGCTGGCAACATGGAATGGTAATCGAGCTTTGCGAGACAAGAGGAGGAGAGTGCCGTCCTGTAACCACAATGGGACCAATGTCACTGGTGAGGTATGACACTGCTCACTGTCTCCCAGTCACCAGCTGGGATTCTCTGTCCCGCCCACCTGGGAATGTCTACTTAACCCACTGCCCTGACAACTGGGGAAAAGAGACACACCTCTGGAAGGTGACCTTCCCCCAACACCTGCCAACACTGACAGAGAAACCTTCAGAAATTGCTAAGACAAATGAAGGGCTGCAGGCTCCAGATTTTGTATCACATGGCTTTGCCCCAAATCTAAGTTGCCCCCCCCCCAAACCCTGACCACCCCCTCTACCCTGCATGCTATGCCTGGTTGCTTAGATCCTTTCTCATTACAGCACTCTTTACTGTTTCTCCTCTGCAGTGCTGAAATCACATTCCTTTACAACACAGCCAGCCATGTACAGAGTGTATCTGCCTACTGAAACTACACTGCCGTTCTGACCAGAGAATTTCACAGGTCAGAAGGGCAACATAAAAGCCAGAAACACCCTGTGAAGACTGATAGACTGTGTAGAGGAATGCGATTTCAGCCCTGTGAAGTGTGGGGTGGTGGGAGCTATACAGGGCCGTCTTTAATATTGATTGGACCCTGGGCAAGAACTTTCTTGCCCCCCCCCCCCCCCATGCAATTTCACTCTCCATCTGCTCTGAGACATACAATAAATAGCAGCTAGACTTAAAATATGTTTACTGTATCAGATCAGGCAGCGATTGCAATTGGTTGTCATTGGTTACAGCATATCATTACTGCTTAATGCCTGGTTGCTAGAGGTTACAATACATATTACGGTTCACTGATTAGTTGCTAGAGGTTACAGCAAATGATTTCTGCTTGTTAATTGGTTTTTAGAGATTAATGTGCAGTAATACTGCTCACTGATTGGTTGCTAGAGGTTACAGCACATCATCTCCTCACTGCAGGGGAGCATGATACACATATGAATGCCACCTTTATTTGCATATCAATGCCGCCGGCCGCAGCTATTTACTTAGTAATGCCACCGCTATTTACATATGAATGCTGGTTATTTACATGTAAACACAGGGTCTGCAGGTGAGTCATCTGTACACAACAATAGGGCAGAGTTGTGCAGCATTAGTATCAGCACTTTACACTGAGATATCGGGACACAGCACAGGACTAAAACTTCAAGGGACAAGGGAATTTAAACTGGGATAGTTGGCAAGTATGAGGCAGCTGCTTTGGACCCCACAACAATGGCAGGGCCCAGGGCAGCTGCCCCCTTTGCCCTGCCTTAAAGACGGCCCTGGAGCTATATACAGTGCTAGGAAGGGAAAGGAGTTCTGCCAAGTGACCTGCCAGGGGTCCCTGTCCTCTGATTCTCCAGCGGTAATCCCTGTCCTCTGATATAAAGAGGAACTCTGGGAACTCAAAACTCTTAAGCCACTTTGAGTATCTTGGCGTGCGGTGGATCTATTTGCACACATGTTGGAAGTAGTGGGGGGGCCCAGGTCAACTTTTGCTTTGGGGCCCACAAGCTTCAAGCTACGCCTCTGGTTAGTGACATAGCTGCACATTATCAGCTCCTTGGAGAGATCCCGGTGAAGCAGTTCACAAGTCTAGAGGGTGAGGGAATTGGTGGGGGAGTGTCAGGACTGGGAAGTGTTTACTACATGGTCTGTGCTGTTTTTATATGTACTATTTTTTTTTCTATTTTTTGCCTTTTGGGTGTACACAATTTTTTTTTTTTTCGTTATTTGCTGTGTTACACACCCTCCCCACATGTTGCCCACATTTATCCTTCAGGTTCCCAGCTTTCTTTTTCTTTAACTGGCCATACATTATACAATTTTCTTGTACAACTTTTCTTTAGATTTACCAAAACCATATAATATGAGGTCAAACCTAAACACTTTCAATTTGTATGCAATGAGACAGGCCCCTTCCACTACATAGTTGAAGGTAAATCTAAAGAAAAATGAATAAGAAAATTGTATGGTGTATGGCCAGCTTAAGGCAGTGGGAGGAGGAAGAGCTAAACGATGCTGGAGATGTTCCAGCCAGGACATGAGGTCTGCTTTATCTGACTTGCTGCAGCTCCTAACACACATTGGAAGACCACTTTGTGCAGCAAAATCACTAATAGGTTTTAGTATAGGAGAGGAGCCTATCAAATTAGACACTACTTACTTTCTATCCTTGGCTCACCAGGCTCTATCCTTCTACCCACTTCTTTCGAACATGAATGCATTTTTACTGCTTCTATTAGGCACAGTCTTCCCATGGCCTATGCTAAATTAGTGACGCCTCCGAACTATGTTCGCCCTTTCCCTGCTGCCTGGGAAAAGAATATTGATTTACAACTGACACCTGAACAGAGAGATGTTATCCTTAAGTAGTCTTCTACCTCCTCTAGGATGCAGGAGAGTGGATACAGGCTTTAAGCCTGATGGTACAGGGTCCCCGTTAGGCTGCACCACATGTGTACCTAGCGTCAGCCCCAATTGCTGGAGATGTGACCTGGCCAGGGTTTTGAATCAACATATTTTTTGGTCGTGTCCAAGAATCGAACCTTTTTGGTGAGATATATGCTCCCTGATTGATGACCTCACGGACTTTCCCTGAAACAGAGCCCAGTGGCATACCTCCTGCACCTTCTCTAAACGTAAATACAACATCTCATCAGTTTTTTTTTCTGGTGTATTGTACATTTTGTCACAGAAAATGAAGAATTTGCAGCTCGTCAATCATTAGATGTGGTAAGCTACATTAGTTTTCTTTCCTTTGATTTTTTTCCTTCTGTTTTCTCCTGTTGATCTGGCCATGGCCAGTAATACCTCTCCAGTGTTAGTGAGATACAACTCTGGAGTAATGAGAACATGAGGCAAAGCATTGTTAGTCTAGAGGGGAAGGGAGTATTAAATGTGTTAGCAGATTTAGATACACTAACAAATTGAAGCAAAACTAAAGCTCACACTTTATAAGCAGTTACAGCAAGCTGTTTTTTTTTTCCTTTTGGGATAAAGGCTTTGCATGAATAAATAAAAGTTGATAATTTTAAATCACCCCTGCAAGTGGCAAGTGGCTTGTCTCATCCATGTAAACTGATTCTGCTGAAGAGCGTGTGCTTTTGAAAAACAACAGGCTTGCTGGCTGGGTCGCCAGATGAAAATGGAAGAAAGCAAGCCATATAAAAATTGGTAAGCTGCAATATATTAAATATTTGCTTTTGGGTTTAATATCGCTGGAAGGTAAGATTAGAGTTCAGATTTAAAGTTGAAGAAAGCCCTAACTATAGCTGTCCTTAAAAATGTTCCCTCCCTCTAGTTTTACCTATCCTACCTAACCTGTAGAAAAATCTGTGCCCAGTCCGGTCATGTGATCCCACAGCTCTGTGTAAGGATGCATGCCTGTATACACTCAGCTTCCTCGCATGCCTGTACGCACTCGGCCCACCCACACACCTACACAAACAGCCTCCTCCCTTCACTTGTACTCACAGTTCCCACTTGTAAGGTAGTCTTCCTTGTACCAGGTTATGTTTCAACATGTCCCTGTGAAAATACATTACAGGCACCACACACGAAGGGGAACACATACAGAAAGCAGCCAGAGGTGGCAATAAAGAGCTCGATGTGAGCTCAATGACAGCAGTATTTGCCAACTCCCACAAACACACAGAGCAAGCACAGCTACAGATCACCCCCTGCACCCGCCACTACCTTGTCCCAGCTCTGATAGCCGGCCTGACACTCCCCCAATGTGTTGCACCTGGGGCGGACCACCCCCACCCCCCCATATGTACGCCACTGCTGAGAGTCTGCACTATGCACAGGGACTGGAGGCTGGAGCTGAGCAATCACATCGGATGATCGGAGGGTGAGGGAGGCACAGTTGATCAGAGAACAGCAGCCAGCAGTCACCCAGCAGAGTCTGTGGCAGCCCATTGATGTTTCAAGGGGTGGGTCACTCGCCCCCTGCCCCTACCTGTGGGTGCCAATGGTTAGGGGTCAGGTGGTAGAGTATTTTCCAACTGTTTTAGCCCCAAAACCCTTGCATTGTACATTTCCATAGCTGGATGCTTTGTGCCTGAAATATGATCTACATAATTACCTCTCATTCTTTTAAGATTTCCACTTCCTCTGCATCTGTGTTATATGTAATCATCCACAAGTTGTACTGCAATATATTATATATATTACAATAATTATATACAGATTTCCAACCACATCATTCCAGATGATGTTTAAAGGTAAATAAAAACTTTTAGAAACATTAAATTTTTCTTAAAATAACCATGTTATTGCGTGCGGTAACCATTAGTGAATTGACCCCTATATATTTTGCCATTTTTATCACAATGTCCTCTCAGCATACACCTAAGCTACATTATATTAGCACTGACAGATTCAGAAATGACAGTGAGGATGACATTAGTGTGTCAGAATCCTGGGTAGACAGAACTGACATCACTCATTTACCTATTCTATACACACACACACACAGACAGATAAATTGGATAATGGTGATGAGTTTGCTAATGAAAGTGGATATAAGCAATTCTATCATAATTACTGAATGCAGAGTTCAGAAGCACAAGACATTTGCAATCTGAATGCATAGTCATTATAAAAACATTCACATCATTTTAAGTTCAGTGAGAGCTGCTGAAGACATGGAAAAGACAGGTAATTTAGTTATGGCTATGATGCATTTTATCTTATGCTTTGTTATAGTTGGCCACATCATGCTTAAAAAAATAAAAAGAAGAAAAAAAATAAAATAAAGAGTTGAATATTCAAAAATGTGATGAATTTATAACAGGGAAAATCTACATGCTGGGCTGTAACAAAAGTCTCTGGGGCTCCATTGTGAATGGGAACAGGCTCTGTACTGTGCTGTTATATTACACCTCCCATACTTACAAATGCTTGAGGCTGGGTTCACACCATTGAGAATTGGATGTGGGTTCCCTGCATTTAAAGAGGAAGTAAACCCTTCCAAACAACTTGGACCTATAGGTAAGCCTAGATTAAGGCTTACCTGTAGGTCCAAGCAATATCTCCTAAACCTATATGGTTTAGGAGATATTTGCCCGAAAATGGGCACCGCTGTCTACGGCGCATGCGCCGTAGACAGCGGCGCGCAGGCGCACTAAATGCGGCAAATCCAAGAATGGATTTGCCAAATTTGTCGACTCCCGTGCGCATGCGCGGGAGTGACGTCATCGCAGCTTCGCCGTATGACAGCGGCGGAGCTGCGAAGCGCGACTCCCGTGCGCATGCGCGGGAGTGACGTCATCGCGGTTGCGCCGCTGTCATTGGTCGGAGCTGCGAGACGCCACCAGCAAGATGGACGCGGCGGACTACAGGGATCAGCGGCGACTTCGCTGGCTCCTGTGTCAGGTAAGTGACACATAATGAGCTACTATGCGATGCATAGTAGTCCATTATGCTTTACCTTTGCAGGGAAAAAAAGAGGAAGTAAACCCATCAGGGTTTACTTCCTCTTTAATTTGCAATAGCAGGAGATTTTGGCTGGTTCACATATTTCCACTGTGGCTCCAGTGTGAATTTGCACAGGAGCCCTGTGCGTCTTTTGGTCTGTTTCTGGTCTGCATTCAGTTAAAAGTTCAGGCTGGAATAAGACCTGAAACGGGTGAATGGGGATTCACAGGACCCCTGCTGGGAGCTGCATCAGTGTTAGGCGTGAACCCAGGCTTAACCATATGAGCTAGAGAGAATTTAAGTCTGCCAAAACTTCATGTTGATGCCTTCTGCTGTGGATTTGCATGGACACTACATGCCAGCAGCAGTAATTGTGGCTTTAAGGTTCACAACCAGATCTTTAAAAAAAAAAAAAGCTCTTAGATAGGGTGGTAAAGCAGTGACATTTCTAGCACCAGGCATCCAGGGCACATGCCCTACATCTAATGTTTGGTGACTTTTGTCTGAAGTTGTGAACTGACCACCATTACTTTCCACTGCACACAAAGTGCACCACTTGCAGTTCTTAGGTATGGTGGTACTCCCATCCCCAAACCTACATTTTTATTTCAGCCAGAGTGATTGATGCCCAGCAAACAGGTGGCACCACCAGCATTGGATATACAGTAAAGCCAGGGATGTATTGCCAGCATTTAGCTTACCTTCCTGCTCACTTCTGACCAGGGGAGGGCTGGCAGCCTTAGGCCTGGGGGGCAAGTCTAGTCAAGTGGCCCATTAATCCACGAATCAGCTCACCATCAACAGTGCCCATCAATGCAGCCTCACCAATGCCCATCAATGAAGCCTCACCAATGCCCATCAATGCAGCCTCACCAATGCCCATCAATGCAGCCTCACCAGTGCCCATCAATGCAGCCTCACCAATGCCCATCAATGCAGCCTTACTAGTGTCTATAAATGCAGCCTCACCAGTGCCCATCAGCTCAGCCTTGTCAGTGCCCATCAATGCAGCCTTACCATAGCCCATCAATGCAGTCTGTTCAGTGCATGGGGATTAGAGAGAGAAAAGCTGCTGGATAACACAGAGCGGAGATCTCCCGCTTACCCAGTGCAGCTTCTGTCATACGAAGTCCTGCCTCCTGGACCAGGTTCTATGATAGATGTCACCAGTGTGCTCTTTATCATAGGCCATCCTTGGCTTCCTGGTGGTACACTGAGGTACACGTCACTGAGGAGCCGATGCACGTACCCGGTTGCTGTGATGTCTGCCGGGCACCCGCAATCGCTCATGACAGAGTAGGAATGTGGATCTGTGTGTGTAAATACACAGATTCACATCCTGTCAGGGGAGAGGAGACAGATCGTATGTTCCTAGTATATAGGATTGGTCTCCTCGCTAGTCAGTCCCATCTCCCCCACAGTTATAATCACTCCCTAGGTAACACATTTAACCCCTTGATTGCCCCCTAGTGTTAACCCCTTCCCTGCCAGTGATATACAGTAATCAGTGCATTTTTATAGCACTGATCGCTGTATAAAAGTCACTGGTCCCAAAATAGTGTCAAAAGTGTCCGATCTGTCCACCGCAATGTCACAGTCACAATAAAAATTGCAGCATTACTAGTAAAAAGAAAAAAATTATAAAAATTCCATAAATCAATAACCTATTTTGTAGACGCTATAACTTATTACTTCTTATCGCAATTTTTTTTACCAAAAATATGTAGAAAATTACACATCAGCCTAAACTGTTAAGGCTTAAGTTGGCATATTATAGCAAAAAGTAAAAAATATTGTGTTTTTTTTAACCAGTTCCAGACCAGCACACGCCAATGTACGTTGGCACAATGGCACAGGCAGGCATATTGGCGTACAGGTACGTCCAATCTGGTCGGGACCCCTGTGAGTCTGGTCGCGGGTCCTGCGGACTCTATCGCTGCGGGCATACCCGCGATCGTCTCACGGGGCGGCTGAACGGAGAGATGCCGTTGTAAACAGCATCTCCCCGTTCTGCCTAGCAACAAGTGACGCTGATCTCTGCTCCATGTGATTGGAGCAGAGATCAGTGTTCACTAAATGAAAGCCCAGCCCCCCACAGTTAGTAACACACCCCTAGGAACACTTAACCCCTACACTGCCACCCACTGGTTAACCCCTTCACTGCCAGTGTCATTTACACAGGAATCACTGCATTTGTATAGCACTGATTGCTGTATAATTGACAATGGTCCCAAAAATGTGTCAAAAATGTCCAATGTGTCCGCCATAATGTCGCAGTCACAATAAAAATCACTGATCGCCGCCATTACTAGTAAAAAAAAATTATTAAAAAATGCCATAAAACTATCCCCTATTTTGTAAACGCTATAACTTTTGTGCAAACCAATCAATAATCGCTTATTGCGATTTTTTTTTACCAAAAATATGTAGAAGAATACGTATTGGCCTAAACTGAGGGAAAAAATGTTTTTTTTAATATATTTTTGGGGGATATTTATTATAACAAAAAGTAAAAAATAATGCGTTTTTTTCAAAATTGTCACTCTATTTTTGTTTGTTTGGGGTGATCAAATACCACCAAAAGAAAGCTCTATTTGTGGGAAAAAAAGGACGTCAATTTTGTTTGGGAGCCACGTCGCACGACCGCGCAACTGTCAGTTAAAGCGACGCAGTGCCGAATCGCAAAAAGTGGTCTGGTCTTTGGCCAGTAAAATGGTCCAGGGCTGAAGTGGTTAAAGTTGGCACTCTTTTTTTGTTTAAAGTGCAAATAATAAAAACCGCAGAGGTGATATCACCAAATACCACCAAAAGAAAGCTCTATCTGTGGGAAAAAATTAATTTGGGTACAATGTTGCATGACCGCACAATGAAAACTGACCTGGGCAGGAAGGGATGAAAATGCCCAGTATTGAAGTGGTAAATTAATGAAAGTGTATTTCTTCCAAAAAAAAATGTATTTGAGAAACAGCTACATAAATACAGTGTGACATAAAATATTGCAACGATTGCCATTTTATTCTCTAGGGTCTCTGCTAAAAATATATATATATATGGGGGCGTGGCTTGGCGCCGAGGAGAGATGGCCGCCTAAATCAGAGCTCCCGGAGAAGGAGATCCTGCTTTTATTAGCCCGACCGATCCCACACAGCAAAAGATGGAGAGCACACCGCCGCTTGTCTCGGCGATTCGTTCCGGCTCGCCACGGAGCGCGGACAACCCGCCCCAGCAACACATCCCGGAAATTTTCCGGACCAGATCCCGAGGCTCGCCGCAAGATACACAGGCCGCACAGGCCGCACAGGCCGCAACACGCG
Source organism: Lithobates pipiens (assembly GCF_037356315.1). Lineage (NCBI taxonomy): Eukaryota > Metazoa > Chordata > Amphibia > Anura > Ranidae > Lithobates > Lithobates pipiens. Next base: position 138,175,816 of record NW_027507787.1, on the reverse strand, counting down.
AGGCTCCGTCCCACAATAGAGCGGCGCCTCGTTCCAGGAGCCGCAGCCCGCAACACCCCTCTACCGCCTCGGATGCGCACCAATCTCTGAGCCTTGCGGACCTCCGTGCAGTAGCTGCTGACATTAAAGCAGCAATGTCGGCCGCCATTTCGGAGCTCAGGGAAGACTTCCACAACATGGCTGTCAGAGTTGAAGAGGTGGAAGAGACACAGGCCCGCCATGATGCGGCCTTGTGTCAAGTGCAACAGATCTCGGAATCGCATGCCATCCACCTGAGGGATATGAACAGGCACGTGGAAGATCTTGATAATCGCGGGAGGAGACGCAACTTGAGGGTAAGGGGACTCCCCGAATCAATTGACCCCCCCCATCTTGCGAGAGAAGTCACAGCAATTTTTAACGGCCTGATTGACCGACCCCCTGACACACCAATATCGCTGGAACGTATACACAGGGCTCTGCGGCCCAGGGGCAGAGAAACTGACCCTCCCAGAGACGTTATCTGCTGCCTTAATGACTTTGTGCTTAAGGAAGAAATAATGAGAGCAGCTAGAACCGCCGGCAGACTCGTGCACCTTGGCTCTGAAGTCAGAATCTTCCAAGACCTATCCAGTATCACACTCCAGAGGAGAAGGGAACTTAAACCACTGTTGGATGTTTTGAGAGCACGAGCGATTCCGTATAGATGGAAGTACCCGTTTTGCTTATCTGCATCTGTAAACGGTCACTCCTTCAACCTAAAAGTCCCAGAAGATCTGGAGCATTTTTGCAACTCCCTACATATTCCGCTGGTTGACGTACCGGACTGGTACAGCGACTTTCGCCTCTCCCCGCTAAGAAGAGCTGACTCCATGGATGGAATCGCTGAAGCAGGGAATTTCAGCTTGAGTCGCCGCCGCAGACAACATCACTCCTCGTCTCAACAACATCCTGCAGGTCCCTTAAGGAATCCGAGCCCCACGGCATCCCCGGATCATAGGAGGCAGAGACGGGCGTAGAACATAACCGATCAAAGCTTTTACAGTGTCATCTCCTACTGCAAGTTAAGTGACCCTTTTGTGACTGTGTCCTTCGGCCCTTCAACTATCTAGAATGTTTTTTGTTTTTTGCTCCTTCCCCCTTTTACTTCCCCAATAGTTTGCTCAAGGCTGTCACCGAAGCTGACTTCCTTAGTTGCTGACATGGTTTGTTAGGTGCCAACGCTTTCATTTGTTGGTGAACTCTTTAGAATGCTGACCTGTACCGAGCTCACATGGTTTATTGACCTAGCGCAATCGTTCGGTGAGTAATGTCTGCGTTTTGCTGCTGATCTATGAGACTTATGATTTTGGTCAGCATAGTTCGCATAGGTTTATTGACTGTTCTTGCAATTTTCGTGTTACAAACAATGGACACTGAGTTATGGTTACAGTTATTCTGCCTCACATTATGTGCAGTTCGCAGCCTAACAAGTTATATTTTGCGATGCTGATGCCAGGTTGATGATTGTTAATGTGTGATGCTTGTCTGTGCACCGAACGGCTCCAAACCCCATCTCTTACCCCCATTGAAGGAATCATACTTCAATTATGTCCCCATCCACACTTTGTGGGCACTACGCTTTCTGCCACTTCTCCATACAGAATGGTGGACTACCCTCCTGCTTACTGTACACCATGCTTATATAGCCCAATCTCCGCCATAAGAGCCAAGGGTTCACAGTCAAACATTACTCGGCAATAATATCTTAGATGTTCCAATTTAAGGGTTACAATGTTTGGAAGGTTTTTTTTTTTTTTTTTTTTTTTTTTTTTATTATTTAATTTTACCCATGTGTTTTGTTGAAGTAAAGTACCGTAGAAACGTTCGCACATGTGTTACTGCCCTGGTTAACATAGGAACAACCGATTGCCCTACACCGTATTATCGAGGTATTATTCGGTCACTACCGAGCTCCAAATAATGCTTAGCAAACACGTTCTCTCAGGCCTCCCTGACAATTACATCTTCTAGAACTTCGCGAAATTTGCTACCAGTTGCATCTAGAAGGCGGGTCTTTTCACTATACTTATACTTAAACACAGTTATACACCTCTTGATATCTCTGAGATCTACATCCTGTTGAGAGAGCAGTACATAACGTTATTTCCTCTCCTACAAACTCGTTTGCAATGGTGCAATTTGCGCCTCCCCTGATTATTGCTCTTCTCTCACCAACGCAACGTGGTCGGACTCTGATCAACAGTAATATAGATCTCTCGGGATTCTGGACTTTGTACACACACACCTTCTCTTCGTCAGCCAAACACCCCCACACACAGGTGTTTCTCATAGGATTCACCTGAATTGCACTGGTTTTCTAAGTCGGCTAGGTCCACTTGTGCCTGCCGACACCAGTCACGTAAGTTTTCCTCCCGAGGGTCATCCCCCCCTCCCCCTGTCTGGATAGTCCACGGGAGGAAATTCTTCTATTCTTTTCTGGTCTCTATCTTTTCACTTTTCTATTTTTCCATTTTTCTATTCTTTCTATTTTTCTATCTATCTACTTTTCTACCCTTCCCTCCTCTCCCCCAGTGTTCCGCTTCCTCCCCTTTCCCTTTCCTTCGGTAACTTGTCCCCCCATACTTCTTAATAGGCCGCGAGCTAACATATTACATAACTTGTGAGGACAGACAGTGTGCCAATTACTTCATCATATTGCTCCTTCCTAGTCATGGCCTCCTCACGTACCGTGTCGACGCCCACCTCTCTGAAATTGATTTCCCTAAACGCTAAAGGCTTGAATCTCCCTGAAAAGAGAACACAACTATTAAACAGTCTTCGCAGTATGAAAGCAGATGTAGTCTTCCTACAAGAAACGCATTTCAGTTCTCAGGCGACACCAAAATTGTCCAATTGATATTACCCACATGGCTATCACGCGACAACACCCAACTCAAAAACGAAAGGGGTCTCCATTCTATTATCCAAACACATTGCCATTCAGATTACAGATTCACTAATAGATAAGCAAGGCAGATTTCTTTTCTTAAAAGGAACGTGGCAAGGTAAACCGATAACACTAGCTAACATTTACAGTCCCAATACAGCACAAGTTTCCTTTTTCCGAGACATCATCTCTCAACTCATGACATTCCAGGTGGGTATTGTTATACTCGGCGGAGACTTCAATGTACCCCTAGAACCCCTTGTAGATACCTCTACAGGCACCTCATATCTACCCTATAGAGCTCTACGCCAAATCAAACTTTCCTTACAGTCACTCACGTTACATGACACTTGGCGCACGCTTCATCCCACGGAAAAGGATTTCACGTTTTATTCCAATCCTCATAACCGATACTCCCGACTCGACTATATATTTCTCACACAATCGGATCTCCCCCTTCTCTCCACAGCAACGATTGAATCCATGACTTTATCCGACCACCACCCTATATCAATTACACTGACACTTCCTGTGATTCAGGAAAGATCCCTCCTTTGGACGCTAGACCCGCACATTCTCACAGATTCTATTCATGTCACCGAATTACAACAATGCTTAGCTGACTATTTCAAAGAGAATGACACTCCGGACGTTTCACCCATGACACAGTGGGCTGCCCATAAGTGTGTATTAAGAGGCAAATTGATCTCCATTTCTGCTAAGCTAACGAAAGCAAAAAGAGCATATCTTTCAGATCTTTTCACCAAACTCAAGAATTTAGAAAAAGTGCACAAACAAACTCAGGCCGCCCAAACTCTTGTAGAACTACAATCGGTCCGTTCTATCATCCACACTGAATTGCAGAAAAGAGTAAAGAAAAAGTTTCTTATGTCTAAGAAACAATTCTACGAATTTGGCAACAAGAGTGGCCGTCTACTAGCCAGAGCCTTACAAAATCAAAACTCGAAATTTAATATCCATTGTCTTCATTCCCCATCCGGTTCCAAGATCACGGATAACAAATTGATTGCTAAGGAGTTTAAAAATTTTTATTCACAATTATATAACTTACAGGGAGTGGCCAATTCAGATACGTCACAACCGTCTAGATTGCGATTGATGCAACAATTCTTGACGCAACATTGTCCACGCTTATCCAGCATAGATCTCATCAATGCCTTAGATGTGCCCATTAGCAGCCTAGAATGGGAATGTGCTCTTAAGCAAACAAAGATAGGCAAGAGTCCAGGCCCTGACGGGTTACCGGCCGTGTATTACAAGACCTTCTCGGACATCCTAAAAGGTCCCTTTATAAAAGCGTTTAACTCCCTAGATTCCCATACCCACATTCCACCTGAAATGTTAGAGGCCCACATAGTAGTAATCCCCAAGTCTGATAGGGATCCCACACAGACAGCCAATTACAGACCGATATCTTTACTTAATGTGGACGTTAAACTATTCTCTAAAATACTGGCGAACAGACTTCAATCGGTGCTCCCCTCCCTTGTGACCATGGACCAAGTTGGCTTTGTTCCAGAAAGGGAGGCTCGTGATAATACCTTAAAAACCATCAACATACACCACCTAATCGCCACAACTAAACAAAAGAGCTTTTTCTTGTCCCTGGATGCGGAGAAGGCATTCGACAGGGTAGCATGGGATTACATGTATGCGGTTTTACACCACATTGGTCTTGGACCACAATTGCTTAATTTTATTCAATCCCTCTATCGGAATCCCTCAGCAAAAATCAGAGTGAACCGTGCCCTGTCGGATGCCTTCTCCATAGGGAATGGGACAAGACAGGGTTGTCCCCTGTCCCCTGTCCTATTTATATTGACACTTGAACCCCTGTTGAACTGTATACGGCAAAATCCAGACATATCAGGCGTTACCTCGAGCAGCAGGATATGCAAAATAGCCGCATATGCGGACGATATCCTGTTGTTCCTTTCAAACCCACATACCACTCTCCCTGTTCTTCTTTCAGAATTTCGTAAGTTCGCCTTGCTTTCCAACTTTAAAATTAACTTTGAGAAATCACATGCGCTCAACATTTCCCTTACCCCGGAGTCGGTGAATCAATGTAAAATTTATTTCCCCTTCCACTGGAATGATAAGGAGTTAACCTACTTGGGAATCAAAATTCCAAGGATTCTAGATGATCTATATGCCACTAACTATCCCAATATTCTGAAGAAAATTAAAGCAGACCTTAAAAAATGGAAAACAGTCCCTTTCTCATGGTTCGGCAGAGCAGCTGTGATAAAGATGAACGTCCTTCCAAGACTGCTTTACGTATTACAAACAATTCCAATACACCTCCCGCCAGCCTTCTTCAAAGAATATAAGTCAATTTGCACCAAATTTCTATGGGGTTCGCATAGACCTAGAATTAATTACCTACAGCTCACTCTGCCTAAACATTTGGGAGGAATTGGATTACCTGATTTACACAATTATTATATAGCAACACACCTTACCAGAATCGTAGACTGGAATGTTCATGAACAGACGAAAGACTGGGTACAGTTAGAAAAGGACTTTACCAATATTCCCCTAAATTCACTCCCATGGTTGAGGTACTCAAGCTACAGGAAAAACACTGATTCACACCCGCTTATTGCTCCAACGTTACGGTGTTTTCGCAATGTATGTGCGAAAAGCACAATCTCCTCTATACCAGGCCCTCTCACGTCACTTAAGCTGAATCCAGACTTCCCCCCTGGGATGCTTCAACATTTCCTTCGACGACATTGGACTCATGACCGGATTTTAATACATCATTTTTATTCGAACAACCACCTACTAACAACTACCCAACTGGCTACTAACCATCAAAAACCACCTATCCCTGTTTGGACCTTTCAACAGATATCACATTACTTAAGAACCACTGTGACACCTCACACCTACCCTAGATCACTAACACCTTTTGAAACTCTTTGTACAGCCACGACGCCCCAAACACACCTAATATCACACACGCACTCCTTATTATTCCAAGATATCAAGGCTAACACCCCAAAAACTTGTGCAATTTGGGAACAAGAACTAGGTGTGGTGTTGTCACCTGAGGACTGGGAGCATATCTTTCTTAATATACACAAGGGTTCCCTTAATGTTTCCACCCAAGAGAATGGTTATAAATTACAATCAAGATGGTATAGGACACCAGCGCTCTTACACAAGTGGAACCCTTCCAACCCAGACACTTGCTGGAGATGCCTTCTATCTACAGGCACCCTATTACACATTTGGTGGGACTGTCCTAATATTCAACCTTTCTGGAGAGCCATTCATGCCTTAATACAAAAAATCACTACTTATGACCTGCCCTTTTCACCGGCCCAATTTCTTTTACATCATACTACTGTACGTACCACAACTTACCGTAAATCACTTACTATTCATCTGATCAATGCAGCAAAGCAATGTGTACCGCGCTTTTGGAAATCCCAAGTCAGTCCGTCCCTTAAGGACTGGGTCCTGCGAGTCCAGCAAATAGCCGAGATGGAAGAACTGATACACATTGCCAAGGACATACCTCAGAAATTTAATCATAAATGGGCTTGCTGGAAACATTTTGAATCCACCTCCGAATGTAGAGAAGCCCTATCAGGAATCACTTGACTGTCCCTTGTACCTTTCTCTCTATACTGATAGCATTCCCCATCCTGCAAGTATGGTTCCCTCCTGGTACCCCTTCCCACCCTACCCTACTTCTCATTCCTTCTGTTCCCCTCTCACTTTCCTGATCATAACATAAAAGTTTGAAAGTCTTAATAGGAAACAGATTTTGCTTTATCTCTCTTTTCAACACTAGAAATTGATCTTAGTTGACAATCGCTAGTCAAGAGTCTGTCAGAATTATCAGAGAAATAGCTTATTTGACTATTGTACTGATAGGAGGTTTTGCTATGACACCTTTGATTCACTTCCCTAGCTCCCTTATTAGATTTTTTGGTACCACTATGGATTTAATGGTTGGTTTTTTCGCTTTATAATCTGCAAATGTCCATTTCTCTATAACCCCGTCTCCTTTATAGGAGACCGGTAACTCACTACACTCCGACAATTATTAATGTAGATGCTGTCTTTGAAATCGAGTGACCTTATATGAGTCACATATAGATAATCGCACTGTACTGACCTGCTACAGATATGTGCCATTGTGTTGAATCTGTTTCTTTGCATAACTTGTAGATTTCTGACTGAATTTTCAAACTGATCTGTATACATACCTGTATGTTACCTTAATAATCTCAATAAAATCTTTGGAAAAAAAAAAAATATATATATATATATATATATATATATATATATATATATATATATATATATATATATATATATATATATATATATATAATGCTTGGGGGTTCTAAGTAATTTTCTAACAAAAGATTTGTTACTTGTAAACAAGTGTCAAAAAAGGTTTAGGCATGAAGGGGTTAATAATATCAGCTCCCAGCTTAAAACAATGGGAAAGAAGTGGGAAATCTTCATAGTGTAAGACTTTTCTTTTTAATAAAAAAAACACATTCACCAAAAAACTTACATTATCTGTGCTCTGTCCTCAGGATCAGCCTCATGGGGTGAAAGTCTGCTCCCCCGCAGCCTCTCGTTTGTTCTCTTCCTGTGGTCAAGCTAGGGAATTGTTTGCGCCCAGGAATTGCTATTAGGCCACCGGGACTACATGTCCCATGATGCTTTGCAGCTGCTGGAGGCTCTGATGGGCTCCCTCCCTCTACCAATGAGGAAGCAGGGGAGGGAACAGAGTGGGCGGACGCTCACACAAGCTGCAGTGTTCGGAGGAGAGGAGGAGGAGAGGAGGGGGGGAATCCCCCACACGAGCTGACAGGTTGGCTCTCACTCCACTGTCACTGGATTAGTGTGAGCGCGACCGACGGGAGGTGTGGGAACAGAGCGGCCTCCACTACATAAGTGAGTGCCTCTTGAGTTTCCGCGCCCCTCCCTCTGCCTCAGCTTGCAGCCCCTGTCCTGACCCGAAAAAAAAAAAAAAATCGTGAGCGGTGGCCGCCGGACGTTTTGCATATATTGTTAGGGCAGCCTAGGGGGAAATTGCCACCCTGCCCCTGCTTCTGACCTACATTAAGATGCTGCTAATTATTATTAAATGTTTTTCTTTAAATACTCTTTATTGGATTTTTAATGAATTACAGGAGATTGCATATTGCGGTCACAGCCGATTAAAGGGCTTAACAAGGTATGACAATATATGATATCTCAATGCATAACATAAAAGTAAAGACAACAAACACATAATCTCTAGTAGTATAAAAGCGATATAACGGCACATCACGGATCTGGTGGACAGATCAGGAAGACCCAGCTGTCATGGTGCACGTTTGCTCCAATGACAAAGTCAGAGGTAGATGGAGTGTCCTAAAAAATGATTTTAGGGACTTAGGAGCTAAATTGAGGAAAAGGACCTCCAAGGTAGTATTCTCAGGAATACTACAGGTACATCGAGCCACACCAGAAAGGCAGAGGGAGATTAGGGAAGTAAACAAGTGGCTGAAGAGCTGGTGTAGTAAGGAGGGGTTTGGGTTCCTGGAGGACATGGGCTGATTTCTCAGTCGATAACAGGTACTATAGAAGGGACAGACTGCACCCCCAAATGAGGAGGGTGCAGATCAGCTGGGATTAAAGATGCCCGAAAAGTTAGAAGGGTTTTTAAACTAGGCGATGGGGGAAAGTGCAGAGGTAGGGATAGTAAGCGTGGAACATATTCCAGAGGGTAGTATGGGGGCCATTAGTGGTAGGTTGACCAAAGCACATAAACCCAAGGTAAGTATAGTAGCAAGTCCAAGTTGCAATCTCGGAAAATGGAATAAGAGGATAATATGTGACCGGTCTACACTAAATGGCATGTTCACCAATGCCAGGAACATGGTGGACAAGATGGGTGAACTAACGATACTATTGTATATGGAGGATTTGGATTTTGTGGGCATTTCAGAGACCTGGTTCAACAGCTCTCATGATTGGCTGGCAAACATTCAAGGGTATACACTTTATCACAAGGATAGAGAGGGTAAAAAAGGGGGAGGGGTATGCCTATATATCAAGAATAATGTACAAGTGAATGTGAGAGATGACATCACTAAGAGTGCTAGGAAGGAGGTGGAATCCTTATGGGTAGAGCTCCAAAGGGATGAAGCTAAGGGGAAAATAATACTGTGAGTATGCTATAGGCCACCTAACCTGAGGGAGGAAGGGGAGACTGATCTGCTATCACAATTTGGATTAGCAGCAAGGATGGGAAGTGTTATCATAATGGGGGATTTTAATTATCCAGACATAGACTGGGCAGAGGGAACCGCGCATTCCTCTAAGGCTTGTCAGTTCCTAAATGTCTTGCAGGACAATTTTATGGGTCAGATGGTAGATGCACTAACTAGAGATACTGAAGCGTTACTGGATCTACTGATTACCAACAATACAGACCTCATCACGGATGTGGAAATATGGTGGGCAACAGGAAACAACGACCACAGGTCAATTGTCTTCTGTATAAATCACACAAATAGGAAACATAAGGGGAATACAAAGACACTGAATTTCAAAAGAACCAACTTCCCTAAACTATGAACCTTACTAGAAGGCATAAATTGGGATAAAATATTAGGAACAAAGAATGCAGAGGAGAGATATTAAATAAGGACATTAGCAAATGCATCCCATTGGGTAATAAATTTAAAAGAGCGAACAAAAGTCCTAGATGGCTTAACGCCAATGTAAAAATGCATATAAAAGCAAAGGAGAAGGCCTTCAAATAATACAAGGTTGAGGGATCATCATCAGCATTCAGACTTTATAAAGAATGCAACAAGAAATATAAGGGTGCAATAAGGACGGCAAAAGATAGAACATCGTGGAGGAGAACAAAAAAATCCCAAGAACATTTTTTAAGTATGTAAATAGTAAAAAAGGGAGGACAGACCATATTGGCCCCATAAAGAATGCAGAAAGACATCTGGTTACAAAGGATGTGGATATGGCAAAGATATTGAATTAATTCTTCTCCTCAGTCTTCATGAGGGAATCGGGGGGACTTCAGTAACCAAATTTGCAGTGTTTATCCTCAAAACACATTACAGGAAGCACTTCCATAGTTAACAGAGGACAGAATTAAAATTAGACTTAGGAAACTTAACATTAATAAATCACCGGGACCAAATGGCTTTCACCCGAGGGTTGCCAGACCATTGTTCCTGATTTTTACTGACAGTCTACTGACTGGAATGGTACCAGCTGATTGGAGAAAAGCCAACGTAGCACCAATATTTAAAAAGGGCCCAAAATACATCCCTGGGAATTAGAGACCAGTTAGCTTAACATCAATAGTATGTAAACTCTTGGTGGGGATGATAAGGGACTATATACAAGATTTTAGTAATGAGAATGGTATCATTAGCAGTAATCAGCATGGATTAATGAAGAATAGTTCTTGCCAAACCAATCTACTAACCTTCTATGAGGAGGTGAGTTGTTAGCTAGATAAAGGAAGGCCCGTAGACATGGTGTATCTGGATTTTGCAAAACCATTTGACACAGTTCACCATGAACGTTTACTGTACAAAATAAGGTCCCTTGGCATGGACCATAAGGTGAGTACATGGATTGAAAACTGGCTACAAGGGTGAGTTCAGAGGGTGGTGATAAATGGGGAGTACTCAGAATGGTCAGAGGTGGGTAGTGGTGGCCCCCAGTGTTCTATGCTGGGACCAATCCGATATAATTTGTTCATAAATGACCTGGAGGATGGAGTAAACAGTTCGATCTCTGTATTTGCGGACAATACTAAGCTAAGCAAGGCAATAACTTCTCTGCAGGATGTGGAAACCTTGAAAAAAGGTCTGAACAAATTAATGGGGTGGGCAACTACATGGCAAATGAGGTACAATGTAGAAAAATGTAAAATAATGCATTTATGTGGCAAAAATTGGAAACAAAGCGGAAGTAACACCCATCAGGGATTCCTCTTTAACCCTAAAAGATTCAAGGACCAGCTATAAGTGTCAAATTTCTAGCAATGCTTTGGTCTGGGCCCATTAATGACTATTTCATAACCTGTATTAAACTATTGCAGCATTGAAGCCTCCAAAAAATGTTAAAGAGGACCAGAGTGTACATAGTTTACTGGGCTTTTGGTGACCTTTCATTCCTCACTTGAGCCTAATTATCAGGCCAATCTACAATGTCACTCGGAAAAAAGACTGTATTCCAATGGAGACAGGACCAGCAGTTGACACTAGACACTGCCAACGTGGCTGTAAGAACAAATCACTCATTAGGCCCCTTGAAACCAGATCAGCCTTTCATCCTAGATGTGACTGCAACTGAACATGGAATGTCATGGGGTCTGAGTCAGAAAGGCCCAAATCCAAGGGATTGGAAGATACCATTGAGATTCTGGTACTAACAGTTCACCGCTGCATAGAGAAAGTACATCCCTCTGGAGAAGCAGCCTACATCGCCTTACAATATGCAGAAGCAACAACACAGCAGCAGTCAGCGGTAGTGAGGACTGACCTACCCATTTATGCATGGGTGAGACAAGAAGGCTTGCTAGAATATACAAGTGTGGCACACAGACGCTATGGAAATGGTACTTGAGTAAGAGAGCTAACATCTCATCTCAGGATCCCAGTCAGATATCACAACAACTGGCTGGACACATGGACTTTGAATCAAAGGTTTCTGAGTTGCCTCCAATGCAACTAGGAGAATCACCTTTCAAGGAAACCCCTCCTTTCGTTGAGCTGTCTGATGAAGACAAACAAAATGCCTGGTTTACAGATGGATCTGCCAAAATCACCCATCAGAGTAGAGTATGGATTGCAGTACCTTTCCGGCCAGGTACTGCAATGGTGATGCAAAGTGGTCAGGGTGGATCAAGTTAACATGCTGAGCTCCAGACTGTGTATATGGTGGTGCAAGATATACCAGGAGATTTTCTCATCTATAGCGATAGTTGGGCAGTATTTAAAGGACTAACTACTTGGCTCAGAGCATGGAAACAAGACAACTGGCAAGTGAATGGAAAAGAACCATGGGGTGGACCTCAAATCTGGGAGTTTTTCTGGAAAGAAAGTTACAATCTAATAATTCAAATCGGACATATCAATGCCCATAGTGGGGACCCTAACAATGAAATCCAGTCAGACAATGGCACACATTTTACAGGACAAGCCATTAAACAATGGGTGGAGAACCATGGTGTGCAGGTTTGAGAGAATGAATGGTTTGCCTAGAGAGCAAATGCGAAAACACCTACACACACACTCAGGGGATGGAATAAGGTGGTACAAGAAGCTTTGTACATTTTTAATAAGAGGATGTGAAAGTAGGAGGGTGTGAGGGGGAATGGAATCCCAGTCCTGACTCTCACATATAAATACCCACTGCCATTTTACAGTTAGATCCCATATGTGATTTGCTGTTCATGCCAGACTGTTGACTGAATGGTGTGATTGAGATACAGAAGTAAAAAAAGATGCACTGGGAGAATATTGTGTTACCATAGTGCCTTTAGAATTGGTATGTCTGAAAAAAGGACAACAAATAGGACATATAATAATAATACCAATACGTCTGCAGGTACATGGGAAAATGTATTCTTACCAATTAGGGACAAAAGTGTGGGTAGACCCAAGTGTAGCTGAGAGGGAAAGAGTTAAAGGAAGGAAGGGAGAAATTGTGGCTTGGGGACCCAAGTCCCCAACTGAACTGGAAGACCAACCTATTTATGTTCCTATCCACAGATTGTTGCCGTTGCCATTAGGACATTACTATGGTTTCAGATGATGACCAGCCTCATTTTTTAGGTGGAACAGCACAGAATAACGTTTTCCACAATACCCTGAAAGCAACAGCTCATGTTTTTAACGTTACAAACTTTGAGTGTGTGGACAAAATCCCCATGCTGCACCCAAGGGCATACAATTATATGGACTACCTGTTAAGATTAGCTGGTTGCCGTGGACGATCCCTGGAGAATAGCAATAGTGAATAGGGCTATGGACAGTTTTGACTAATCCATCATGTTAAAACATACCAACTAATTTTGGCCCAGAGGAATATTCTATAAAGTTATCGCCTAAGTCACTGGTGCATTGTGTAAAGACCTAGTGCCAATGACTCATATTCCATAGAGATATGAAATGTTAACTGTGATTATGCAGTAACAGATCACTGGAATAATATCACTATGGTGCTGGTGGTGGGGAGAGAAGCATTTGATCTAGTAGATGGATACCACATAGAAGGATCTGGATTTAAAAATGATACGTGTGGGTGGCCGAAAATAGTGCCCTTATTAGATTAGAGTAAATCTTTCTAAAAATCAAACATGAGCAGATGTGTTTTGTCAGTACAGGTATTCACCAAACTACAGTACTTGCATTTGCCTTATCAATTCTATTTTTAAATAAATGGAATGGAGTTGGGACTTTAAATGTAGCACCCGAAGGTGCCTCCATCCCGGGAATGAAGAAAAAAAGGGAGTTATGCATGCTCCATTTGTCCTTGAATAAATGTTTCAAAGTTTTGATATCTATGTTATTAAATAAATACTTTTTATTGTAACTGACCTCCACTATTCAATTGCTTCATCTAAAGTCTCAACTCCCTTTTTTCTTTATCAATTCTATTTTATATGTGGTCTGAACGCTTATAAATGGCTACCACCAAATTTGGTCAGGGAGCTGCTATATTTGACATATAGTACCAAAAATCTGTATAGTTTTATCCAACTGGGAGGGTAAAGAATTGGAAAAGGAGCATAGGTTCCTCAGAAATAAAAGCTATAGGAGGGATGGCTATGATTATTCTTCCTTAGTATGGAGTAGCTCAGGCAGTACAAATGCTGAGTAAAATGTCTAAAAATCATTGAATATGTGTACAACAAAACATTTGATAGCATCAGTGCTCTTACAGAAGTTAGGCAAAAAAGATTGGTGGTACTACAAAACAGAGCTGCTCTAGATGTTATTTTTGCTGCCAAAGGAGGGGTATGTCCCCTAATTGGGCATGAGTATTCCTACTACCGTCATACCCCACTTTTAATACACAATCAGGTTTATTTACTAAAGCTGGAAAGTGCAAAATAAAGCTCAATTCTGCATAGAAACCAATGAGTTTCTAACCTCAGCTTGTTCAATTAAGCTTTGGTAATAAAACCTGGAAGCTCATTGGTTTCTATGCAGAAGTGAGCCTGATTTTGCAGCTTTAGTAAATAAACCCCATTGCGTACTTAAAAGTGGGTTATGCCTGTATATTTCTAAAAGTGGTGGAAACATTGAGTCAGAGTTAAAAAAGACCTGAAAAGATGTTAGTAAACTTAAATCCATCTCTAATGATGAAATATTTTCTTGGCTTGGTCAATGGGGGCAATGTGTGGTTATGTATATTGCATGGCTTATTTTATTAGCACTAGGAATTTTTATTCTAGTTACGATTATTTTTGTCTGTATTAGTAAATCTACATCTGCTATTGAGTCTTTACCTATACGCAAGTCTGACGTCTATGACCTAAGTTGCTTGTACATAAAGGGGTTAATGTACTACGGGTCTATATTCATTATTGATTTAAAAATAAATTGGTATTAGTTATTATTGGTTATTAACTATGATAGTTTTAAGGTAATCACTTCTGCATATGTATATATTGTTCTGTATATGGACTATGGCAGGGGTGCCCAACCAGTGGCCCGGGGGCCACATGTGGCCCGCAGAGCTCTCTGATGTGGCCCGCGACCTCCTGCTCTGTGATGGAATAGAATACGGTTATTAATAGCACATTTATTACTAAAATCACAGTGTATATATGGGCATATCTGTTCTGCAGTGGTTACTGGGCTGCATTTAAACTGATCCGCAGGTGCAGAGCAATGCACCTGAGGGTTACCTGCACGGAGCCATAGGCCCCTTTCACATGGTCAGTCCAACCCAGTTGGACCCTCCATTCACCTCTAAAGAGTAACAGATACAAATGGGCTTGTGTCCGTTTACAAATGCCTACCTCCAATCTGATCCGCCAAAAAAAAAAAGTAGAGTGGGCTCTATAGAGTAGAGTGTACTGCCATGCACACGCTCCTCTCATTGTGGCCCGAGACCGGTTACCAAGTTGCTTAGGTGGCCCTCGTTCTTCAAAAGGTTGGGCACCCCTGGACTATGGCAATACCATTCTTGCATACATTGATCTTTCTGGCCTCATCACAGATCGTCACATTGGTTCTAAAGGTTTTCAGACATTCTTTTGTTAGAAATGGCTTAAACCAGTTTATTGAAGCCCCCTTGGAGCCATCTTTCATATATTTATAACATAAAGATGTGAAAATAGTTCAGAAACTCATCTAGGACAAGCAAGTGAATGTGCCTAGAAATTGAAGGTGTTACATACACATGCTATTTTCAATATTCTGCAGTGTCTCCAAGAGTTGGCTACCTTTGGAGACAGCAGCGAATATTCATTTTCCAGGCTTTCACATGGCAATCATTTTAACCTCTTCCCACCAAACCTAATGTAAAAATAGGATTTTTTTTTGTCATACTTACCTGTAAAATGGGACACAGTCAGGCTAATATTCATTACCTGCTGGGTTATACTTCATCATCAGGTGAATGGGCACTGTGTCACAGATCAGCTGCGGAGCTGATCTGTGTCTCACCTTTACTGCAGTGGGTCGGCTGGCATCTGTTGTCCACTGTCAGGGGTTCAGCTCTGTGCACTCTGCAGCTATGGGCGTCGATGCCCTTCACCTGTTGCCTGATATATGTTTCCTTCCTGCTACTTCCTGTCCAGCCCCTCATGTGCTTCTCTATTTAAATCCCTTCCTAACTTGCTACCATTGTTTGAGCAACGTTTGTTTCTGAAGCTCCCCTGTGTAACCTGTTTTACCTGACTTCTTGTGAACTGATCTTATGTGTACCGACCCAGCTTGTTCTGATTACGTTGTCTGCAGCCCGCCCTGACCTTGGCTCATTACCTGGCTTTCCTTGCTTCATCCATCCATCCTTGTCTACAGTGTCTTCTGGTACTTTCCTAGCGAGCAGGGTGAACCCGGGGGTCGTGACCTGGGGTCCAAACAAGTCCAAACCTTCATGAGAGGGTCACTGGCGGAACACCGGCTGACTCTTAGATTCCACGCCCTGGGGGATCCCGTATCACCTGCTCGCCTGTGGGTTCGCTGTAAGTAGTACCGTGACACAATGGTAGACCAAAGGTCTTCAGACACAAAGTAATCCCCTATATACCCCCTCCCATACAGGACGTACTTTAGTTTTGTTGCAAGCACTAAATCCTCAAAAAAGAGTATCTGTGTCCCATGATGTACTTAAAGAAAAGGATTTTACAGGTAAGTATTATGAAAAAAATACTATTTTCTTTTCATACATCATGGGACACAGAGTCAGTCTGGGTTGTCCCAGAGCAATAGCCTTGAGGGGAGGGAGACACCATGCCAAACAATAGCTATCAGAACTTAAATGGCAGCCCACTGTACACTGTGGCCGAAAGCTGAATCCTTGGCTGCTCAAACATTCACTTGATAACATTTTGTGAATGTATGAACTTAAGACAAGGTAGCAGCCTTGCAAACCCGAGCCATAGATAACTGATGGCGCAAAGCTCAGGAGGTTCCTACACCCCTGGTAGAATGAGCGCTCACCCTAAAGGGAGGAGCTTTATGTTTCAGACCATAGGCCTGAATTACCAATTGATGGACCCAATTGGCAATGAATGCTTTGGAAGCTGCCTGCCCCTTCTTGGGACCTTTTAGTAAAACAAAAAAACGAAACAAAAACAACTAAAAACAAAAAAAAGTCTGATCCTCGGATCTCTGTAGATCTAGACAAATAGACATTGACTGCCTGGACAATGTGCAAATAATGCAGTCGTCTCTCTTCCGCCGAACGAGGCTGTGAGAAAAAAGTAGGCAAAATAATGTCCTGCTTTAAATGAAAGGCCAACATGACTCTGTCATGGTGAATCAAGTATGGTTCCCTGCATGAAAGGGCCGCCAAATCCAACACCCTTCTAGCCGAGGTGATAGCCATCAGGAAGGCTAGCTTATGTGACAGCAAGTCTATTGGAATTTCCTTAATAGGTTCAAATGGTTGTTTCTGTTAGACAGCACCAAGTTCAAGTGCCAAGGACACATAGGTGACCTAATGGGGGGGAACAAGCGAGTTGCCCCTTGCATAAAGCTTTGGGTCACTGAGTGGGAGGCTAGCGGCCTTTGGATGAATACTGATAGGGCCGAAACGACCTCTGATTTTACTCAAAGCCAATTTGATTTTCACAGCTGACTGGAGAAAATAGAGAATTATACCAATCACATATTTCTGAGGATGCCATTTTCTGGCTTCACACCAAGCAATATAAGTCTTCCAGACCTTAAGATAAATCTTCCTAGTGACAGCTTTTCTAGCATTCACTAGAGTAGACACCACTGGTCCCAAGATGCCACGGTCTTTTAACACCCTGGCTTCACTAGCCATGCCATCACATTTAAAGACTGTAAATTGGGGTGGAATATAGGACCTTGAGGCAGTAGATTGGGGCGACGTGGACTATTTCCATAGCCTATTGTCAGTTTCACAATTTCCCGGGAATTAGGGTCTTCTGGGCCAGGCTGGTGCCACCAGAATGACTGGAACCCCCTCTCTTCAAATTCTGAGCAGAAAATGTGAAAGGAGTGGGATCAGAGGCAAAGCATAAACCAGAGAGTACTGGCTCCAGGGAACTATCAGAGCATCTGCTCCAATTGCCAGAGGATCTCTTGTTCGAGACACAAACTGCTGTAGCTTGTTGAACCTGGATGCCAGTAAGTCGACCTCTAGGCATCCCCAACGTTGGCAAATTTCCTCAAACACCTCTGGGTGTAGGGACCATTCCCCATGCATATCTGCTGGCAGCTGAGATAATCTGCCTTCCAGTTCTCTACTCCCGGGATATAGGCTGCCGATATGATTGGCACATTTCGCCTCTGCCCAGGCTAGTATATAGTTCACCTGTTTCAGAGCCAAATGACTCCTGGTACTGCCTTGGTGGTTTATATAGGCCACTGCGTGGCACTGTCGGACTGAACCCTGATGGAGCTGTCCTGAAGTTCCACCGTCCAGGACTGTAGGGCCAGACTTACTGCCTGTAATTCTTGGACGTTGATGGGTAGGGTCTGCTCTGTCCCTGACCATTTTCCCTGAGCTGTGAGCCCGTCTTGGGTCACTCCCCAGCCTGAGAGACTGATATCTGTAGTCAATACTCTCCAAGTTACCAGGAGAAAGGATTTTCCCTTTCACAGGTTCTGATCCTGCAATCAGCAGTTTAGGCTGAAGCATGCCTGAGGAGGTAAGCACATTGGACAATCTAGGGCTTTTCTTCCTCTGTTCCAAGACAACAAGATGTCTTGTTGTAATGTCCTGAAATGGAACTGGGCATAGGGCACTGCTTCAAAAGAGGATATCATCCTCCCTAGAAGACTCATACAGAGCCTAATCCTTCCGGGCACAGATCGTTACAGGTGGCAAGAATACTCTTGCTTGGACCGTGTTTAGGATCAGACCTAAATACTTTAGACTTTGACCTGGTCTCAGGTCTGACTTTTCAGTAATTATGATCCAGCCTAAGCTTTTCAAATACCGCACTGTGTATATTATGCTCTGTTCTAGAGCTTATACTGAGTGATCTCTGAGCAGGAGGTTGTCCAGATACCCGAGCACTAGAATCCCTTGGGCCCATAAAAGACCCAGTACTGGTACTAGAACCTTTGTGAACAGCTGGGGAGCTGAAGCAAGCCTGAAGGGTAGAGCCACAAAATGAAATTGGCATTCCTCTATTGCAAAACGTAGGAACCTCTGATGAGGCTGAAAGATAGGTATGTGTATATACGTATCTTTTATATTGATGGAGGTTAGAAAGTCTCCCCTCTGGAGGGAGGTTACTGCTGAGTGGACAGACTCCATCTGAAAGGGTATCAATAGGTACCTGTTCAGGGACCTTAGGTCCAAAATGGGCCTTGTGTCCCTGTTTGGTCTCTGAACCATAAACAGGGTTGAGAAAAACCCTGTGCCCCTTATGAATACAGGAACCTCTACAATCACTCCTTGATACACTAGATGATGTAGTGCCTGAAGCAATACTTTTTTTTTCTGAGGATCTGAGGGGATGCTGGATCTTAGAAACCTCTGTGGGGGAAACCCCACAATGTCGGCTTTAACCGCGAGATATAATTGAGGTGACCCACTCGTCCTGAATTGTTGTTTTCCAAATGTCCGCAAAGTGCAGCAGCCTTCCCCCCACCCGATGGAGTGGGGGCGTCCCCTCAAAAGGAGAGCTTGGTGCTGGGTTTAGAAGAATTTTGGATCCAGGGTCTTTTCTGGCCCTGGCCTTGTGGCTTGCCCCGGCCCTAGCGAACTATTGGTGGCGGAACTGCCCTGACGCTGAAACGTTTGAGGAAGCAGTCCCTGGGTTTTTAACATCTGGTTCTTTTCTTCACAGGAAGTAGAGAACTTTTTCCTCTGTAAATCTTTTGGATATATTTGTCCAAGTGATCACCGAATAAACGCTCCCCATGAAATGGGAAACCTACCAATAACTTTTTACAAGGAAGCTCAGCTAACCAGTTCTTAAGATATAAAATTCTGCGCATATGTACAGAAAAAAGAGCCAGGCGTGAAACCTGCTGTATTGTAAACTTTAAGGCATCAACAGTAAAACACAGCTATCAAGGAATATCTATCTTATTTTCAGGCAGATCATCCTCCTGGTTAGGCCTATCAGGCCGTTTGACCTGATACTTTATGGACAGAGGAGTACCAATTGCTGCAACAGCTGGCTGAATAGGTCAACTGGCCAAAGAAAAGGAAGCCTTTAGTAATAACTCCAATTTCTTGTTGACAGGGTCTTTAAAGCCCTGTGCTTTATCTACTAGACAAGTTAAGTTCTTGTTTAAGGAAGAGACTGCTGCATCTACAGCTGGTATACTCCATTTTTTAACAAACTTTTAATCCATGAGATTTAAAAGGGAAAAACTCTTAGGAGGAACAAAAGTCCTGTCAGGATGTTCTCAATCAGCGTACATGACCTGTTCCAACAGGGCGCATAGAGGGAACGTCTGTGCAACCTGAAGAGGCCTCAGAAATCCCAAAGAGGACCAGGGGAGCTCAGTCACCTCTGCAAAAGGCAACTTAAAGGCAGAACAAACTATTTTGAACAGAGTCAGGATCAAAATCCTCTATGACTGGATATATTCTTGTCCAGATTGCTCAGAAGCAGACTTATCTGCTGGGCACTGCACTAAATCCTGAGCTTTATGCTCCTCCCCATCCTCAACCCATTCCTGCTCCAGACTAGGGGACTTTGGGGAGGGGATCTGTCATGCTTCCTGCCACCCTGTGGGAATGGAGGCAATCATGCCAGCAATCTTGTTCTCGAACCCAGCTAGGGCCGAGAACAGTTCACCCTTAGTGATAAAGGGTGAAGCAGCAGCGTTGACTGTAGGCACTTGTGTCCTTCCCTGTGGTGTTAGTCCCTGCCCTCTTTTTGGAAGTCATTTAATAGCCACAAAGAGTACTTGGGTGTAGTATTAAAACACCTCAGAAGGGAGACCCTTTAATAGGGCTCACCAAGCCCCTATGCAACAATTGTGCTAAGCACCTTTAGCCTGCCAAGCAACACCTGGTGACTCACGTGAAGTGGGTAAGGAAAAATGAACCACTGCAAGTGTCTGTTCAGAGCCTGCTCTGTGTCCCACAGATGCCTTCTGGAAGCACCAAATATTTACATAGTAGGTGAGGTTGAAAAAAGACACAAGTCCATCAATTCCAACCTGTGTGTGTGATTATATGTCAGTATTACATTGTATATCCCTGTATGTTGTGGTCATTAAAGTACTTATCTAATAGTTTCTTGAAACTATCAATGCCCCTCGCTGAGACCACCGCCTGTGGAAGTAAAGAACCCTCTACGTAAGTTTAAGGTTAAACCTCTTTTCTTCTAATTTTAATTAGTGGCCACGCGTCTTGTTAAACTCCCTTTTGCAAAAAAGTTTTATCCCTATTGTGGGGTCACCAGTATGGTATTTTTATATTGAAATCATTTCCCCTCTCAAGCGTCTCTTCTCCAGAGAGAATAAGTTCAGTGCTCACAACCTTTCCTCATAACCAATATCCTCCAGACCCTTTATCAGTTTTGTTGCCCTTCTTTGTACTCGCTCCATTTCCAGTACATCCTTCCTGAGGACTGGTGCCCAGAACTGGACAGCATATTCCAGGTGCGGCCGGACCAGAGTCTTGTAGAGCGGGAGAATTATTTTATCTCTGGAGTTGATACCATTTTTAAAGAATGCCAATATTCTGTTTGCTTTGTTAGCAGCAGCTTGGCATTGCATGCCATTGCTGAGCCTATCATCTACTAGGACCCCCAGGTCCTTTTCCATCCTAGATCCAACCAGCGATTCCCCCTCCTTTGTATAGATTGCATTCCTATTTTTGCCACCCAAATGCATTATTTTACATTTTTCTACATTGAACCTCATTTGCCATGTAGTTGCCCGCCCCATTAATTTGTTCAGATCTTTTTGCAAGGTTTCCACATCCTGCGGATAAGTTATTGCCCTGTTTAGCTTAGTAATATCCGCAAATACAGAGATTGAACTGTTTACCCCAACCTCCAGGTCATTTATGAACAAATTAAAAAAGGATTGGTCCCAGCACAGGACCCTTGGGGACCCCACTACTCACCCCTGACCATTGCGAGTACTCCCCATTTATCACCACCCTCTGAATTCGCCCTTGTAGTCAGTTTTCAATCCATGTACTCACCTTATGGTCCATGCCAAGGGACCTTATTTTGTACAGTAAACGTTTATGGAGAACGGTGTCAAATGCTTTTGAAAAATCCAAAGCTGCGTGCGCCATGACCGCCAAACTGCTGAGCCAGCGGCGATCTTGCGAATGCACGTGCACCATGGTGAACCATTGTGCAGGTAAAATACAGGTAAAAAACAGCCAGACACAAGCAAAAAAAGGTACACTTTTCAAACACCCACAGCTAGCCCAAAACTCCCCCGTATGGTCACCGCACACAGATGTCAAGCTTTTAGCTAGCTTGACTGATTGTTCCAATCACTGGGACACCACATAATATTAAAATAAAGAGGTTTAACTTACTCGTCCAGGTGCAGGGGAAATTAGAAACTAAGGTCCCAATCTTTACCCTTCATGGTGGGTTCCTGTAACTTGGACCTTCAAGGACTGGTGTTCAGGGTCCACTCCCTTGGACCTGTACAGCACCCTGCAGGAACTGTCTTAGCGCTGTAGTGTCCAGGATTTCCACTCCACAGGGTCCCTCACCCAAGGGCCACATTACAGGCAAAACCCCGCAGGTTCTTGAGTCTTCTTCCCTTGATTCATCTTGGAACCATTTGTAGAAATAGAGACCTGGAGTTTAGAGAGCTCGAACAAATCATATGGTGGCTCTCCAGGCACTTGGAAAATATGAGAACATCATCAAGATAAACCACCACACATAACTGCAACAAATCTCGGAGGATATAGTTAATAAATTCCTGGAAAACTGCTGGGGCGTTACAAACGCCAAAAGGCATTACAAGGTACTCATAATGACCTGTTCTGGTATTAAACGCAGTTTTACACTTGTCGCCCTCCTTAATCCTCACGAGATGGTATGCCCCTCTCAAATCAAGCTTCAGGAAAACTGTTGCTCCCTTGAAGCGATCAAATAACTCTGTAGTCAATGGAATCGGATAGGCATTCTTAATGGTGAAATGATTGAGACTCCTATAATCAATACAAGGTCTCAGTTCACCACTCTTCTTCTTCATAAAGAAGAAACCAGCACCAGCAGGACACAAGGATTTGCGGATAAAACCATGAGAAAGTGTGCATGCAGCATACTCCTCCATGGCCTTATCCTTAAAGACTGACAAAGGGTAAACCCAGCCACGAGGGGGTATGGCACAAGGTTGAAGGTCAATTGCGCAATCATACAGCCGGTGTGGAGGCAAACTACCTGCTTAACCTTTGTCAAAGACATCGCTCCCAAATTACTGGGGAAGCAGAGTGGAACCAGACATGCCTCTTATAGAGGTAATACTTGAGGCGGGTGCCTGCACAGAGAGCAGCAGCAGGGTCGGCCTGCAACATAGGTTGTACCATGGCAGCCACAGTAGGAGCTTCCAGGTAAGCCGTGTGACTCAGGAGCGTTTGTAACGCCATGGCAAACTGATTCATGCGGTGATACTGTTCATCCAATCTGGAAAAAATATTACCAACAAGTGGATTGACTGCATCTTCTGAATTCATGGCCTTCGTCTACTGTCAGAAACCATGAAATCAGACTGAGACAGAAGTAAAGTCAAATCATACTAGTTTAATAATAAAAGTAAAACGAACAAGCGTAGTTGAAACAAAAGTTCAGTAACAGGAACGGATAGTCAGCCAAGCTAGAAGTCAGGGGTCAGTGTAGTGGAAACAGCAAGCAGGATCTGCAGCCAGAACGGATGTCAGCAAAGCAAGTCTTGAACAGGATCGCAGGAGATAGTTTCTGTGATGTGACCAAGGTGAAGGCAGAGCTCTTCTGGACTGAATGGCTTAAGTAGGCAGGGCTGACAAGCAGGATATCATCAATAGCTGAGTAACTATGGAGAGATAGGAGCTGGCAATTAGCCGACAGCTGAGCGGCCAGCTCAGAGAAGGAAGGGCCTCAGCCCAGCCCTGACAGATTTACACGTTTGCCTTAAACACTATATAGTGATTCTGTTGCTAAAGTAATTTTTGTAACCCCGTTTGCTTATGCCTTTTAGTAGCCCTTTAGGTGGATTTTAAAGTGAAACTAAACCCTACTATACTTTTCAGCTAAGGGAGCTGCCATCTTAGACTCTGTTTGATATGCAACTGTTATGATGCTGCAATAAATAAATATATATGTTAACTAACTAAGATTACAAATATGTGTCTCCTATGTAAAATATGTAACGTATAAGTATCTATTGTGAAAAATTTTGTGCAAAATAAGCAAATATAGCTTGTGCAAAATAAGCAAATTAATGTGCAAACAATTGTGCAAAAATATATCATATAGTTGCTGATCCACAGTGCAAACATATGTAAACAATCTTGATATTGCAAGTAAAGTGAAGAAGTCCCAAATAATTTCAAACTCTATCATTACACAGTAATGTTTGTGATGCGGTATAAAGATGTTGAGAATTTTTTTTGAAAAATAGTCCGCTATATTAACAGTAGATAAATAAATGAATTCTGATCATAATATCAAACAGAATCTTCAATAAGACATCTTCGTGAAAGCCAATCAGTGCTCACTTCTTACCTTAATAAGAAGTATATACAGCCTTAGCAATGCATTTAACTGGGAAACGAATCTCCCGGTCTTTAAATCCAGTGATGGCTGGTGGTGGCTAATGGTGCCTTTCAAGATGGTATGCTCCAAATGTAACTGATGGCTTCCGAGAGCTCAACATGCTCATTCACAAACAACAGGCCTTTTATTCTATTCCTTAACCACTTCCATTCAGGGCATTTTGACCCCCTTCCTGCCCAGGCCAATTTTCATAATTTTTTTTCCTCTCACAAATAGAGCTTTCTTTTGGTTGTATTTGATCACCTCTGCAGGTTTTTATTTTTTGAGCTATAAATAAAAAAAGGCCGACAATTTTGAAAAAAAACACAATATTTATTACTTTTTGCTATAATATCTATCTCAATTTTTTTCCTCAGTTTAAGCCGATATGTATTCTTCTACATATTTTTGGTAAAAAAAAAAATCGCAATAAGCGTATATTGATTGGATTGCACAAAAGTTAAAGCATCTACAAAATAGGATAGAATTATGGCATTTTTTTTTTTTTTTTACCAGTAATGGCGGCGATCTGCGATTTTTATTGTGACTGCGATATTGCGGTGGACATATTGGACACTTTTGACAGTATTTTGGGACCAGTGACATTTATACAGCGATCCGTGCTATAAAATGCATTGATTACTGTATAAATGTCACTGGCAGGGAAGGGGTCAACACTAGGGGTTGATCAAAGGCATAACTGTGTGTCCTAGGAGTGATTCTAACTGTAGGGGGAGGAGACCGATCGGTGTTCCTCTGTAATGGGAACACATGGATCGGTCTCCTCACCTGACAGGACGTGGATCTGTGTGTTTACACACACAGATCCACAGTCCTGCTCGGTTAACGGGCAATGGTGGCCACCGGGCAC
Source organism: Lithobates pipiens (assembly GCF_037356315.1). Lineage (NCBI taxonomy): Eukaryota > Metazoa > Chordata > Amphibia > Anura > Ranidae > Lithobates > Lithobates pipiens. Next base: position 138,150,619 of record NW_027507787.1, on the reverse strand, counting down.
ACGCATCGCATGCTCTCCACAATGCAGGGAATCCCAGGACGTCATATGATGCCTGCCCGGAGGGATGAAGGGTTCCTACGGGCGTCATATGACAATAGAGCGCTAGGGAACTGGTTAATGAATGTTTGTTCCTCTGCCACTCACTACCTCTTCACATCAAAAAGCAGAGTCCACTTCCAGGCTGTTCTTAGTTCGTCAGAGACAAAAATTTTTGGGATTTCTTTATCTTCAACACGGACAGCTGCTGCTAGAATCTGTCAAATGTTGAAGATAAAGAAATCCTAAAAATGTTTGTCTCTGACGAACTGAGAACAGCCTGGAAGTGGATTCTGCTATTGATGTGAAGAGGCAGTGAGTGCCAGAGGAAAATACATTCATTTGGGAATAGAATAAAGGGCCCATTGTTTGTCCCCAGTCAATGGGACCTGAACATCAAAAATCAAAAGTGTCAATTTTTAAGGCTTATATACAAGTAATCGGGCATACAATGGTCATATGGGTCCGGGTACTGACCTGGGGGACATGTATCAAAGAAAAGTTCATGAAAAAGTAATTTTTAAATGAGCAGTGATTTTTTGATTTTTAAAGTGAAATCACAAAAAATAAAAATTACTTCCAATATAGTGCCTGGGGGGACCCCATTAGTCTACCTATAAAGTGGCAGATCTGTACCATGCCTAGAATCTGCTACAGTAATAACTCCATTTATAAAAGACCAAAAAGATGAAATTTTTCCTGCAAGCTGCTTTAATTTTGCTCAGCAACAGCTGGGGAATCAGTGTGTATGAGGGCAAAATGTAGTGCACTTGGAACAAGTCTAGAGATTTTTTTTGGATACATTCTAGTGTCACTTTGACTTTGGATAGAAGTAACGGGTGCGTAAAAATTGGTCTTTGGTTGTCGGTGGTGATTTCCCACCATAAACCCTATAGAGGTGGGGCGTGGCTTGGCGCGCGGTGAGCACGGACACTTAAACGAAGAGCTCTGTGAGACCCGCGGCCCCTGAGCCTTTCTCTGGCAGATGAACTGACCCATGATGAGCGGATCCAGTAAGCGTACCACCGGGAACACTTCTCGCCATTCGCTGGCAGCATCGCAAGCCCGCAGTATCCCGGAGATCTTCTGTAGCAGGCCCCGCTCCAGCCACAGAACACCGCTCAAGATGGTGCTGCCTCGTGGGGAAGAGGATGATCTCAGCGAGGGATCCCAGTCCACAACCGAGGATACGGTAAGCGGAGCTAAGCTGGCTAACCATCCCCAACGACATTAAGAGCACGTTGTTTTCCGCCATCACGGACTTGAAAGCTGACCTCCTCTCTCTAAACGAGAAGATGGCCGCTCTCGAAAGGGCTGAGAACAAGAGGGACAGGGCAGTCCGCAGATTTGAAGCAACCACTGCCGCACACTCTGAACACTTAATCGAAATCAATCGTCAAATAGAAGATCTCGACAACAGGGGCAGAAGGCAGAATATCAGGGTGAGAGGGATCCCAGAAAACGTTAACCCAGACCAATTAACTCCCACCCTGCAGTCAATCTTTAATAATCTACTAGAGAGGCCCTCAGATACTCCTATTGAATTTGTGCAGGCACACAGGGCGCTGCGGATGAAACCACCAGACGAGGCCCCCCTAGAGATGTCATCTGCTGTTTACAGAGCTTCCCTCTAAAGGAGGACATACTGACACATGCTCGGAAAAACAACCAAATTTTATTCAATGGCTGTTCTTTATCGCTGTTCCAGTACTTATCACCGATCATGTTGCAGAACAGAAGGGCCCTGCACCCCCTGTTGGAGGTGCTGAGAGAAAAAGGGATCATGTATAAGTGTATAAGTGGCACTTCCCATTCGCACTTCAAGTGTCAGCTGGCGGTAAACAATTCATTCTGTGGATGCCGAATGATCTCCCAGACTTTTGCACTAATCTGAATATTCCACTGTTTTTTTTACCAGAGTGGTACGTGGATTTCAGGAATCCTCCTATGAAGCGTAGCCGGCCCAACTCTCCTAACACCACCCCCACTAAACCACCCTTTAAGAAGAGAAAGTCCAATAAGCAACAGTCTTCTAGTGTGGGCCGCTCACCATTCACACCAAGGCAGTCCAAGCAACGGAATCAAACCTGATACCTGTTTTGACTCTAGTGTCTTGTTTCTTCTATGGAGATGCTATTATTCCATGACAGTGGCGATGAGTTTCTTTTCTGGGTTACAGTATCCCAGTTCGGAGTTGCACCGTAGTGCTTATCTGGATTCATAACTGTTGCTGCTCCAAGGACGCTTTCAGATTATCTGGCTGATCATGAATAGGGACACAGGATTCCCAAATAAATGATTAATAATGTTTTTTTTTGTTTTGTTTTTTGTGGGTCCTTAACCTTACCTACTCAGTTGATATGCCAGAGTTGTTAATGTCAATATTTAGTTCTTCTATTTTTGTTATTTATTTATTTTTTTCTTTGTCCTCTGATACGCTGATAATAAGCTGAAAGTGGGGCTGCGCGTCCCCAGCCTCTTAATGGTTTGATCACTTTATTAGGTTCTATTGTGTAACGTTTAGTTACTTGTATAGTTTGCAAGCTGCTAAAAGCCTGGGAGTCGCACCTCCCACGCCACCCCACAAGTAGGCACTGTACTGTCGACGTGAGCGCAGTCAGTCCCTACAAGGCAATTGTGAGTCTACAGTTGTACAACTGTAGGCGGTTGTTTTCTTAATTTGACGGTTGCCCTATCATATTTAGGGCTCTCTCTGCTTCTTACTTTTCTCTTCTAGTTCTTCTTTCCTTCCCCCCCCCTCTCCCCCCCCTTTTTTTTTTCTCTTTTGCCTCTTCCCCCTCCAGTTAATCACTACAAAGCTTATAGTTCAGCGAGATGGCATACTCCTCTTTGGGCCGATCTCCGACTTTGATTTCCCATAACGTTCAGGGCCTGAATTCGCCAGAGAAGAGGTTGTCTCTCCTTAGAGAGCTTAACAAGGTAAAACCTCTTTTTGTATTTTTACAGGAGATACACTTTCAGGCATCAAAAATACCTAATTTATCTCACAAAAATTTCCCTAAGGTTTACCATGCTACGAATCCTGAGGGTAAGACCAATGGAGTTTCGATATTGGTACACAAATTGGCGGGTTTTGAGGTGACCCAGCAGCTGTCAGACCCAGGAGGCCGGTTATTATTCCTGAAAGGGACTTGGGGTACTTCACCATTGACTTTGGCCAATGTATACTTTCCTAATAGGGCCCATGTTTCCTTCTGTAGACAGGTGGTGGAGGAGTAGAAGGAGTTTGCCTCCGGGAGGGTCTGCTGGGGGGGGACTTTAACGTGCCCCTTCCCCCATTGCTGGACACATCCTCTGGGAAATCCAATCTCTCTTACTGTGCACTAAAACAAATTAAGATTTCTTTACACTCCCTTACCTTGATCGATACATGGAGGGCCACCCACCCTAGTGATAAAGACTTTACATATTACTCGGCGCCTCATAAGAAACATTCGAGGATAGATTATGTGTTCTTGTCACAAAGAGACCTTGCGGATTTGGTGGAAGCGTGCATAGGCATAAAATCGTTCTTGGATCATGCACCAGTTGCCCTGACCGTTAAATGGCCGACTCCTCACTCAAAACCGAGCACTTGGAGATTGAACCCTGCTCTTATAACTGACATTGGCATTAAATCTAAACTTACAGACGCTATACGTAATTATTTCTAGCTTGGAGGATCTCACCCCCTTAACTATATGGGAGGCACACAAGTGTGTCGTTAAGTGTGTTCCCTGGGAGCGTCCCGTAAAAGAGCTGCTGACCAGGAGGTCACGCATTTGGTCAGCAAGATCAACTGTTTAGAGTTCCAACATAAACAATCCACAAGCAAAGCGGTTGCGGAGGAACTTTTACTCCTTCGGCAGGAGTTACAGAATATCTTTGACTCACAGAGTAGGAGGACCCTTTTAAAAAAAAATAAAAAGTATACTATGTATATGGGAACAAGGGTGGAAAACTGCTCACTAGAGCACTGAAGGAGGCTATCCTGACAAATAACATCCTGTCGATTAAAAACGTGGAGGGCAAATTGACCAACTGTACGGAGGAAATTGCAGCCCACTTCCAACAAGTTTACTCTAAATTATACAATATCCCCCAATCTCATAGGCCCCCGGAGTTGCAGGGTGACAGGGGCCACATCATTGCAGATTATTTGTCCCAGAGGGGAATAATCACTCTTTCCACAGAAGAAGCTGAGTCCTTGGAGGGACCGATTTCGCCGGAGGAATTGCCCGATATTATTAAACACCTCAAGCCCGGCCCTGACGGTTTTTCAGCACTCTATTTTAAGAACTTTGGTGACATTTTGAATAAGCCTTTATTAGACACATTGAACTTTCTCAGAGAACCAACACAACTACCGGAGACCTTCTTGGAGGCCCATGTGACGGTGATACCCAAGACAGGCAAGGACCCCACTAATTGTGCTAACTATAGGCCAATCTCTTTGCTGAACCTCGATTTAAAGATTTTGGCCAAAGTTGTGGCAAACCGACTGAGTGCTTTCCTTCCAAAATTGATCGGTCTGGAGCAAGTGGGGTTCGTGCCTGGTAGGGAACTAAGGACCTTGACTTGATTCATCATTGTCGCAGGGCGGGTGTCGAGGGCCTTCTCCTGTCTACCGATACAGAGAAGGCCTTCGATAGGGTCTTGTGGGATTATCTCCTGGCCACCTGCTCATACATAGGGTTGATGCTGCATATACATTCCTGGGTCTCCTCTTTGTATCAAAATCCGACGATGAAACTAAAGATTAATGGATCTCTGTAGGGCAGGGTCCAAGTAAGAAACGGTACTAGACAGGGATGCCCGCTGTCACCTCTTCTATTTATCTTATCCCTGGAGCCTTTCATACGTACGGTTAACAATGCGCCCTCTATCTCGGGTTTCACAGTAGGCAAAAAAACTTACAAAATAGCTGCATATGTGGACAATTTATTATTATTCTTAACCCAGCCCCACACATCTATCCCTAATTTGCTACAGGCTTTCTCGGTATATGGTTATGTGTCCCAAATGAAGATTAATTATGATAAATCGGAGGCCATGAACCTTACATTGCCAGCCCCCTTGTTGGCCCTCTCACAAAAGAATTACCCCTTTAAATGGGTTCCAGAGGTGCTCAAGTAATTAGGCATTAGCTTGACCCCTTCCCTCGACTCCATTTTCTCCAAAAACTTTACACCCATCCTGCGCCAAATAGAAGCAGACCTTGCTAGATGGGCCACAAGGCCTGGTTCGGAAAGGTGGCGGCGATCAAAATGCTTATCCTTCCGAGACTGCTCTACTTGTTTCATATGCTGCCGGTCCTTATACCGGACAGCTTTGCAGTCCTTGGTTTGGAAATTTGTGTGGGCACAAAGGAGACCCCGCATAAACTTCCGCATCTTGATGATGCCCAAGGACAGAGGTGGTCTATTAATGCCGGATTTTAAACTTTACTATTATGCCTCACATCTGGCTAGAATAGTTGATTGGCATTGAAATGCCTCTCATAAAGACTGGGTGACCTTGGAAAAAACATATTTTGATGTGCTGCTGCAATACACTCCTTGGATTACTCAATCAAAATGCCCTTCGGATGAATTACAGCACCCGATCATCGGTGCCTCTATTAGGGGTTTCCATGGAGTATCCACTCAACATAAAATAGCTTTCGCACCTGGACCGCTCACGCCCTTATCAAACAACCCGGATTTTCCTCCGGGTATGCATTCCCAGACTTTCAAATTAGGTGACAATACTCCGTATATTGTGGCTCACTTTACGGACAGGGGCCAACTTGCTATATATACTAAGCTGCTGGAAAAACTCTCCCCAATGTGCTTCCAATTTGGAATTATAGACAGACACACCACTACCTATCCCTTGCGAACAAACGTACAGATGTGTTCAGAGAACCTACATTGTTCGAGTCCATTTGCTTAAAGGGTGAACCTTTTGGGAAAACTACCTCATGCATGTATGCACACCTCCAGCACGGGTCTGGGGCGGAACCGGTCAGATTCAGGAAACAATGGGAGTCAGCCTTGCAGGCCCAATTTATGGATCTACAATGGCAGAACACTTGTATTTTGTCTCATAAGGGCTCTATTAGTATGAGAATTCAAGAGAACTCGTACAAGCTTCTCTCAAACTGGTACGGACATGATACATATTTGGTGGAGTTGCCCTCAAATTGTTAATTATTGGGATAAGGTACGGGTTACAATCCGACAAATCATGGATACTAACATTAAGCTTACGCCTGAGTGTTGTCTCCTGCATATTTCAGATCTGTCTCTAGCTAAGTACCAGAAAGCTCTCACCAAACATCTTTTAATAGCCGCTAAATTGCTAATCCCCAAACATTGGAAACTTGCCATTCCTCCCTTGATTAGAGAGTGGTTATACACAGTGAGCCAAATTTTTAAAATCGAAGAGACTCTGGCCATCGCTAAGGAATCGGCTGATGGGTTTCACAGAACTTGGGCACCCTGGATCCAGTTTAAATTTCCTGGCACGTTTGCTGAATTGTCAACTGGATGAGGTCTATTCTGCTGCGTAAAGGGGGTCCACGTTTGATGGCTTATTAGCCGATTCTTGTTCGATTACACGAATTGGACATTTGATCATAGTCTAAACCTCCCTAACAGCTTAGTCGGGCCTACTGCGTGGGGTGGTGTGAAGGCTTAATGTCCTGGTTTCAGTAATTAGTTACCCCTTCTCCTAAGGTTGGGGGCCCACCTGAGAGAGGTGAAGCCCTTTCCGTTTACCCCTCCTCCCCCTTTTTTGTTCCATCATTTTCCCTTTCCCTTCTCTATTATTCCTACCTTTTTAATCTCCTCCTTCTTTCTCTGAATACTCTGCCCCAGGGTTGTTCCTGGGACCAAAAGTCCGGTTATAATTCCATGGACTTTAATCTACAATGTCATCACCAGTATTTTATTGAGATTATTGCTGTTTAAACTATTGCTAGCTATATCAGTTAGTGATTTTCAATTGGCTCAGTAAATCGGGCCTTTGAACAGTACTGTGCTCTTATAGCAGCTTATTGAATTTTTAAAAGGAGAAAAGTATAAAGTATAAGTTACAAACGTAATGAAAGCCTCTATTTAGGGAGCATTATTGCAGTTTAAATACCCCGTGCCGTGCTACAGTGTGGTCCCAGTTGGGGTGCCAGGCCGGAGGGGTCTCTCATTTTACCTCCACACCCGTCTTGATTTTTTCCTCGCTGGCTTTTTTCCTTTTTTCTTTTCGCAGGGGATTTTGGAGTTTTTTCTTTTTTGCTATTGGAATCCATGTGCATGCTTTTCTCTGTTTTTCATTTTTCTTTGGCATATGTATGGTCATTCATTATGCTTAATGCTTGTAATTGTACTTTTCTTGCCTCTTTATTATTCTTTGTTGTTAATACAAGTTCTTAATAAACAAATATTGTAAAAAAAAAAAACTATAGAGGTCATCTTGATGAAAGCAAGAATTGGCCTTGCTGTAAAAAATTGCAATGATATACACCTGTCAAACAGGTGCTGAAAACTTGGTCTTTGGGTGTTAATTGTGCCCATGAAACCTATGCCAGAAACATTCTTCCAGATGAAATGATTGAACACTCTCAAAGCTAGGCAGCCTCAAAATCCTGCAGAGATTCCACATCCCAAAAATACTTAAGCAGTTATATCGGCATTAGGTGCTTTATAGCTGGTAATCCAGGACTGATTATTTTTTATAAAAGTCAAACAGTCCATTTAGTAGGTGGACAGACGGGTTCTATGATCAGTAATGAAACCTCCTGCAGCACTGAATGCCGTTCTTAAAGTGTGCTGGATACAGGGCAGCCCAACAACTCAATAGCATACTGGGCATGTTCTGGCCAATGGTCTATTCTCTTGACCCAATAAGTCAGTGGATCATCAGCTGGAAATCTCTCGATCTCGGTTTTGCCCCCAAGGTAATTGTCCACCTTGTGATGCAGATGCTGCAGATGGGATGGGGTAGGTGACAACCCTGGGTGGGTTCTGAAATGCCTCACTTAGGCAGATGCCTTCTCCAATGCTCCTCTCTTGACCAACAGAAGACTCAAAACAACGTTTTCCACAACACTGTAACCTACTGGAGTCAGGAAAAACGTTCAATAAAATCATCTTTAACTTGTCTTTAAGAGATTTTATCTTCTGCATTTTCTGTGGGGACGGGATGAGTTCTGAGACTTTCCCCTTATAATGGTGGTCAAGGAGGGTTGTCAACCAGTAATCATCATCCTCCTTTATGCCATGTTTTCTTGGGTCGTTTTGCAGGCTTTGAAGCATGAGGTTGCCCAATGCGCCTCAAATTTGCAGAGGCTTCAGAAGCAGACTCCTCGGGGTCACTCAGAATGACAGCATCTGGAACTTCCTCCTCCCAGCCAAGTACTACTCCCAAGGGTCCCGGGGTTGGAAAGCCATCGCTTACAGATTGACGCATGTCTTCCTCTTCTTCGAAGCCTATGAAAAGACCAGAATCCTGCTCCTCATCCTGCTCCCCTCTCTCCTCCTGCGTGTTCTATGGCATAGGAATGATGATGTCTGAATAAAGTGGGCCTTGAGAGGAAAGGAAGTCCTCCTCTTCCTCCTGCTGCTCTGCCTCCAGTGCCCTGCCCATAATGCCACGCAGTCTTCTCCAGCTGGAACACAACAGGGATCGTGTCACTGATGCATGCACTGTCACTGCTCACCATCCTTGTGGCCTCCTCAAATAGTGACATCTTGCAACCCGTGGTATGTATTTAGGAAATGCTGCACCACCAAATTGAGGACATGTTCCAGGCATGGCACATGTGTCAAAGTTCCCTGTCTTAGGGTGGACGGGAGGTTTGAGCCATTATCGGACACCACCATTCCTGGATCCAGCTGGCATGGTGTGAACCACCTCTGGGCCTGTCCCTGCAGAGCTGCAAGAACCTCTGCTCTGGTGTGGTTCCTGTCCCCTACACACAAACCCGATGAAGCAATGCATGGCACCTTTTAGCCTCGCTCTGGGAATAGCCCTTTGAATGCTTAGGAGGTACCTGATCTTCATAGGATAATTCTGCAGTGGAGGGCATGGAGGTGGCAGAGGAGGAGGAGGGAGCTCATAGGTCTGGCATCATCACCACTAGCTGCATGGAGACGTGGGGGCAAAACAAGCTGCAACAATGAACCCTGTCGTGCATCCTTTCGAGTTGAAAAGAGCGTTACCCAGTGTGCTGTGAACTAAACATATCATCCCTGTGCATGCTTGCTGGACCACGTGTCAGCAGTAAGGTGGATTTTACATCTGACTGCCTTACCCAAGGATGCCAGAACATTCCCTTCCATGTTATGGTAGAGAAATCGAATGACCTGTGCTATACCATCATCACTATCAATGGAGGCTACTGAAAGGTAGTGACTCGATATTGCAAGGGCCAACTGAAGTGGATAAGGAGGAGGAGGGACAGATTTGTGGACCTTTTTGTGTGGCTTTTACGTGCTCTTGCCAACGGGCTGAGTGGTTGGACGTTAAATGCCTTGCTAGGCATGTGGTACCCAAATGGTTGGTGTTTTTGCCACGTTTGATATGCCTGAGACACAGTTTGCAACAGTGCTATCTGCTGCATATGTGCTGAAAATGCCCAGACAGCTGAGCTTTCGAGAGTGGGCTGGGAGATAACAGGTGCAGAATGTGATAGAACAGGGTGGCTGCTTCTCTACTCTTTCTTGATGTCGGCCTCCTTGGGGTTGTGCCGCCTCACCTTCAGTTTCCTTCTCTGCTCTATCTGGTACCCAACAGAGACAATGTGGCAATATGCTGTGGCTTGGGGAACATGAATGTCACTTTGTCTACCAATGTTCCTCCCTCTCTCTAGGCTCATGTTGCTGTTATCCTCAACTTCAAAACCAACATCTGAATCCAGTAATGGCTGTGTATCATCAAGAAGCAAGTGGCTGACGCGGTGGTCAAATACTGTAACTCAGCTGACTCCTTAATGGGTGGTGTGGAATATGGCAGGAATAGATGTGGACAAGGAGGCAGATTTATCCACTCTGGCAACTGCACACTTGTCTCTACTTGTGTGATAGAGGATGAGGAGGATGAGGAAGGTTTAGTGAGCCAGTCCACCACCTCCTCTGCATGCTGTGGCTGGATAGCATGGGCAAACTGACTAAGCTGAGGAAATGATGCCCTGGCTGATGACTGACCACCATGTTCACCTTTGCCTGTAAACACATTTGTTGCTGGTCCCCTTACTGTGACAAGGGAACCTCTGCCTCTCCTTGTACTCTCAGACATTATTGGAAGGGAGGGGGCGGTACTTATAAGCAAATGTAAAGAAGAAATTGAAATATGTATGTAGATGGCACTGTATGTGGCACTTTGAACAATTTAAAGAGGTGTTTGATGCACTTTAATTTGAGTACTCACACTACACAGAAACACTCCACGGATACAGTATAATATAATGCACCAAATGTACAGTGATGCACAGAACTATGTGGCGTTAAACTGGCAGTAACGGGGGGCGTGGCGATCGAGCTTCATGCAGGACGTGTAGCGTGAGAGCTCCGCTCGTCCACCGGAGAAATCCGCCGACATCCGACTCCACCGGCGTCCTTCACAGTCCTCACAGGCATCATCGAGTGGCTCTTTCACAGAGGCATCCAGCGGAGATGGGTCGGAGGTGAAAGATGGTCCAACAGCCGCATAAATTAGACGCATACTTGTCCCCAGGCCCGGGCGGGCTTCAACAAAATGGCGACGGCTCACGCGCGCCTCGGGCGAACGGAGCCTCCGGTCAGCACAACACGGACCACCGCCCGCTGTATAATGCCTCTGATTCAGCCTGTGTACACAGCGGATCCTCCTCGGGTACCCAAAGCCCTTCTACGTGCAGCCCCGCGAAAGCCAAACAAAGGAGGACATCCCCTGATAGGCCGCAACGCCAGCCTGAGGCTCCAATGGAGGTAAGCAGGCCGCAACTTTCCACAGCCACGCAAGGGACACAGGAGAGGGACACAAGAGAGGGACCCCATTGGTGACTTTCCTACCACAGATGCTCCAGTATCAGAATCTACCCTCAAAGACATGTTAATGTCTCTCAGGGCATCCCTTCAAGCTGATTTAGTTAAAGAAAGCACTGACTGTCAGAAATCAGTGCAGGCCCTGGGCAACAGAGTTGATAGGGTGGAACAACAAATGGGCACATACGCCTCCTCTTACAATGTTATAGTAGAAGTTCATGAGGCTCAGGGCTGAAAGACAAAATCGCAGACCTCGAGGACCGATCCAGGAGAAACAACCTTAAACTAAGGGGTATACCTGAGTCCGTCCCCGCCACTCAACTCCTGCAATTTGCCCAGACTATGTTTTCCACAATGATTCCGGAACTCACAGTCCAAGATTTAATAGTGGATAGAATACAGACTTCCTAAGCCCTCGTTTCTCCTTATTGAAACGCCACGGGATGTCCTCTTGAGGGTTCATTACTACCACGTCAAGGAAAGACTACTGCATGAATCCCGCAAGTTAGACTCGTTGCCTCCACAATATGCAGATGTACGGATGTTACCGGACCTATCTAGACATACACTACAAAGGCGCAGAAATCTTGCGACCATTACTAAAGCCCTACGTAACCATGCCATTTCCCACAAATGGAAATATCCAGCGACTCTGGCTATTACCCACAATGGGGTTTCGGTTATGGTCTCGAACCTGGAAGATGGCATTGAGGCCTTGAGGAAATGGAACATCTTGTCAGATCCCTCATCATCTCGCTTGCTTCCGAGTAACCCTCAACACATACCGGATGAATGGCAAGTGGTCACTCGCAAACGATCCCCTAGGAAACCCAACGGTGGAGTCTCAAGACCCAACGAAAACTAAACAAGATGCATTTCTCTGGGGATTGGAGCTTTTTCTCTAGTTCTCCTCGACCCTCCCTAGTGATTAGTAGCAGTTAAATCTGCACACGGATCGTTTATGGATCCATTTCTTAAACATACCTTGTTGACTGTTTTTTTCTTTTCTTGGTATTGTCCTGTTCTATCTGTTTTGTTACTTGTTCTTTTTTTTTCTACTCTCGATATATACAGTGAGTCTGGAGAATTACAGTTGAACCTCGCCGATGCAATACGGCCCAATGCCTTCCCTCCACCATATAGGTTTGGTCCAAACGATTTAAACATGGCAACGGTGAGTACTTGTACCACACAACCAACTACTCAGCATTTGAACTATGGTAATTAACTGTTTATCTATAAATGCCAAGGGGTTAAATCACCCTGCCAAAAGATTTTCTGTATGGGCTGAGGCTAAAAAACAAAAAGCGGACATACTTTGCGTCCAAGAGACTCATTTTCAAAAAGACAAGGTACCCTACTGCTCTAACAAAAATTTCCCTCATGTTTTTCTGGCTTGCACTCCCGATCGTAAAGCAGGCGGAGTACTCATGGCCATTGGCAATTCTGTCTCTTTTCAACTCCGGAAAGTTCTCCTAGATGAGGGTGGTAGATACATAATTGTTAATGGTGATATCAATTCCAAACCATACATGTTGATAACTTTGTACTCTCCCAACTCTCACCAACTTCGCTTCTTCAAACTGGTACTCAAAAAAGCAGCCTCTATGTTGTATGGCAATCTTCTTATTTGTGGTGACTTCAATTCTGTACCCGACCTAGTCATGGACACAACTACCAAAAGATCCAGAGGTACACCATCCCTTCAACCCCTGCTGCAGAATGAAGGACTGTTCGATGCGTGGAGGTGTTATCATGCCAACGACAGGGACTATACCTTTTTTTCGCATAGACATTGTTCTTACTCACGAATAGATTTATTCCTGACGGATAAGTGGTTATTGCAACAAATAGAAGCTACTAAGATATTTGATATTACCTGGTCTGACCATGCTGCAATTTCTATCTCTATTTCGGAGGGGTCTGTCTCTTCTTCACCTCCCATATGGCGCTGTAATGTACGTTTTTGCAGGAACCTGACACCAATGATACCATTTCACAACATATCCAAATTTTTTTTGCAGATAACCAACATTCAGTTAATGACCCTTACACCCTCTGGAACTCACACAAAGCATATATGAGGGGTGTCCTTATCCAACTAGGCGCCCAACAAAAAACAAACGCACCCAAACCTTAAATAACTTGCTGACAGAGATTCACAACATTGAAGTACTAAACAAACAAACTCCTAAACACAACCTGGCTAGCAAACTTAACAACCTCAGAGAAACACTGCGAGAACATCTATCACAGCAATACGATAGACACCTACGACGTTTATGACTCAATCATTATGCCAATGCCAATAGGGCGGGCAAATATTTGGATAATAGACTTAAAGCCTCACGTATGAAAACCAGAATTCCATTTCTCTATAAGTCTGCGACGCAGCATAAGTTACTCAATCCCCTAGACATTGCAAACCAATTTGCTGACTACTCTAGTAATTTATATAATCTTAAAGAATACCCTGGTACATTACAACCATCCATTGAAAAAATTCAATCTTTTCTACACCATTTAAAGCTACCATCCCTCTCTAGTCAACAACTAGATGACCTCAACACGGTAATTTCACTCACAGAAATTGAACAAACTATCTCTAGCCTTCCCAATGGCAAATCACCAGGACCGGACGGATTCACAAATGAATATCTCAAATGATTCCAATCTATTCTTGCCCCACATTTACAACAGGTGTTTCACAAAGCAGCTGCTACTGCATCATTTCCACAAGAGATGTTGAGGGCCCACATTGTCACACTCCCTAAACCAGGGAAAGATCCTACAACCCCAGCACATTTTAGGCCGATATCATTATTGAATTCCGATATATAAAAGTATATGCCAAATTACTGGCTAAAAGGTTGACTAATATTATTCCCACACTCATTCAACGCGACCAGATGGGATTCGTGAGGGGGAGACAGACTTCTGATGCTACGAGGAGAATCATAAATGTGATACACTCTGCCGGGGTGAGTCGAACGCCTTCTCTGTTGTTATCAATTGACGCAGAGAAGGCGTCCGATAGGGTGCACTGGGAGCATATGAAATCTGTCTTGATAAAGTTTGGTTTTACAGGCCACATTTTTTCTGCCATATTGGCACTATACTCCTGTCCCTCAGCTCAGGTGCAATCAGCAGGTTTTTTATCTAAAGTCTTTAATATCACAAATGGCACCAGGCAGGGATGCCCATTATCACCCACCATCTTTAACCTTATAATTGAACCATTGGCTGAAACTATCCGCTCACACCCCCTTATCACTGGGTTCCAATTTGGTGCTAGTAAACACTCCATAAATCTCTTCGCGGGTGACATTATTTTACTTTTGACTAACCCGCAACAATCTTTGCCACAGGCTCACAAGGTCCTTACGGAATTTGGAGAGGCTTCTTATTATAAAGTGAACTTTAACAAATCCCTAATACTAGACCTAGAGGTGCCCTCCAAGATCAAAACCCAGTTGCAAACCCAACTGCCTTACACCTGGAGTGATACAGGCATAGAATATCTAGGCATCACACTGACTACTACACTAGCCAATTTAGTCAAGACCAACATGTCTCAATTAATCCCAAAACTAGAAAAGCAATTAAGAGAGATGTCCCAGAAGGAAATCTCTTGGATGGGGAAGATTACAGCATACAAAATGCTGATATTGCCACAAATTCTGTATATATTCCGCTCCCTCCCGTTCCACATTCCTGCATCTTTCATTACCCAGCTATCCAGTATGTGTTGGAAATTCATATGGAAAGGACAAAGGGCCAGATGTTCACGTAACAACCTAATAGCGCATAAAAAAGTAGGAGGAGCAGGATTAGTGGACCTGCATGATTACTTGACTGCAGTTAGACTAGACTCTCTTAAACATTGGATAGGTTTTCAGGAACCCCCAATATGGGTGGACATGGAGGCATCGATATCACCTGTTGTTGATCTAAAGTTACTGCTGTTGAGTGACAGGTGGTCACCATGGAATTTGGTTCCCCTATCTCCACCCATGCAGGCATCTCTGTTATCTTGGAGAGCTTTCCTTAATCTGAAGCATAGAGAGACCCAAAAAATACCCTATCAGATCCCTGTAACAATACTTGAGACGAAAATACCACTGTTATTGGTTAAATCCCTCCTGAAATATGGTATAGCGTCCTTGTCGGATATTTATAACGGAAACAAACTCAGAAGCATAGATCAATTATCTACACACTGTAATCTACCACGTACAGAATTGTTCACTTGCTTACACATTACTAATTTCCTCAAATCACTTCCCTATCCAGAAACCTATGTCCCAAGACTACTGTGGCACTTTTACTCCGGTCATACCAAGCAAACTCGGGGCATCTCATTTTGTTATACCCAACTACAAGATAAACTTATTTTTAAAAGCACAAGAGCAATGACCAACTGGGAGGGGGACTTGCAGACTGTCTTCTCTGATACTCAGTGGCGGACGGCCTTCAAGTCCATCCACTCATCGACACATTGCATTAAGCACTGGGAGATGACTCTAAAAATTGTAAATAGGTGGCAATATACACCCTTTAGATTGTCCAAATACTTTTTGGGGTCGTCTTCACAGTGCTGGAGAGACTGTGGCGGGGTAGGCAATCGGCTACACATGTTCTGGAATTGCCCAAACATCAGAAGTCTCTGGAACCAGGTATTCAAATTAATTTCCTCCCTCACGGAGAAATGTTGTACCTCCTCACCAGCATTGACGTTATTACACATTGGTATGGAAGACTTTCCTGCAAAATATAGACAAATGGTTAGCCACATTCTATTGTAAACCAGAGCTCTAATTTTACGCCACTGGAAAACCAACACAGTGATAAACCTCTCCGATGTGACCAGGGCTGTACACAGAAATGACACCTTTGAGCGTCTTATTGCACTTAACGCTATGCAGGGCCAGAAATTTGATAAACAATGGGTTATTTGGGTTAAGTATAATTCTCACTGATATCGAATTCTATGGATACTTCATATTACCTATCTTTGTTCTTTATAAAATAATGATACACTTTTGACCTTATTGTACAATTTCATATTGTGTATGTCGAGTACTACATGAGTAGAATTTCTATTTTCTTTTGTGTTAGTATTTGTTTCTTTTTTTTTTTTTTATAAATGTTCTTATTTTTCTTCTCCTTACCAATTAATGCCTGTACTTTTAATGCTACAAATATTCTTGAATATTGTTACTTGAAAACTTTTCAATAAAAACGATTGAACAAAAAAAAAAACTGGCAGTAACGCTCACAGAAGTAAATGACGTTAAACTGTCAGTCAAATAGACAGTGTTTAACCATCACT
The DNA here is from genome assembly GCF_037356315.1 of Lithobates pipiens. NCBI lineage: Eukaryota > Metazoa > Chordata > Amphibia > Anura > Ranidae > Lithobates > Lithobates pipiens. The sequence continues at coordinate 138,134,248 of NW_027507787.1, read as the reverse complement.
ACATTGATGCTATCGGAACTGTCCATACTCTAGCTTTAAACTAATGTCAAGATTACCTACACGGTCTCACTACACTACCCTGAAACTATATGAGCTGTCCCTACTCTACACTAAAGTATGTATGAATGACACAATCTCACTACACTACAGTGAAACCTGAGCTGTCCCTACTCTAGCTGCACACTACACAAAGCTGAATGATGGTCCTCCTCACTACACTCAAACTATTCCATATATTGACACTAAACTAATATTCTAAACTGACAATTGAAGCAAAATAGCACAAAATAGCATGTGCACCCCAAAGCCGCAGTAAATGGTGGATGTGGCCAAGGTGTGTTTGCAGTGGGAGGGGCTTACAGGGTGTGGTTAAATAAAACAAAGGATTTACTGTAACCCATAAAATATGCTTTTGGCCTTCCCACCCCCCAAGTAGGGTACATTCACACTGATGCCGTATGGCTTACATGGTTGCAGTGGAGTATACCTGCAGTTTTCTTGTGGGTTAGTTGACTGTCTATTGTATCCCACCGTTTTAGTGTGATTTCTGAAAACAAACTAAAAGAGCGGTTTTGGTATCCTGTCAGAAAGCGAACCAAAAAAAATGGGACATAATAGAAATCTATGGCATCGTGCAGCTAATCTACAAGAAAACCACGTGTACACCGCATAGCATTAGTCTGAAAGCCAAGCTGATCATTAATTATTACTGAGCTTTCAACTCCGCCTCACTTACTACCGACCCTTGAACTCCGCCTCACTTACTACCGACCCTTGAACTCCGCCTCACTTACTACCGACCCCTGAACTCCGCCTCACTTACTACCGACCCCTGAACTCCGCCTCACTTACTACTGATTCCCTTATGGATTTCACTTCTGAGCTCTGCATCACTTATTACAGAGTTCAGTGTGCAGTAGGAAGTGACCCTCTCTCGCTCAACTCTGCACTGCTTACCTGTGTTCTCCTTCTTCCTGGACTTTTCACATTACTCAGGATGCTGCAACTCCAGCTCCCCACCCCCTTCTCCTATTTGCTGGTCCTATAGGTGGAGCTAAATTTACAGCTACCTATTAAGAAGAATGTAAAAGGTTCCCTCTCATGCTGCTTCTGATGTTCTGAACAAGAATTAAAATGGTCTAAAGTTTCTGCAGAGATACTTCTGGAAGTATCAGTTTCCTGTAACCCCAGCAGTGATCAATGGTTTCTTCCTCAGTCCTGCACATTAGTACAAGAGACAGTAGTACCAGAGATAAGTGATGCATGGCTCATAGTTGACTGACACTTCCGGAAGTGTCATTTTCTGCACAGACTCTAGCCAGCAATTCTATTTGTTTAGAGAGGTGTCCAGAAGCTCTGTCAGCAGGAGACAAATATTTGAATTCTTCTTTACAGAACATCAATTTACACATTTGGTTTAGTGATAGAGTTGTTTTAAGTTACCTATTTAATTTGCAAATCTGTATTGCACAGAGTAGCAGGGTAAACATGAATTTACTGAATACACAAACATAAGGAGTTCAAGTTAAAAATCCTGATTGCATCTTTTTCTGTAATCCTCAACAGCACAGTGGTTTTATTTCCCTTACTGCAAAAAGGAGTTCTCCGAGAGAAAGAACATTTTACAATTTCTTTGCATATTAAATTGTTATACCAGATGAAGAAAATTCATCTGGTGTAAACATTTCATACATAATTAATGTTAGAGTATGATTTTATCATATTATGCATATTTAGTACAAAAAAATCTCAAAGATGATGCGTCAGCTTCAAGTATATAGTTCATCATTCTGCCTTATTAACTGGACAAATACATTTTTTAGAGTCGACTGCCAGCTTTCTTGTAATAGCAATTGAAGTGGCTAAGTAGCTGCTCAATTGCTATTACAAGCGAGAAGGGGGACCCCCCCCCCCCGCCTTCTGTGGCTCTCCCATCGCATCAGGAGACCTGAGACTGTCAACTGGCTGGATAGCCCAACAAGCTGGGATCCGTAATGGTAACCTGGAAGCAATGACATGGCATTACTTCTGGTTTACCCAGATGATTTTGACAGCATTTTCAAATAATGAAATGCATAAAAAAATAAGTGGTTTTGAATGTTTTTAAGTGCAGAAGAGGGATTATGGGTCTTATTGACCCCAGATACCTCCAAAAGGAGTACCTGTCACATGCCTATTGCTGTCACAAGGATGTTTTGCTCTACTCTATGTATTTTTACCATGTCATTGTATGTGTGTGGGTGGGTCTTATTTCTCCCTGCACGTGGGGGTACTTTTCATGTTGCCATGGGAAAAAAAATTAACATTAAGGCAGCTCCCAGGCTTAGGGGTGATTGGTTGAGTAAGGCAGTCTCTCATACCAGTAAGAAATTATAAAACTAGTGTTTTACAGCAGCCCCGATTTAAGGTTCCCTCAAAAGGTATGTGCAGTTGCAGCTCACTATTTGCATTGTTTGGGTATAACCAGTTAACTAGTTTTGTGGCCATTCCATACTAGAGGCACCAAATTGTCTGCTTGTACCACTCATTTTATTAGATCCGAGTTTCCATCTTTCATAACATTCAAAAGAATAGTTATGGGGAAATGAGGATTATTGCTTCTGATAGTTCACACTATGGGCTACATATAGACAAACTATTTTTTTTACATCCATGTGGTGTCTGGACTCACTGCAATCTGGAAAATTTGCTGGAGTTGGAATTACTAACTCCAACCCAGCCATCAGAATAGTCCTGTCCATAAAATCTAGAACAAATTCAGCAGGCAAGATCTATAATCACAGCAGAAGAATCACCACTACCAGAGAAGTTTGTCCAAGGGTTAGAGCCTATCTTAAATCAACATCTCTATATTTAGCCTCAAAATAAACATTGGTATTCAACAGAATAAAAAATGGAGATTATTTGTGTATAGTTGCCCAGCAGACAAGTCAGTTGATAAACTGCAGGTGGTGGCAAACTACCCTAAATCATATGTCTTGTGTTTGTGGATGTGGACAGTGGGAAAGTGTGCCAGAATTCCAGTTACAAGGATAGCTGAGGAAAAAAGTATTTGGGAATTACCCCAAATCTTAGGAAGCCCAAGGACCAGGGCTTTTTTTCAGCAGGAACTAGGGGGAACTCAGTGCCACCACCTCTGGCTCATGTCTTCTGCTCCCTGATCACCACTATCACTTGGTAACACTGAAGTCCAGCTTCTGTGTTTACAAGTGATAACTTATCTCCCAGTAGCTCCCACAGGTTAGATCTCCTGCGCAGGACAGGGACAAGGGAAGTACAGAACAGGTGCCCAGGGTTCAGTGCAGTCATGGGCAGGAGAGGGTGCATGGTAAGCAGCACCCTCTGTGGTCTCCATTTTATCCTTGGTGATCAGTTGTTGATGATCCTATTGCATACTCCAGCTGTATAGGTGTTTCAGCTTAATATTGCAACAAAGGTAAGACATGTGACAGATGGGGGAGAAGATGAGGGCAGTGGAGGAAAGGCGTATGCAAAGGAAAGAGCTACTATTTGATGCCATTTGGCAGGTATGTGTGTGTGTGTGGAGGACATGGTTGAGTTCCTGCACCTATTTTCTGAGAAAAAAGCCCTGCCAAGGATAATTCTTTTTTTTTTCATTCAACCAGCGGGTTAAAAGAAAAATATATATCTGATGTCTGATTCCCCCATCCACACATTCAAGGTGGGTGAGGGAATCCTTCCATTAATCTATTGTATTAATCTATTGTATTCTGATAGGGGGGAGATTTCTCTACCATTAGAGTACATTGTAGCCAGTGGTGCTGATCAAGCAGAATTTTTTTCAAGCAGAAGTTGATTGATAGATGAACTGCTATACAACCATCCTGCCCATACATGGATCAAATTGTTTTCGGTCCCTGCTGAACTGGCCACATTTTTATCAATATATAACTGGCTTCAGAGTGTGCCAAACTGTATGCAAGATTTGTGTTTGTCTGTGTGGCTCTTCCACCATCAAGGTTCTTATCCCAGTTAGCAAGTGTCTGTGAACATGAGTCCTTGACATCTGGAGGCAGCAGTGAGATATTAATGTGTGCATGTTGTTTACTGTTGTTACCTGTCTAGACAATGTGCCATGTATGTTAATCAAATTCCTGGAACGAATGTTGGGCAGCAGTACCTCAAATATGACTTGGCCCCCCTCATTTCTATAATATTTGTACATTTGTCCATGAAAATGCCCTTTAAAAAAAAAGATCTTCTGTTTCAAGGGGGCAAGCCTAGCACACACTATTAGAAATCTGACTGCCTTGTATCTTAGTTGAAAGGTGCTGGGGTACCTGAGGGTCAGCCTTGGGGGGGGGCGTCCCTTTTCGGAGGCCCCCCTTGCTGCTATTGGCCTAAGGCTTAGTCCCCAGGCAACAGGGAGTGATCACCCTTCTAAAAGTGGTTGGAGAGAGCTTCAGCGGCCCCCTTAGGGAAACCCCTGGATGGAGGAAGAGACAAGGTACCCGTTTGGTGCCAGGATGGCATTCCGCAGTATGCGTGACTGGACATGGTTCCTTGTGAAGCCGGAGAATAAAGGAGAAGTCAGCATGGGGATGATTGTGGTGGATATCTTGATGGAGTTTCTTGACCCGAGGGTAAGAGATATTGTTTGTCTACAAGATTTTCCTCATCAGAGGTTATATGATATCACATTTATTTCTACCGAGATCTGTTGGAATGTCTATGAAAAGGTGAGGAATGCAGATAATTATTTGCTGCAGAAAATAGAAGTTACACCACTTTTTATGCAGGAAGAGAATGCAATAGTTGCGCACATATACAATCCCTCTGCGAACGTGAGCCTGGTTAAGACCTTTCTAAACAATCATTGCGAAGACTTGCGGGGTGGTGATAAGGTGCTTAATAAATTTTACATGTGGACTGGGAAATATAGATTTTATGGGAGATTCCGCTCTGACCCAAATTGTGTAGGGGGGGGTGAGGGTGTCCCCTGTGGTATTTAATATTGATGGGGAGAGGGGGTTTCTCTTCCACCCAGAACAACCTGTCTACTATAGAAACTGCTGCTTTTATGGTCATACAAGTGGGGAGTGTTATCAGAAGGCTAAGTGCAGGTTTTGTGGTAAAGAGCATCATCCCTCAAAAGAATTCAGGCAAAAGAAGATGTGTGACATCTGCAAAAAAAAACGGTTCACCTGGCTAGACAGTGTGAAGAATACTTTGCTGCTAAGAGAAATGCTAGTTTACAGGAGAGAGTGGGGAGGACTAGGGATGAGCTTGGTGCTCGAGTCAACCGCATGAGACTTGGTAGAGTAGATGACCAAGCCCTCCTCATCCTCCTCCTCCTCCTCTCTCACACAGGCTCATGGTACTGGCAAAGTAGCTGCCAATGTGTCCTCTTCCCTCGTCTCAAGGTCATCAGTCACTCCTTCCCTAGACCCACCATGTCCTCCTGAGGAGTCCCCTGAACTGTTTGAGCACAGTATTGGGTACATGCTCCAGGAGGATAATCATACCCAGCTAGAGGAAGGCAGTAGTGTGAGCGCAGAGAGAGGAGATGCTCAAGAAGGACAGCAATCTGACAGTCATGTTCCACCAGCTGCAGCATACTGCCAGGTTTGCTCCAGTGATGAAGAGGGAGGGGATGATGAGGTCACTGACACCACGTGGGTGCCTGATAGGAGAGAGGAGGAAGAGGAGGAGGAGGCACATCTCCAACAAGGCAGGATGCCCTCCGGGGGCCAGCTTAGGGGCAGCACACTGACTGAATCACACCGCAGAGCTTCGTCTGTGTAGGGCGCTGCCTCTGCGCGTTATTCCAAAAGTTCTTTGGTGTGGGCATTTTTTGAGATGAGTGCATCAGATCGCACCGCTATTTGCAACATATGTCCCAAGGGTATCTCGTGGGGCCAAAACATCAGCTGCTTGGGCACCACATGCTTGACCAGACATATGTTGACCTGCCATGCAGCTCATTGGCAAGCGTACCTTAAAGACCCACACCAAAGAACAAAGCGGACCTCTCCTTGCTCCTCATCAGTTGGGATCTCCAACCCCACTATACCTTCAGTGCTCTGAAACCTGCACTGGGAGGAATGAAGGTGTAGAATTAGGTGTGTCACAGCCAAGTACTTGCGGGCACTCTGCTAGCAGTACACCCACATCCGATTGTAGCAGGCAAATTTCCCTGCCCCAGCTGCTGGACCGTCAAAAGAAGTTCACTCCCAGCCATCCAGATGCCCAGCGTTTTGAATGCTAGCTTGGCTAAATTGCTAGCACTTCAACTGCTGCCTTTCCAGTTGGTAGACTCAGCCCCTTTCCGTGAATTTGTGCAATGTGCAGTTCCTCAGTGGCAGGTCCCCAAACACCACTTTTTCTCATGGAAGGTGATTCCGGCTCTCTACCGACATATGGAAGGCAATGTCCATGCCTCGCTGGATAGGGCAGTCAGCGGTAAGGTGCCTATTACTGCTGACTCATGGTCCAGCAGACATGGACAGGCACGTTACCTATCTTTCACGGCCCATTGGGTCACTCTTCTGGCAGCTGGGAAGGATGCAGGACAAGGTGCAGCAGTGTTGGAGGTTATTCCGCCACCATGTCTCCAAAATGCTACTTCTGGTTGTGACACACCTCTCTCCCCCACCCCCTCCTCCTCTTCTTCCTCCATGGCCTCTTCCAGTGCTCTGTCCTCGGAACCAGCAGTGCTCCGTAGGCGTTCAAGGGGCTACGCAAGTATGCAGGCAAAAAAATGCCATGCCGTGCTTGCGCTGGTTTGTTTGGGGGACAGGAGCCACACTGGGGCAGATATTTTTTAGCTATGCAGGGGCAGGCCGAGAGATGGTTGATGCCACGGCAGCTTAAGCCAGGAATGGTCCTTTGCGACAATGGCACCAACCTCCTCTACACCCTACGACAGGGACAACTGACCCATGTGCCCTGTGTGGCTCATGTCCTTAACCTGGGGGTGCAGCGGTTCTTGGGCAGGTACCGGGGCTTACAGGATGTCCTGAGGCAGGCCAGGAAAGTCTGTGTATTTCCGCTGATTATTTAATGCCAGTGCTCAGCTGGCTGAACTCCAAAAGGAGTTGAACTTGCCCAAGAACTGCCTTATACGTGACATGCCCACCAGGTGGAATTCAACGTTGGCCATGCTGCAGCGGCTGCAAATGCAGCAGAGGGCCATCGATGAGTACCTGTGAGACTATGGCACCAGGACAGGGTCAGGGGAGCTCATTTTTTTCACCACACCAGTGGGGCATGATCAGGAATGCATGCACTGTCCTGTCACCATTTGAGGAGGCCACGAGGATGGTGAGCAGTGACAGTGCATGCATCAGTGACACTGTACCTTTTTCCCACCTGTTGGAGCATATGTTGCGTGGAATAATGGGCAGGGCACTTGAGGCAGAACAGAGGCAGGAAGAGGAGGACTTCCTTGCCTCTCAAGGCCCCTTTATCCAGACAGTGTTCCTGCTGTCCCATCCATCACACAGGAAGAGGAGGCGGCTTGTGTCAGCGTGGAGGTGGAGCCTGGCACTCAGCATCAGCAGTCTTTTAGGGATGCTTTACAGTCCCAAGAAACACGTGGACTTGTACGTGGCTGGGATCATGTTGTCCATAGTGACCCAGAGGACTCCGGACTGAATGTCTCAGCTAACTTATGCTGCATGGCCTCCCTGATCCTGCAAAGCCGGCGGAAGGATCCTCGTATTCTTTGGATCAAAGAGAGGGACCATTACTGGCTGGCCACTCTCCTTGATCCACGGTACAAGGGTAAGGTTGCGGACCTTATCTTGCCATCACAGATGGAGCAGAGGATGAGACATCTCCGGCAGGCCTTGCAGAAAGGTCTGTGCAATGTGTTCCCAGAGACTGGGAGGTTACAAACTCCTGGTCCTCGACAACATGTTTCTGAGGCTTCGGTCAGTCACAGGAGGAGCGGTGGAGAAGGTGGCCGTTTGACTGATGCGTTCAGACAATTTTTTAGTCTGCAGCCCCAAGGTATGATCGGTTACAGCAGCCATCGCCAGCGTCTGATTTACATGGTGCAGGAATACCTAGGGGCAAGGTCAGATTTGGACACCTTTCCCACCGAAAATCCTCTGTCTTACTGGGTCTTGAGGATGGATCACTGGCCAGAGCTTGCACAGTATGCAATTGAGCTACTGGCCTGTCCTGCATCCAGCGATTTTTCGGAACGCACCTTCAGTGCTGCTGGAGGCTTTGTATCCGACCACAGGGTGTGCCTGTCCACCGACTTAGTTGATCGATTGACCTTCATAAAGATGAATCAGTCTTGGATCACCACCTGAACCAAGCACCTGAAGCTGATGTAACCGAATATTTTTTTTTTTAAATGTCACATCCCTTCAAGACTGCCTATGGCGATGCTGAGTGACTGTCCTGTTATGTTGACGGACTATCCTCTTCCTGCTCAATGATCCTGCTGATAGCTTGGAAGAACATTTTTGGTTCTGGGTGACACCACCATCCCATTTTTTCAGCCCCCGTTTAACAGGGGCATGTAATTACAAGTTTTGATGCAATGCTTTGCAGCAGGGCTCATTCCTGCACTCCAACTAGAGTATCTGGGAGAGGTTGCAGTGTTGTGGCACCAGCACACAGTGCCTAAGGCCCAATTTTTCAGCCCCTGTTTAACAGGGACATGCAATTACAATTCTTGATATAATATTTCACAGCAGGGCCCATTCCTGCGCCGACCGAGAGTAACTGTGAGGACTTATAGTGTTGTGGCACCACCACCACAACCACAACCACCAAAGGCCCAATTTTTCTACCACTGTTCAACAATGGCATGTAATTACAATTCTTGTTATAATCGTTCACAGCAGGGCGCTCCAGCGCCCACCAAGAGTCACTTTGAGGGCTTACAGTGTTGTGGCAACACCAACACCTTAGGTCACCATTTCTGCAGATCATATAGGGCAAGCCCTTACTTTCAAACATCCAACTTACATATGTCTCCTACTTGCAAATGGAAGGAGACAACAGGAAGTGAGATGGAAAAAGATGGACGGCAAAAAAAAAATATACAGGGGTTATAACCCTTCCCTATGGTTTCCAAAAAGCTTAAAAATAGATTTTTGAACTGGAGCTACACTTTAAAAATGTACCAGTTCAAAATTACTAACAGATTCTACTTAACACAACAAACATACACAGTCCCCGTCTTGTTTGCACCATCTGTATACTGCTGCTCTGAGTATATAGGGCCTGGGGCCTCACGCCTTTCCTTTTTTTTATTTGGGTACGGGGTTCTCCTTAATATCCGTACAAGACCCAAAGGGGCTGGTAATGGGCAGGGGGGGGCTACCCATATCATTTTTCTCAATGATTGAAATGTTTGTTTTCCTACATTCTGCATGTAAATGCATACAAACATACAGTACATGCATATACAGTATAAGATGAAGAAACTATACTGGTTTGGGGTAATATTTTTAAGTCTATACATTTTTAAATTGATATTTTATAAGGGTATTACAATCTCTGTTTTATAAATGAATATGTATTACACAACAGCATAGCCTATCGGTAAGAGATTAGTAGATATCCCCTTTCAGGAAGGCTGCCTGAAATCTTGGATGGATCAGTTCCATGGAGATAAATCACTTGATTGTTTAATTTGCTTGTGTGCGATCATTTCATATTGAGCCACTGAGCCATGTAATCAGAGATTTAAAAAGTTTTAAATAGATGGAACTAAGGAGTCCCCTGAAAACATGTTGAAAGGCACCACCTGTTGGCTCAGAATGATAATGTAAAATATCAATATACAGTATTTCATACTAACCCTGATCGTAAGAAAAAAAAAATAACATTTTACACAACCACTACACATTCTTTGCCTCGATGTAACCATTCTCAGTTTTATTTTCATACACACCTGACAATGTCTTTAATCAAGGGAAACTAGAGTTTTTTTTTTTTTTTTAGTTCTAATATAATGCTTTTTTTGGTCAGTGTAATGTGAACTTTAAAAAAATGACCCCAAGCTTCAGTTGAAAAAACAGCATACAAACATTTAAAAATGATCTCTGGTGGACAATTTTCCTAACCCTTATTATAAAACAGGTGTTTGCTTTTGAAAACTATGCTTGGGGTAGCAAGCTGGTAATGGCCAAAAAATACGGAGCCCATCTTTTAAAAGCTGAGTTTTGGGGGGGGGGCGTGGCCTGATCTAGCTGAGAGATGGACGCTTGAACGGAGCGCTCCCGCCACCTCAGGACTTTATCACTCGATCATGAAGGTATATTCACCCCGAAACCAGCTCAAACCATGGGGACTGCCTTTCAGGCAATCTTCAGCTTCTAGTTCTCGCTCCCCCCATGAACATGGAGGTGTGAGCCAGAATATCCCCAAAATGTTCAGGACCCCTAGAGGAAACATGGAGTCTTCCTGAAACCACCACACTCTGGACCGCTCTCAGTCACAGTCTCTGCCCCTCACAGAGATCGCCCTGACTGACACAACATCAGTCCCTTCTCAATTCATTACTACGTGCAATACTCTGGGAGAGGGATGGATGCCACACCTTAACCACAGCTGAGTATACATGATCTCAGAACCATCGCTATATATAATAAACTGGATATAAAAGACACGCTATCAGCAGCCATTTCGGAACTCTGAATAGACATTCATGCACTAGCAGAGAGGGTGCAGCAAGTGGAGAAGGTGACTGACAGACATGATACTGTCATACACCGAGCTACCAGAAAGATTGTTGCCCATACCCTCCAGCTCAAAGATATGCAGCACCACATGGAGGATTTGGACAACAGAGGAAGGAGGCATAACCTGAGAGTGAGGGGGATGCCGGAATCTATTGAAGGGGAACAAATGGCGCAGGCAGTCACCAGCCTTTTCAATAACCTGCGTAACGGACTACTGCATGATTCGATTGCTATGGAGAGAATCCACAGAGCCCCACAACCTAGGGGCAGAGAGACGGATCCCCCAGAGACATAGGGGGTTATTTACAAAAGGCAAATCCACTTTGCACTGCAAGTGCACTTGGAAGTGCAGTCGTTCTAAATCTAAGGGGTAGATATGAAATGAGTGGAAGCTCTGCTGATTTTATCATCCAATCATGGGCAAGCTAAAATGCTGTTTTCTATTTTCCTCGCATGTCCCCCTTGGATCTACAGCGACTTTACTTCCAAGTGCACTTTCAAGTGCACTTGCAGTGCAAAGTGTATTTTCCTTTAGTAAATAATAAATAGTAAAAAATAAGATTTATCGGGTATCACGCTACAACACAGACATGATCTGAAACCCTTACTAGATACCCTCCATAATAAGGGTATCCATTACAAATGGAAATTTCCCTTTTGCCTTGTCTGCAATGCTTCAGGGACACACTGCATTGCTTTAAATGCTATTAGATTTGCCCCAATTCTATCATACCCTTGGCATCCCACTTGTGGAGGTTCCTAATTGGTATGCTAAGTTCAGACACGCAATTAGCAGAAGGGACAAGCCACCGGAAGAACCCATGGAAGCTCAAGAAACCGGGTATTGGAGGCACCGATCTCCATTGGATCACAGACGCCACACTATGTCACACATCCCGCGCCAGGCACACATCCCTTCCACCTCTCCAAGATCCAGGAGAGCACGGTGGGATCGCTGATTCACCAGGCAGAATGGCTTTGCAACGCACACAGTTCACACCTGTCCATTAACACAGTTCATACCTGTTCCAACTCAGTTTATTGCCACTTTTATGTTTCTTCTATCTTTCTTTATACCACCCAAGGACATTGTATGGATTACTAGCATGTTATGCTCGTACTGCAACCCAGCAGCAATAGACTTCACAAGGTGCCTTTATGACTAGCCAGCAGTATTCACAGGTCTCCCATTCCCTGAAGGTTAAACTAACACCTTACAATCTTCAACTGGAATTGGGACAAAAGTCACAACTATGCCTGTCAGACTTCTGGCAAGAACTCATGGGACGGGTTTATGTCTTATGAGATGGACTCCACTTCACCCCGCAAACATGGCTACCACTGGATAGGATCGACTCCGGAATGGACAACTCCGGCTCAGCCAACACAGAAGTGCAGACCTCCGCATGCCAGTCATATCCCCTCTGCAGTACCAACAAAACCTGCTTAAGGTGAAGAATTCTTCACGATCTCAGGAGCAGCATGAAGCGAGGCTTCCAGAACTGACTCCTCTCCGTTCTTCTCCAGTGAGCTTCCTCTACACTTACAATATCAACGGTAAGCACGCAAAGCGGAGATCCCCTGCGATCCACAAACCACCTTCATATGCTTTGAAGCCATCTCCATACTCCCCTGATTGTTTTATGACTCTACCGCACGTACTTTCTCTACTCACAATACAAACAACTGGACTAACGAGAGCTCTGCACATTAATGAAATACTCGCCTACATGTGCTAGATGTTCTCTTGTCAGTTCCTTGCATGCAGAAATGTGCTCTCATGCATTTTATCTCTGATCTGTGACTGCTTAACAAATTAGGATTCCTCCTTTCTCCCTCCTAGATACTCATTGCTCTGCACTAAAAGGAATTTTTCAGTAGGTATATAACAGACACTGTTAGAAACCTTGGATACCAGTTAAGTTTTACGGTTCCAAATATTATAATGGTTTCCATAAATTTTCTATGGTTTTAACAATTTGTTCTGTTTGTTACACTTATTCACACAGACGTATGGTACATGACTTGCTCATAGTCAACCTATCCCCTTCCTGGACTACCCATACCGAGACACGGTGGGGGTTCCAGTAATTGGACAAGTGAAGCAAGGCTATCAGGATACCGATGTTTCAGGATGTCCTGAAAACTTTACTTATGTTATGGTGCAGTTTTTCAACATACACACACTCCTCCTTATTTTGTGTGCTCTTATTCACACACACTATATTCCCCTCCCCTTATATCTACCAGAGGATGTACCTTCTCCCTAATAACTTTGAAATTTCAGGGGTGGCAGGCCAGCTCATATCTATACTTAAACACCTACCTTTATTTTTAACCTCACTGCGGCTTGGTAATTGCCAACCCCCACACAGTAGTGCATAGGGGTGCAACCATGCCGGCTGGTGTGTTTGCACCCTCTGCACTCTGTACTTCTCCAATTTCATCCCCACTTAGAGCGGGGTGGATTTTCTCCTCCCCCTCATCTGGATATTTGTCACAATAACAATACTCTACGGCTACCTAACACTCATTGAGATATCTCCCCTCCTTTCCTTTTTGTATTTCTGACTCCGCTTAACCCCTGCCTCTTGGACCAATGGCAGACAACTCTCACAGGCTACCCGCCCAGCGTTTGCAACTACCTCTACAATTTAAACTATACTCGTTGAATGCTTGCGGACTTGATACCCCTAAAAAATGCTCACAGCTGCTCTATACTCTCCAGAAAGCCAAAGCACGCATTGCTCTTATACAAGAAATTCACTTCCACGCGGATAGTATCCCCAAACTCCAGAACTACAATTTTCCAACAGTTTACCACGTGGCCAATGAGACTGCAAAATCAAAATGAGTCTCTATCTTAATCTGAAAGCAATGCCCTTTTCAAGTTTCGGAGGTCCAGCGAGACATACAAGGTAAATATCTCTTCCTAAAAGGAACACTGCATGGCAAACCCATCACTATTGCAAACATCTATGCCCTGAATTCAAAGCAAGTTCCCTTTTTCAGCAACACGTTTCATCACCTCACTGCCTTCCAACTGGGCACTTTGATCATAGTTGGGGATTTCAATGTCCAACGGGTCCTCCTGCCTAATGTATAGAGCACTCTGTGACATAAAATCTCAACTTGCTATCTTGACCCTACATGACTCTTGGCGCACTCTATACCCCAATGTGAAAGACGTTATCTTCTTCTCCCCTCCGCATAATAAATATGCCAGAATTGATCATTTTTTAATCTAACAAACTGACCTTACAATGCTCTCGGAGGCCACAATTGAACTCATGTTAATTTCGGACCATCACCCTATCACGAGGACTCTCCAATTCCCAATGATGAACAAAAGATCCGCGATATGGTGCCTAGACATCTCCCTTTTATTATATCAGGCAATACCCTTGCCCTAGCCAATCATCTCTCCCAATATTTCACTGAAAATGTCACAGGGGATACGGTACATCACCTATGGTTACATGGGCTGCACATAAATGTGTCATTAGAAGGGTACTTATTTCTTTAATGGCCAAAAGAAACAAATTTAGAAAGGCCTGTATTGAGGAACTATCTGCCCGCATAAAAAAATCTCGAACATGCGCACAAACTCTCCTTGGCTAACAGTTCTCTCTCTAACCTTTTAAGGGCAAGAGAAGAACTTCAAAAGACTCTACAACAAAAATACGCTCTAACCCACAAACTATTTCATGAATTTGGCAATAAGGCAGGGAAACTACTGCCCAGAGCCCTACAACAGAAAAAAGCAGTTACCACTAGTGATGGACGAACTTCCGACGGGACGTTTCGCGAACACGATCCACGAACGTGCCCAAATGTTCACGAGCTGCAAGGTTCGAACCGGACCCCATTGACTTTAATGGCAGGCGAACCTTAAAAACCTCCAGGTCATATTTTCAGCCACAAAATACTTACTAGCTGTGCACACATAGTCCCACAATGTGGACACTGACATAACAGAAGTATTAAGTGAATCTGGGATCGACAACGACAAGCATTCTTTTTTTATCTGTGAAATTTTGACAATTCAGAAGCGCATGAAGGCCATGGAAGAGAGGCAAGGTCAGGCCAGGCTATGAAGGAGGTGATCAGTGCCACAGTCAGGGCAGCGCAGTCCTGTGCTAGTGTCCCAGTGTGCCAACCTGTGCTTGAGCCCCTCCCTCTGCCCGGCCCTTACCCCCACCTATGCAGGGCACCACTGCGGTGGTCCGGAGGTGCCAGTCCAGTGCTGATCCTCAGCCATGGTGCTGGCACTGCCTGCTGATTGGCTTCTCCGCTGCTATCTCCCTCAGTATCTGAAACCAGCACCTTGATAGAGAGCACTGACACCAGCACCAAGATAGAGAGCACTGACACCAGCACCGTGATAGAGAGCACTGAGACCACACCAGCACCGAGATAGAGAGAGAGCACTGACACCAGCACCGAGATAGAGAGCACTGACACCAGCACCGAGAGAGAGAGAGAGCAATGACACCAGCACCGAGATAGAGAGAGAGCACTGACACCAGCACAGAGAGAGAGAGAGAGCACTGGCACCAGCACTGCGATAGAGAGCACTGACACCAGCACCGAGATAGAGAGCACTGACACCAGCACCGAGATAGAGAGCACTGACACCACACCAGCATCGTGATAGAGAGCACTGACACCAGCACCGAGATAGAGAGCACTGACACCAGCACCGAGATAGAGAGTACTGACACCAGCACCAAGATAGAGAGCACTGACACCACACCAGCACCATGATAGAGAGAGAGCACTGACACCAGCACCGTATCTCTGGCACACAGTGTCAGTGCCAAGATATATCACGGGCAGGGAAGGTATATAACTTTTACTGCCCACTGGGTCAACCTTCTGACGGCCGTCAAGCATCTAACCCATGGCACCCGTGTAGATTTGGTTTTACCGCCACGGATTGCATGCAGGCCTGGCTCTTCTCCTCCTCCTACTCCATCCTCCTCAGCTGACTTCTCCTTTTCTGCTGCTAGCATCTCTTATGCTGCGCCGCCCACGATCCCCAGAACCTATTTGACATGCCAGGTGAGACATTGCCATGCTGTGCTGCGTCTGTTGTGCCTGGAAGCCAAGAGCCACACTGGCCCTGCACTCCTTTCAGGTTTGCGTTCACAGGCACATCAGTGACTACCTCCTATTCCTGATCCAATGGCAAGAATGACTGCGCATTGGCAATGTCTTGTGATGGATCGGAAAATAATTCTTGTGACTCAAGCGGAGGGCATATGGTGGTGGTGGTGTTGGTGGTAGTGTCTTTGGGGGTGCACACAGCAGAGAGTGAAGAGAGTGCAGATCAAGAGGATGAGTAGGGTGCAGAAGAGTAAGGCTGAGTGAGCCACTCAGCCAAGTCTGGTGCGTCATTTGATGTAATCAAACGCACCTTCTGCAATTTGTCACTTTGGCTCCAGCCTGTTTCTCCTGCCCTACCCCTACCACCCCTGCGGAAGGGCCTGCCTCTTCCTCTGCCTGTCATTTTTTAAATGACCCTGTGACAAATGTCTCTAGAGAAGTGCAGTATATGTGGAAGAAGGTATATAACACCCCGCTTCAATCTGTCATTTTGGGGGGCCACTGGTCTATCACACCAGTTATAATACTTTTTTCTAATTGCGTTTGTCACTCTTTGTAGTATTGCTGCAGAACCGCTTAACAGTCACAATGCTGCACAGTGGAAATGCACTATACTATGCTTTCTATATTTGAAAGTATTTTTTTTTTTTTTTTTTTCACAATAAAGTTTATTAGAAATAAAATAGTAAATACAAAGAATAATGTGTATTATATTATGGTAAAACAATAAGGAGTTTATGGACATTGAGAATGGTCTTGTAATCATAGTAGTGGTATCTTAAGAATGAGATAACATAGTAAAGGTATCATATCTATGGTAGATGCAAGAAATAGAAAGGATATATTCATACAGTTGCAAAGTAATATTATGGGTGAGAAATTGGTTAAGGCACTTGGGTTGGAATACATAGGTAAATGCAACAATAAAAGACATGTATTAATTAGTCTAAAATAGACGTTAGCAGAGGTGAACCGGAAAGGGAAAATGAAATAGCTGGGTCTGTCTATTATGTAGTGAGGATGCGGTATACCTCTGTTTTGGAAAAATTTCGCCAGGGTTCCCAAATAAGTAGGAATTGAGTAATAGAACCTCTTTTAATAGCAATAATTTCTTCCATATCATAGATATGGTGGACCTTACGAAGCCAGTCTCCAATTGAGGGTATTGAATGTGAATTCCAATGTAGTGGAATCATATTTTTAGCTGCATTGAGAAAATGCCTGACTAATGATTTTTTATAAGATCTATATGATAGGTTGTTTATATGCAATAAGCACCAAGCAGCGTCAAGAGTTGTGTTTGAACCTGTAATATGGTTGGTCCATTGTCGGACTTGGTTCCAGAATGGTCTCAGTTGTGAGCAGCTCCACCAGATGTGCAGGAAAGAGCCTGTTTCCGACTCACATCTCCAACAGACCCTGGAAAACTGGTGAGACCATTTGTGTTTGGTAAGCGGTGTTATGTACCATTGTGTGTGGACTTTATATGAGATTTCCTGCATTCGTGTGCTAAGAGCACATTTGTGTGTGAATATGTTTGCTTTTTCCCATTGTTTTGTGGAGAAATGAGTGTTTAGGTCCCTTTCCCATTTGAGTTTATATATATCCGTTTCATTTTTACCTTGAGATAAGAGCCATTTGTATAGGATAGATGTTGTTTTTCTGGTTGGGGTTTTCTTTAGGCATATGAGTTCAAATGTGTTCAAGGGTCTGAAGATCAGGTCCTTGTGCTTGTTGTTGGATATAAAATCATGAATTTGCATATATGACCATTCTGATAGGGAAAGAGTTGGGAATGCCTTATTTAAATCTTGTCTAGATTTCAGCTTATTATTTTGTATGCAATGTGTTATTAATAGGGGGTCAGAGGGAAAGGTAGTGAACATCTTGGGGTTATTAAGTCCGGGTATAAAATCTGGATTGTTAGCCAGAGTCGTGAGGGGACCTGGGTTTGTGGATAATCCTAGGGGGACTGCTACTCTCTTGAAAATTTTGAGTGTGTTATTAATAGTAGGGTGTTGTTTAATTGAGAGAGGGAGGTTTATATAGTTTGACCAGGGGAGGTGGGGGATGTCTAAAGTGGAGTGGGCTTTTTCTAAGTTAACCCAATCTTTGTGATTGGTGTGACAATGCCAGTCTATAATTCTAGATAATTGTGCGGCCTGGTAGTATTTCCTAAAGTCAGGAAGTCCAATCCCACCTTCTTGTTTTAATTTGTGTAGGTATGTGAGTTTGATGCGTGATTTTTTATTTGCCCAAAGAAAGTTCCTTTGAATTCGTGAGAGTCGTATAAAGAAAGACTCGGGTAATTCTATTGGAAGTGTATGGAATAAATAAAGTAGTCTCGGTAGAACAGCCATTTTTAGAATCGCTGCTCTACCAAACCATGAGAATTTCCCTTTCATCCATTTTTTTAGGTCCGCTTCTATTTTTGTCAGGAGAGGGTTGAAGTTGAGTGAGTATAGAGAGTGTAGGTCTTGGGAGAGATGGATCCCTAGGTATGTCAGAGAGTTTTGTTCCCATTTAAATGGGCAGTTAGACTTGGTCAGTTTTTCGGTTTTAATATCTAGGTTCAGACCTAGGGCCTCACATTTTTTTTGATTTATTTTGAAATTGGATAGGTGATTGAAGTCTTGGAATGTTTTCATTAAATTGGGTATTGAAATGTGTGGTTGTGTGATGTAGAAGAGCAGGTCGTCTGCATATGCTGCGATTTTGAATTCCCTATCTTGAATCTTAACTCCATGGATCGCGTCTTGTTTGTTTATTGTTCTAATTAGAGGTTCAATTGACAGGATGAAGAGTAAGGGTGAAAGTGGACATCCTTGTCTCGTGCCATTTTTGATAAAGACTTTATTGGAAAGAGAACCATTCACTTTAATGTTGGCACTAGGATTCGCATAGATAGCGTGAATCCATTTCATTAGGTTCTGTCCAAATCCTGCATGCTCACAAACCCTGAACATGAAGTCCCAGGCGACTCGGTCGAAGGCCTTCTCCGCGTCAGTTGACAGGAGAAGACCTCCGACTCCGTCTTGTCTCATCCTGTGAATCAAATTGATGGATTTGGTAGTGTTATCTTTTGCCTCGCGGTTTGGCATAAAGCCCACTTGTTCGGGACCTATTAAATTTCCTAGCAATGGTCTCAGTCTGTTGGCGATAATTTTAGTTAATATTTTAAGGTCAAGGTTGAGAAGTGAAATGGGTCTATAGTTTGTGCATTCTGAAGGGTCCTTGTTGGGTTTGGGTATGATGGTTATGTGTGCTGCCAAGAATTCACTGGATGGTTTACTACCTGATATGATGGAATTAAATGCTGTGGCGAGGTGCTCTGATAGGATGTGATCAAATATTTTATAATATTGGGCTGTTAGACCGTCTGGGCCCGGGCTTTTCCCGTTTGTTAGATCGTGGATAGTTTTGGAGACTTCTGCTGAAGTGATCAGTGATTCTAGGGCGTCAGCGTCTGCTACAGATAGAGAGGGCATTGCACAATTGATTAAGTATGAGGAGATTGCTTGCTCTCTAGTAGAGAAGCCAGGTTGTTTCCTTGTTTGTGTCGGGATGTTATATAATGCTGAATAGTAATTTTGGAATGTGTCAGCTATTCGTCTTGTGTCATGAGTTATAGAGCCATTTCTGGTACGTAATCTGTAGATGTTGTTTGAGGTCAAGGTGTCTTTAAGTGTTCTTGCTAAGATTTTCCCTCCCTTGTCCACGTGTTCGTAGTATAAAGATATTTGAAAGAATAAGTTTCGTTTAGTTTTGTTATCTAGTAAGTCTTGGAGTTCTTTCCTGGCTGATGTAAGTTCTGCTAAATTTGAAAGGGCTAGGGATCTTTTATGTGTGGATTCTAGTCTGTTTATTTTTTGTACTAAGTCAAGAATATGTTTGTCTTTTTCCTTCTTCTTTCTGGCCCCCCATCTGATCAGTTCTCCTCTTATGACACTCTTGTGTGCCTCCCACACTGTCATTGGGGAGACTCCTGGAGTATCATTCTCGGAGAAGTAGTCTTTTAATGCTTTGAGTATCTGCGCCTGAACATTTGGGTCCGCCAGAAGTGAAGGGTTCAGCTTACAGTTAAAGGAGGAGGGGTGACTGTTGTAGAGATTAAGTGGAAATGCACTATACTATGCTTTCTATATTTGAAAGTATTTTATATGAGTATTACACCCCTATATACTGCACACCAAATAGTACACCTATACCAGTCCTTAAAAAGACCTTTGTGGACCTAATAGTAGCTAGCTAGTTAGTGAATTACAGACTGTCCCTACTCCAAACACCAAACTGTCCCTACACTGAGAAACGACAGCTGCAGAATTGGTCAGCAGCACTGCATGCAGTGCACTATAATATGCTTTCTATATTTGAAAGAAAGTATATTATACGTGTATTACAACCCTATATACTGTACACCTATACCAGTCCTTAAAAGGACCTTTGTGGACCTAATAGTAGCTAGCTAGTGAATTGCAGACTGCCCCTGCTCCAAACACCAAACTGTCCCTAAACTGAGAAACGACAGCTGCAGAATTGCTCAGCAGCACTGCATGCAGTGCACTATAATATGCTTTCTATATTTGAAAGAAAGTATATTATACGTGTATTAAAACCCTATATACTTTATACCTATACCAGTCCTTTAAAGGACTTTTGTGGACCCAATAGTAATAGCTAGTGATTAGACTGACTGTCCCTGCTCCACACAGCGTCCTTTCCCTACACTGACCAAAGACAGAATGTAAAATGGCCACCAGATCAGGTCTATTAAAAAGGTAGGGGGTCCATGTGCTGAAATGTCTCAATTGGCTGTCCTGTACCCCATGATGGATGTGTCATGGGTCAAAGTTCTTCACAATGTAAACTAATATGTCCGCCGCAAACAGTGCCAGAAGTCCGCCGGTTTGGCGAATCGCGAACGAGCAAAGTTCGCCGGGCGAACTGCAAGGCCATCTGTAGTTACCACCATACATACTATCAAAACCCCATCAGGATTGATTTTGGCCAATACAGATGACATAGCTAGCCCCTTTGTGACCTATTTCTCAAATATCTATAATTTACCCCAAACGCGCACGAGCGACCCCTCCCCTAATCTTTTTAGCTAAATATAGCCCGTCTCCACTGCACTCAGACGAATCACAAGATTTGGACCTCCTTATCTCCACTGAGGAAGCTCTCAAGACCTTGAAACAGTTAAAGGCTGGAAAGAGTCCAGGTCCAGACGGACTATCGACATGCTATTATAAATCTTAATCTGACATTTGAATTACGCACTTTGTTTCGGCCTTTAATAATTTACACTCCTCTCCTCTACACACTAAAGATATTCTGGAAGCCCACATAATGCTAATCCCGAAAACGGTTAAAGATACCACAGTAGTCTCCAATTATTGCCCTATCTCTCTACTTAACTTAGATGTAAAACTGTATGCAAAAATGTTGGCAAACCGCCTGCTCCCCATCCTCCCCAGATTAACCTCAGTCAATCAGGTAGGCAGGGAAGCCAGGGATAACACCACTAGGGATGGCCTAACGGTTCGCCCGGCGGTCATTTCGCGGGGAATTTCGGCTGTTCGCCATCCGCCCGATCGGCGGACTATTGCCGCCGTTCGCCCGGCGGACTATTGCCGCCGTTCGCCCCGGCGGACTTCCGTGTTTACTGTGTAAAAGAACTTTGACCTATGATGACACATCCATCATGGGGTACAGGACAGCCAATTGAGACATTACAGCACATGGACACGTGGACATTCCCCCTAACTTATAAATAGACCCGATCCGGCGGCCATTTTACATTCTTTCGTATGTCACTATAGGTAGAGGTTGCTGTGTGGAGCAGGGAGAGACTTCAGTGACCCAAATCGCTAGCTATTAGGTCCACAAAAGTTCTTTTAAGGACTGGTATCATGGTATAGGTGTTAGGTGTAGTTCAGGATATAGGTTTGAGGCACTGCTGTGCTAGTGATTGTTGCAGCAGCCTGTCTTTTGTCAGTGTAGAGAGAGGGACAGGACGCTGTGTGCAGCAGGGACAGGCAGTTTAACCATTAGCTGTTACTATTAGGTCCACAAAAGTCCTTTTCAGGACTGGTATGGTAAAGTAGTACAGGATATAGTTTTGAGTGCTATTCAAGTTATTATTCCAGCAGCCTGTGTTTTGTCAGTTTAAATAGGGACAGGCAGGAAGCTGTGTGTAGCAGTGAGGGACAGTCAGTTTAATTAGTAGCTGTTACTATTAGGTCCACAAAGGTTCTTTTCAGGACTGGTATGGTAATAGGCTTGTACATGTATAATATTCTTTCTTCCAAATATAGAAAGAATATTATACTTGACTGCTGCCCTTCTGCTGCAGTAGTCCTTTATGAGTATAGGGACTGAGGTACAGTCTGCTAATCATTCACAACCTACTAGTTCCACAAAGGTCCTTATAAGGACTGGTAAGGTATAGGGTACTACAGTACATAGGGTTGAGTGAGGTACAGTCTGCTATTCCTTAAGGACTGGTATAGGTCCACAATATATAGGGTTGAGGTGCACTACTGCTGACTGCTGCCCTATACTGCAGCAGTCCTTTATCAGTATAGGGACTGAGGTACATTCTGCTAATCATTCACAACCTACTAGTTCCACAAAGGTCCTTATAAGGACTGGTAAGGTATATGGTACTACAGTACATAGGGTTGAGTGAGGTACAGTCTGCTATTCCTTAAGGACTGGTATAGGTCCACAATATGTAGGGTTGAGGTGCACTACTGCTGACTGCTGCCCTATTCTGCAGCAGTCCTTTATCGGTATATGGACTGAGAGTTTTGTCACAGGGTAATTTAAAAAATGACAGGCAGAGGAAGAGGCAGGCCCTTCCGCAGGGGTGGTAGGGGTAGGGCAGGAGCAACAGGCTTGAGCCAAAGTGGGAAGTTGCAGAAGGTGCGTTCAATTACTTTAAAGGACGCACCAGACTTGGTTGAGTGGCTCACTCAGCCTTACTCTTCTGCACCCTCCTCATCCTCTTGATCTGCACCCTCTTCTTCACTCTCTGCTATGTGCACCCCCAAAGACACTACCACCAACAACACCACCACCACCACCACCACCACATACCTTCCGCTTGAGTCACAGGAATTATTTTCCGATCCATATCAAGACATTTCTGATGCGCAGCCACTCTTGGCATTGGATCAGGAAGAGGAGGTAGCAACAACCACCACTCAGCAGTCTGACGACAGTACCCAGATCAGCACAAAGAGGAGGTTGGTCTCCGGTGTTGCTGCCTACTCCGAGATCTCTACTTATAGCGGTGGGGAAGGTGACATCGATGATGACGTGTCTAGTGATGTCACGTGGGTGCCCACAAGAGAGGAAGAGGAGGGGAGTTCAGAGGGAGATATGGACCAGCAGATAGGGAGGAGAAGCAGGAATAACTTACATTGCACAGGAGGGACAAAGCAGACTGCTAATGTATCAGGAGCGAGTCATCGACCATGTACGGTCACATCTGGCACTCCCAGGACGCCGGCACATGGCTCCGCAGTGTGGGCTTTCTTTAACGTGTCCGCTGCTGACAATAGCGTTGCCATCTGCAATCTTTGCAGTCAACGCATTAGTCGCGGTAAGCCCAACACTCACCTAGGGAAGACCGCCTTAAGAAGGCAGATGAGCAGCCATCACCGAGCCCAGTGGGAGCAACGGAACACACAAAGCCACACTCCAGGCTCTCACCATCCAGCCTCGTCTTCTACTTCTCCTCTCTCCTCACAATTGTCCTCCACTCCACATTCCATCATGCCAAGCTCACGTTTTTCTGCAAAAAGGCAGGCTTCCGTGGGCCTAATGTTCGAGCGTAAAAAAATGATGACGCCGGATAACCCTCTTGCCCAACGGTTGGCGGCTGGCTTGTCAGAACTGATAGCCCGCCAACTACTGCCATATAAACTGGTGGACTCGGAGGCCTTTCGAAAATTTGTGGCCATTGGAACACCACAATGGAAGGTCCCAGGAAGGAAGTATTTCTCAGAGAAGGGCATCCCAGAGCTATATGGCCATGTTCAGCGGCAAGTGAATGTATCTCTGGCACACAGTGTCAGTGCCAAGATAAATCTGACCACAGACACATGGTCTAGCAAACACGGGCAGGGAAGGTATATCACTTTTACTGCCCACTGGGTTAACCTTCTGGTGGCCGTAGCACTCATGTAGATTTGGTTTTAGCGCCACGGATTGCATGCAGGCCTGGCTCTTCTTCTCCTCCTCCTCCTACTCCATCCTCCTCCCTCTCCTCCTTGGCTGACTCCTCCTTTTCCGCTGCTAGCGTCTCTTCCGCTGCGCCACCCAAGCTCCCCGGAACCTATTCGACATGCCAGGTGAGACTTTGCCATGCCGTGCTGCGTCTGTTGTGCCTGGAAGCCAAGAGTCACACTGGCCCGGCACTCCTTTCAGCTTTGCGTTCACAGGCAGATCAGTGGCTAACACCGCTCAATTTGACAGTTGGTAAAGTGGTGTGTGACAACGGTACCAATCTGCTTAGCACATTGAAACAGGGCAAAATTACGCACGTGCCATGCATGGCACACGTCTTAAACTTGGTCGTGCAGCGATTCGTTGTCAAATACCCTGGGGTCCAGGACATCTTGCCGCAGGCAAGGAAAATCTCGGCCCATTTCAGAAGATCTTACACAACCATGGCTCGCCTTGCTGACATTCAGCGGCGACACAATCTGCCCGTCAGACGTCTTATTTGCGATTGCCTGACGCGATGGAACTCAACCTTCTATATGCTTGATAGGCTGCTTCAGCAGAAACGTGCAGTTAACATCTACCTCTATGAACTCTGCGGCAGAACAGGTTCTGGGGAGCTGGGGTTTTTTTCACCACGCCAGTGGCTGCTCATGCGCAACGCATGCAGACTTCTGCGGCCATTTGAGGAGATCACCAAACTGATCAGTCGCAGCCATGGCCCCAATCATGACATGGTACCTTATGCCTTCTTTATGGAGCGTGCATTGCGTTGTGTCATTGATCAAGCTGTGGAGGAGCAGGAGCGGGAAGATGAGGAAGTCGCAATGCTGGATGAATTCCCAGGGGGGGCTACTCTGAGACAAGTGAACAACAGGAGTCTGAAGAGGAGTCAGAGGAGGATGGTGTCGGGGCGGATGAGGAGGAGCAAGAAGAGCATGCTTTAAACCTTTCTGGAATCCCTGTTGTTGTGCTTGGATGGGGAGAGGAGAATGAAGAGGACGACATTATCCTGGATGATGAGCAGGAGGCAGGCCACCACACCGCTTCCAGTTTAGTGCAAATGGGGGCCTTCATGCTCCAGTGTTTTAATAGGAACCCCCGTATAAAAAGCATAAGGGTCAAGGACCAGTACTGGGTGGCAACGTACTTAGACCCCCTGTACAAACACAAAATGGCGGAAATGTTACCGCCGTCACAGAGGGCTGTCAGAATGGAGCACTTCCAGGCCTTGCTTCGAGAAATGCTGCATTCTGCTTTTGCGTGCACTGGCAGAGGAGCAATTCCCACTCCCAGAGAAGGAGTTGCGGGTACCAATCCAACAGCGTCTGCAAGAAGAGGCCGGTTTGAAGATGTGTTGGTGACTTCGGATATGAGGTCATTCTTTCAGCCGACCCATCGACAGGTATCATCCGGATCCAGCATCAGGGAATGCCTAGGGCCGTCAGGTGTCCAACTACATCGGGTTAAAGGCCGATGTGGACACTCTGAGGAGTGATGAACCCCTGGACTACTGGGTGGGCAGGCTTGACCTCTGGCCAGAGCTTGCCCAATTTGCATTTGAACTGTTGGCTTGCCCTTGTCCAGTGTCCTGTCCGATAGGACGTTCAGCACAGCAGGGGGATCGTGAACGATAAGCGTACTCGCCTAGCTCACGACAGTGTTAACTACCTCACATTTCTAAAAATGAATGAGGCATGGATCTCGGAGGAATTCAACACATGTGACCAGTAGACCATGTATATGTCTATAAACAATTTTTTTAATCAAGCACACAGACCTTCTTTCTTCATTTGGCTCACTTCCTTTTCCAAAAAAAGCACACCGTACTATATGCCCGTACCCTCCTGTTTGAAGAGGTTGAGCGGTGTCATATTTCTACTGGGGCTGCTTATTATGAGGGGCTCCCACCATCCCTGTGCTGTGCCGACTTCCTCCTGGGGCTGTACCTCTGCTGTGCATATTATGAGGGGCTCCCACCATCCCTGTACTATGCTCATTATGAGGGGCTCCCACCATCTCTGTGCTGTGCTGACTTCCTCCTGGGGCTGCTTATTATGAGGGGCTCCCACCATCCCTGTGCTGTGCCGACTTCCTCCTGGGGCTGTACTTCTGCTGTGCATATTATGAGGGGCTCCCACCATCCCTGTGCTATGCTCATTATGAGGGGCTCCCACCATCCCTGTGCTGTGCTGACTTCCTCCTGGGGCTGCTTATTATGAGGGGCTCCCACCATCCCTGTGCTGTGCTGACTTCCTCCTGGGGCTGTACCTCTGCTGTGCATATTATGAGGGGCTCCCACCATCCCTGTGCTATGCTCATTATGAGGGGCTCCCACCATCCCAGTGCTATGCTCATTATGAGGGGCTCCCATCATCCCTGTGCTATGCTGACTTCCTCCTGGGGCTGCTTACGGTTCAGGTGTCAGTGCTGTATATCACGGTGCTGGTGTCAGATCACTCTATCATGGTGCAGGTGTCATTGCTGTATGTCACGCTGCTGATGTCAGTGCTGTATATCACGGTGCTGGTGTCAGTGCTGTATTTCACGGTGCTGGTGTCAGTGCAGTATATCACGGTGCTGGTGTCAGTGCATTATGTCACGCTGCTGATGTCAGTGCTCTCTATCATGGTGCTGGTGTCAGATCACTCTATCACGGTGCAGGTGTCATTGCTGTATGTCACGCTGCTGATGTCAGTGCTGTATATCACGGTGCTGGTGTCAGTGCTTTATGTCACGCTGATGTCAGTGCTCTCTATCACGGTGCTGGTGTCAGATCACTATCACGGTGCAGGTGTCATTGCTGTATGTCACGCTGCTGATGTCAGTGCTCTCTATCACGGTGCTGGTGTCAGATGACTATCACGGTGCAGGTGTCATTGCTGTATGTCACGCTGCTCATGTCAGTGCTCTCTATCACGGTGCTGGTGTCAGATGACTATCACGGTGCAGGTGTCATTGCTGTATGTCAGGCTTCTGGTGATCATCTCCTGCACCCTCTTCTTTGCCTACCCTAACCTTCCCTCTCCTCCATTGACTTCATGCGCTCCACAGTCCTGAATTGTCACAACAATTTCACATATAAAAAAAGAATGCTTGTAGTTGTCGATCCCAGATTCACCTCATACATGTGTTATGTCATTGGCCATGTGGTGGGACTATGTTTGCACAGCTAGTAATTATTTTGTGGCTGCAAATTTGACCTGTAGGTTTGCAAAGTTCGCCTCCCACTGAAGTCAATGGGGCCCGCCGCGAACGTTACGGTTTGCGAACTATCGGCCGCGTTCGCGGTCCACGTTCGCGAAACGTCCCGTCGGAAGTTCGTCCATCACTAAACACCACAAAAGCCATAAACATACACCATTGGCTAACATCCACTGCAACTAAAGTATTTTTTTTTTTTTTTTCTTGATGTGAGGAGAAGGCGCTCGACTGGATGTCCGCTGCACTACAAGCACTAGGAATCCCCACGCACCTTTTAAAAATGACCATGGCCTCGTACTCATCACCTACCATTAGGATCAAAGTAAAGGCCGACTGTCGAGCTCCTTCTCCATTGCCAATGGCACAAGGCATGGATGCCCACTAACACCCCTCATTTTCGTTCTCACGATGGAACCCTTCCTCCGCAGACAGAGAAAACTCAGACAAAGGGATTAACATCCAACAAAAGCAATATAAAATAGCTGCCTACGCAGGCGATCTTTTACTATTCCTCTCACATCCCATTACCACCATTCCCCAATCTCCTTAAATATTTCTCTTTATATAAAAAACTGTCCAACTTACTGTACATATCAATTTTGAGAAATCCAAAGCCCTTAACATAACACTCCCCAAGGCAACAATATCTAATTGTCAAAACAATGTCGCCCACCAAACTGATTGACCTCTAAGCAAAAAAAATTTGCCCGCACTCCAGAAAATACAGGGACATTTAAACAAGTGGAATAAGGGTCCTTTTTCATGGTTCGGTAGAGCGGCGATTTTAAAGATGAACGTCATCCCCAGACTACTATACTTGCTGCAAGCCATCCCAATCAACCCCCCCCCCCTCATTTTTTACTACATATAAACAAATGTGCAGAAACCTTCTGTGGTCCTCACACCCTATCAGGCCAAGCTGGGAAAAATGTATTCTACCTAAACAGAAAGGAGGCATAGGGTTACCAGATTAACACACATACTGTAGGACGAGCCAGTTTACCAGAATAGTGGATTGGCACGTTCACAAAAGCAGTAAGGATTGGATACATTTGTAAAATGCCTTTTTTCAAATTCCAATCGCTCATCTTAAGTAAAACCTTGGACAGAGGGGTGGCGGTGGATGTGGTATACTTATATTTTGCAAAAAGCGTTCGATACAGTTCCACACTCACTCATGTGTAAGGTAAGGTCTACAAGTTTGGAAATATCAGTTTGTAAATGGATAGAAAACTGGCTAAAAGACAGAATTCAGAGAGTAGTGGATAATGATTCTTACTCTGAATGGTCTAAGGTTATCAGTGTTGTACCCAAAAGTTCAGTGTTGGGACCCTTACTTTTTAATATGTTTATAAATGATATTGGGTCTGGGATCAAAACTAACATTTCCGTCTGTGCAGATGACACCAAGCTCTACAGTGGAATAACGTCCTTACAGGATGTCTCCAATTTACAAGCCGACCTCAATGCTCTGTTGAGAAATGTAAAGTTAGGCACTTGGGGGCTAAGAATATGCATGCATCATACATCTTAGGGGGAGTAAAACTGGGGGGATCCATAGTGGAGAAGGATCTGAGTTTTTTTGGTAGATCATAAGCTCATGCAATGCCAAGCTGCAGTTTCCAAAGCGAGCAAAGTCCTTTCTTGTATTAAGGGAGGTATGGACTCCAGAGTGAGAGATAGAATTTTGCCCCTGTTCAAATCATTAGTAAGACCTCATCTGGAATGTGCAGTTCAGTTTTGGGCACCAGTTCTCAAAAGGGATATTGGGGAACTGGAGAAAGTGCAGAGGAGTGCAACCAAACTGATAAGATGCATGGAGGAGCTCAGCTATGAGGAAAGATTAGAGGAACTGAATTTATTCACTCTTGATAAGAGGAGATTAAGGGGGAATATGATCAACATGTAAAAATATAGAAGGGGTCCACATAGTGAATTTGGTGTTGAGTTACTTACTTTACAGTCAACAAAGAGGACAAGTAACTCCAAATACGGAAAGGTTTCTTCACAGTAAGATCTGTGAAAATGTGGAATAGACTCCCGGCAGAAGTGGTTTTGGGCAGCTCAGTAGATCAGCTCAGTAGATTGCTTTAAGAAAGGCCTGGATTATTTCCTAAATGTGCATAATATAACTGAGTACTAACATTTATAGGTAAAGTTGATCGGGGGGGGGGGGGATCCTATTGCCTCTCGGGGGATCAGGAAGGAATTTTTTCCCCTGCTTTAGCAAATAGCATCATGCTCTGCTGTTTTTTTTTGCCTTCCTCTGGATCAACTGTGGGTATAGAATTGGGTATATGGGATTGAATGATTTTATTTTTTATTTTTTTTGTGGTTGAACTGGATGGACTTGTGTCTTTTTTCAACCTGACTAACTATGTAACTATGCATCTTCCCTGGATCAATCAACAGTCGATATACAAAGAATGTTCCTCTCACCCATTAATAGGCCCAACATTGTTTAATTTCAGAGCATCGTGCAAATCTTTGAACCCGATACCGAACTATGCACCAATGACGCCTATAACCCAAAATCCAGAATTCACACCAGGCATGATTTACTTGTGCCTCCCAAAGACCCCCCAGTCAGAGCTAATCAGTTCTTTAATGGTAATACTCTACTCTCACACGTGCCCATGACCTCTAAATTCCCTGAGCTCAACATACCTTTTTTCAAATTCTTCCAGCTCAGGCATTTTTTTCAAAGCTCACATACTATCTTTCAATGTAATAGGAACTTAACACCCTTTGAACACATATGTAATAGCGCTGAGCCACAAAGTCACTTGATATCAGCGATCTCTGCACTCCTCACCACAAACAATGCACCCAATCTTCGGACAAACCAGTGCTGGGAAATTGACTTAGCAACTGATCTACAGAAGATTGGGAACAAATATATGAACACGCAAATAAAGGGTCTACCAACATATCAGCACAAGAGAATAGGTACAAGATTTACTTGAGATGGTATCGCACACTTGATAAAATACATAGATTCTTCCAAAACGCCCCCCCCCAATGTGTTAGTGATGTAACTCCGCTATCGGCTCTCTCATCCGCATTTGGTGGGAATGCCCTTTAATTCAAACATTCTGGAAGGAAGTACATAACCACATAGAGAACATCACTTCATAAACCCTGAATTTCACTCCTGCTCAGTACCTGCTCCACCACACTCGCAACCTTTCCTTAGTTATGAGGAAAGGTTGCGAGCACTGAACTTAGAGAAGAGACGCTTGGGAGGGGATATGATTTCAATATACAAATAGCATACTGGTGACCCCACAATAGGGAGAAAACTTTTTCGCAAAAGGGAGTTTTACTGTAAGAGTGGCAAGGATGTGGAATTCCCTTCAACAGGCAGTGGCCTCAGCGAGGGGCAATGATAGTTTCAAGAAACTATTAGATAAGCACCTGAACAACCACAACATACAGGGATATACAATGTAATACTGACATATAATCACACAAAGGTTGGACTTGATGAATTTATGTCATTTTTCAACCTCACCTATTATGTAACTATGAAACTATGTAACCACAGGTCTTTGCCGTGGTCAGCATACCGAAAATCCCTCTCATTACACCTCATTAACACCGCCACTCAATGCATTCCTGTCCATTGGAGAAGTACTAACACATTTACCATCGCTGAATGGCTTTGCAGAACAGATAAAATAACAGACATGGAAAGGCTCATTCACCAAGTTAAAGGCAATCATACTAAATACAGAAACACATGGGCATGCTGGATATATTACAGAGGCTCCACGATATCTAACACCCCCCAGACCACATCTGTTCTCTTGGAAGGGGGAAACCAAGTAACAGTCAACCAAAACCCATAAAAACTCCATTGCCTTTACCTGACCCTTCCTTTCCCCACTCTCCCTGACCTTAAGGTTACTAACAGACTTCCCGAAATGCCCCAGCTGAAACACACAGGACATACCCCTACACTATTACTACCCATTGGAACACGCTGGCTGGCCTAGCAACAGCCCCCAACTTTTCCATGGACTACAGAGAACTCTAACTCTATATAGGGGATAATGGTTATATTAAGCGGGGTAACCCACATCTGTACAAATTTTTTGATATATCTGAAGGTCCCCTCCAGCTCACAGTTAGATCCTTTAGAGGGGAATGGAAATTGGGTCGACCTGGGCTGGTTTACCCTTGCACATCTCTTAAAACCCCTTCACTGCACTCATCACCTTGCAGGACTAAGGTTCAAGAGGATTTAAAGATACCAGAAATTCTCCTGCCATATACATTATAGCTTCTATCACAACTACTCACTATACATTTGAAATGTCGAAATGTACTAAATGAGCAGCATTGATGTTTACTTTATACTGAACTGCTCATTTTTATATTTCATTGTTTTTGAAATTTTGTAACATGGTAACTAATATGTAAAATGCTGTTGGTGTAATGTTATAATTGCCTTTGCATTTTATTTCTGTGTAAGTGCAAAAAATGTAATAAAAATGTTCTGGAAAAAAAGTTGAGTTTTGATGAACAGCAAAACTTAAGTTATGAATGCCTTCATTTCAAACTATTTTTTTTAGGCATAATCAAACTTTTCTACCTTGGGTTATTCACATTTCACCACTTCCCACCGGGGCACTGCACATATACGGCCATGTGGGCGCTTCCTCCTGAGTGGACGTTCAGGAACGTCCCTCAGAAGAAGGGGGATCGCATCTGATTCCAACACACTCATGTAACATTTTGGCTTAAATTTATGACAAAATTCGATTTTATTGGATTTTAAAACAGAAAGTTAAAATATTTTATCTTCAAATTTTCCGATTTTTTTTTTTTGCTTATATCGGGAAAAAAATAGATTTTGAATAAATACCATCAAAAGAAAGCTCTTGTGTGAACAAAATGATAAAAATGTCATTTGGGTACAGTGTTGCATGACCGTGCAATTCTTATTGAAAGTGCAAGAGCAATGAAAGCTGAAAATTGGCCTGGGAAGGAAGGGGGTGAAAGTGCCTGGTATTGTAGAAGATCTGTGGTCTCCCATTAAAAACATAATAATATGCTACAGTTTTCCTTTAGTCTCCCAGCAAAGTCCCTCAAATACCCAATGAGTCTGCTAGTGGCAAGAGTGCTACACTGCTCCTCAATTCAGAGTAGAGTTGCCACTCGCATGTAAGCTGTGGCTGCTTGCACTATAGTCGGATAAAAAAAAAAATGTTGCAAAGGGTGCAACTTTTAGCATCATCACTACTGATTCACAAGTCTGGATTTGTATTTCAGCACTTAGCCACACACCGAGTTCTACGCATTCATTTTTGTACCGACAGCACTGCCTCTATTGCCGACTCCTTCCCAATGTAAGCAGCAGTTTTTGGGAGGGGGAGCACATATTAAAATTAAAGGAGGATTTGGTTAAGGTAGGAGAGGTAAATTATGCTTTTTGTTCATTTTATAAGGCTTGTGCTTTACATAGTAACTGGATTTGGAACATATTCAGACTGTCAGAGGAGCATTTAGTTCTACTTCAAAGTAAAAATCCAAGCAAACTGCTAAATGAATGTATAGTGTTGCTGATAGAAATCAATGTGTGTAACAAAAGCCATAACATCTTCCAGGGGCATCCAACAGTTTCCTGTCTTAGTGCACACATTGAAGAGACAATTCTTTGCTGGATATCCTATACAAGTCACTTCTCCTCTGTGTATTACGTTATGGTTGTAATGAACTAGCCTACTGCAGATTAGGGATGGGCTTTACATTCGGGTCG
This sequence comes from Lithobates pipiens, assembly GCF_037356315.1. Lineage (NCBI taxonomy): Eukaryota > Metazoa > Chordata > Amphibia > Anura > Ranidae > Lithobates > Lithobates pipiens. The sequence continues at coordinate 138,101,269 of NW_027507787.1, read as the reverse complement.
AACGCGAGTTCAACTCGAACATTGGCTGTTCGCCGAATAGCGAACAATTTGGGGTGTTTGCAGCAAATTCAAAAGCCGTGGAACACCTTTTTAAAGTCTATGGGAGAAATCAAAAGTGCTAATTTTAAAGGTTAATATGCAAGTTATTGTTATAAAAAGTGTTTGAGGACCTGGGTCCTGCCCCACGGGACATGTATCAATGCAAAAAAAAGTTTTAAAAACAGCCGTAGTGATTTTAATAATGCTTAAAGTGAAATATTCCTTTAAATTTCATACCTGGGGGGGTGTCTATAGTATTCCTGTAAAGTGGTGTGTGTTTCCCATGCTTAGAACAGTCCCTGCACAAAATTAAATTTTTAATGGAATAAAAGTAATTATATGAAGGGATCTGCAATAGGCAAAAAGAGCCTATATTAAAGGGGACCACAAAGATCAAAATAGACAGAGCTAGGTAGCCAAGTCTAGGAGAAATATGCCATGGGTGGAACAGACCAAAATTCCCCCTCCCTTTGTTCCACTCAATTGGTTGAATTTCATATACCTTCAGCTCCGTTAATTATATTACAAACCAGAATTCTAACACTATATTACTCACAATAATTAATACAATTCATAATTCTGAAAAAACAATAAATTACTGGCGCAAAAGGTTTCAACAGATTATATGTTAGTTTGCTGCAATCAAGTATAAATGTTACTATATGAGTAGACACATTTAATATAAAATATGCATGTAATGTGGATTGCGCTAACTACCACCACAATTATTTAGTGTCAGATATCACTTCTACAGTGTTTTATACAAAACCACAAAAGTGCTGTGCCTCAATTCAAATCCTCACTTTACTCTCACCCCCCTATATAAAGTGCAATTAATATAGACAATATGGATAGAAGATGCAAGCATAAAAAATATGTATACATTATATAAAAAAGAAAAACACTCCAGTGATCACTCCAGTGCCACTGAATTCCTCCTATTTAAAGTGCTTCTTCTATAAAGTGCTTCTTCTATTCACCAATCGAGTGACTTCACCACCACCTGCCAAACTGGCCACTCACAAGATTGAGTCTGTATATGCGCCTTTGGTTCATTTAGGATAACCTCTCCGTTAAAGGTTTCACCAACAGCCTTTCCAAGCAGTATATGGGACCTCTTGCACTAATTGTTTCTCATAGAGATATATGAATAGCCATCATAGTGTAGTATATAATAAAAGGTTTATTTAAAATGTAAAAAACAAAAAATGTAAACTCACATGTGCCTATGCCGACACCAAGCATGTCCAGCCGTATGTATGGGGATGGTGTTCAGATCTGTCTTGCTAGTGCTCCAATCCCCTATCAGTGGCGGCGTATGTCCCACAGTCTGCGAGTGCATTCCAAGCCTTGTTTTCCCGTGGTACCAGAAATGACAAAAACAGAGTTACCCGCAGCCTCTACGCATTTCGCAAAATGTATTGCGTCATCAGGAAAGCTCAGAACTTTCCTGATGTCGCAATACATTTCGCAAAACGGGGGGGTCTCCATGTTTTTTTGGGGGGGTGAGGTGGGAAGTAGATGAGCACCTGTGCTTAATAGGTATCTAACTTAATACTACATATAAGGGCAGGCTCTGGAAGACCGTCAGGAGATCTCTGGAGTGCAGCCAACACATGCAGGAAGGCTTGGAGTAATAAGTAGTTCCAATTGTTGCCAGACTGGCTGCAGTTCATACTACAACGAATATCTCATTTACCCTTGTAACTTTTTTTACTATTTAGGTTTTCACTGTCACCTACATCATACTGATATACTGATATATATAACATAATACAATATATATATATATATATATATATATATATATATATATATATATATATATATATATATATGGTTTTATTTCCAATATCCTTCAGTACTTGACAATATAGCCCGATTCAAATACCAGCCCTATTAGTATCATATATTTCTATTCACTAGGTACTTTATTATTTACTTTTGTTTACTTTATAGTCCCACCATTAGTAAAGACATAAGCACTCACTATATTTTTCTTCTCCATTGTACATATTTGGCACTTTCAATTTTATTTTGCTTTTCAACACATCACCAGATCCCATCACTCATGCATTTTTACACTAATCGCCTCACTATCCAACACCAGCTCTCTTGTTAGGTAACACCACATAGTATATCCATTTAAATTTATTACATACTACTATAATAAAATAAATGAATAAACGTAAATATTAACAAATGAACAATACTAGTTGCCATATTTCTAATGTTTGATTTGAATACCAGCTAGTCTGGCATTATAAGGCAGCATTGAACACTTACCCAACACCAGCTGATTGCATACTGACTTTTACAAATATCGTATTACAGGTGCCTCGCCCCACACCTTCGCCACTGTGTCCAAGTGCATGGCTCCCCGTGGACTATGGACACGCCTGGAGGGTTGGAGGGAATGAGCGGACATTGTGGGACCAGCTAATGCTACAGTTTTTAATAACTCTGGTTGTGTGATATATTCTCACTTTTCATCCCCAGAATGGTAAATACTTCACCATGCATATGGGGATGTATATATATTTTAAAAACTATTATCGAATGGTTGATTATATTTTGTATACTGTAGACAACCTTTAATAGAAATTTCCTGATATATCTTAGAATAAAAAATCCCCCTGAAGAAGCCCAGAACTGGAAAGAGTCAAAATGCAGTGGGGTATTCATGTATTCATGTGGATAACAATATTATAATGTAACTGTATAAAAAAAGTAACTGTATAATTAGGATCTCCTTGGTGTATGGTTTTTCACGAGTGATGGTTTCCTTTGTTGTTTATGTTGCCAACCAGAATATTTATTATTCAATATTGATTGTACAAGGAAATGTATTTTATGTCATAATTAAATAATTTGTTTTCATCAATTACGGTTTTACAATATTTTCCTGCTAAAAAACCCCTTGGGGATACTCTTCCACTTTTTTTTGCAAATTTTTGGGGTGCACAGATGCGTCAACTCATACATGTGTTTTTCCATAAAGTGGCCATGTTTCCTGTGTTTAGAACAGTCTGGCAGCAAAATGACATTTCTAAAGGAAAAAAAGTCATTTAAAACTACTCGTGGCTACAATGAATTGTCGGTTCAGCAATACACATAAAAGTTCATTGATAAAAACGGCATGGGATTTTTCCACACGGGAACCCCGAACCAAAAAAAATATGTTTGAGGGCTCCCCTAAATTCCATACCAGGCCCTTCAGGTTTGTTATGGATTTTAAGGGGAACCCCACGACCAAAATGTAAAAAAAAATGGCGTGGGGTCCCCCCAAAAATCCATACCAGACCCTTATCCGGGCATGCAACCTGGGAGGCCACAGGAAAAGAGGGGGGAGCTCTCGCTGCTGTCAATCAAATCCAGTGACATGGGGGCGAGGCCGAGTCCTGCTGTCTCTGCCAATGGACTAAGCAGCAGGACCCATGAGCACGCCTGTACAGGTGCCCCCATGGAAAGAGGCTCTCTATGGAGACACCCGATGAAGAGGAGAAACCAGGACCGCCACTGGGCACCCCAAAAGAGGAGGAGGATTGGGGCCATTCTGTGCAAAACCCTTGCACAGAGTAAGTATGACATGTTTGTTATTTAAAAAAAAAAAGAAAAAAAAACCTTCAGTAGACAGAATGGAGATCCTTGTCACCACATCCCAACTTGTCCAGCTCCAAAAGCAAATGGAAGACCAAACCCACAGAAACAATCTTAGAACCAAGGAGCAACCTGAGATGGTTACAATCCTGTAACTCCAAGATGCGACTCCTTGGGCAACATCTCTGCAACTTTAAATGCAGTGCGAGATCTCCTTGAGTAATTACTGAATGAGGCTAATCCCTCTGAGTTGGCACTGGATAGAATCCACAGAACTCTAGGACAGCAACCTAATCATGCTAACCTACTTGATATTCTTTGTTGCCTCCATTTTTTTACAGTCAAGGCTGAGATACTTAAAAGGTCCTGGCAAAAGCATCAACTCCAATACTGTGGTTCTCCTCTCCAAACTATGCAGGAACAATCTACATCAGAGACTGCTTCTGCACCTTCTTCTTGATGTTATAAGTCAGGGGCAACCTACAGATAGTGTTACCCTCTCCACTTCATGAGTAAGAAAGAGCCAACTACCTAAATGATCAGGAGCCTGGTAGATGTCCCTGCACCGTACAAGGCTCTACAGGATATTCCTTGTCAAAAAAATTTATTTCGTTGACATTAAGAGGCATTACATACATGTTAATGAATAAGTGGGGACAAATGGAATGAAGTTCATTACTTACATGAGTAAATGAAGGTACAAAACATATATTACTGTATATAACTTGTAGTATTGGTGAGAAGATTATCCTTATTCGAATTGTATCCTCTTATAATTAATAAACATGTGCATTCATTTTCCTCCGAATGCATTTTCATCCGAATTTCAGGTTTTGACAGATGATAACGAAAGTGCAGAATCCTAAAAAACAAAAGATCTGACATAAATAAATGCTTTATTTTCATTTTTGTTGTTACAACAGTTCGATATCTGTGTCTATTGAACCTGTGGTCGAATGTGCCTAACCTTACCTCTATTAGTCCAAGATTATATTCGACAGAGATTCAACAGAGAGAAAAGATTTGACAGAGAGAAAAGATTCTGGAATTGGGTGGGGGAAGTAAAATAAAAATAATGATGATGATGAATGTTATTGGCCGATTGTAACCAAAGAGGAGGAGCAGTAAAATAGCTAGAACTAAGTACACACGTACAGCCAATTTACTTTCACTTACGATTGCTAGCAGAGAGAGACACACACACTGAATCATTTCAGAAGACAGTCAATCTTAGCTGGTACATTTGAATCGTCACTTGTCAGAGATCCCGAATTATTATTAAGCATAAGCACAGCAGCAGAACAATAGTGAAGCAAGCTACAGTTCAACTTAGCTTTTTCCTAATAATCTGCTGCTATTGTGTTAGTGTGAGAACTACTAGTGTTGCTGCTAGTGTTGTTGTGATAGCCTCAGAGGCTACCCATGTTGTGGGGGGGATTTATTATTATAGAATCTTGTTACCTGTCTGATCAGTGATCGCTATCACCAGTCCACCAGTTTCTGTTTGAACGAGTATATAATATATATATACATACATATACAGTATATACACATACAGAAACACTTGTAGATGGCCCAGGAATGTCCTCCAATGCCTCCATGTCGCTCTCACAATGGGTTTCCGCCATATTCCATATTCAGGTCTGACACCTGACACTGTGAGACTTAGACCATTCATTCAACATGAACGATGGAGATTCGACAAAGCAACGGAAAACACACACGTTTATAATAATATTCAAGGGAGCATCGAAACTGTATGACGCTGCAATCGTACATTTCCGGAGTCAAATACTCCCCTATAGGCTATATAGAGTTTAGCAGCTCCGTCTAATCTTCTTTATACATTCGACAGACACCATAAGCCTTCAAAGACAGATTCGACCGTAATTCATGTGGATTTTCGGACGAATGCAATTTTTGAACGAAAAACGAAATAAATAAAAACTAATTTCGGAAGTAACTAAATAAATACATTTTTCAGACGAAAATGAAATTCCTAAACAAAATATTTCACTCTGCACATGTCTAATTAACCAATCCAACATTTTTAATTGTAAAGATTCTATGGATGAGATACTTGTATTGAAAGAGCGTCAAAAATCACAAAAGGAACGGGAAAAAGAAGATGAGAATAAAAGAGGGGGAGAAAAGGGGAAAGAGAGGAGTAGACAGGGGAAGGAGTTCACAAGGGTGTGCTGAGAGCCAGTGTGTGGTAAAGTAAGGTCCTATATCCACCCTTTATAATCAACTACCATGGCAGGAGGACAGAGTCATCCAAGGATGATGGCAAGGAAAATTTAACCCATGGGTGCTACATGTTTTTGAATTTGAAGATTTGATTATGTTTTATGGCTGCTATTTTTGCATGAATCATGAAATTATTCATTCTATATTTTTCTCAGCTCCTACCAAAGAAGGGGATTTTCATGGTTTTGCCAGAGTTTGTTTAGCAGCTTTAAGGAGTTGGACAAAGAGCCTAAACTTTATATGAGTCAAATATACAGGTTTTAGGTTAACTAGTGCCATAGTAGGGTCAGGTTGTATTGATATCTTGAACATTCTGGAGGCAGTTATAAATATCTCTTTCCAGAAGGTTTGGGCTATAGGGCAGGCCCACCAAACATGCATTTGTGTGCCTAGGTCCGGTCAGCTTCAGAATCAAAGAGCTGAGTAAGTTGGAATGTAATTAGCTATTCTAGAGGGTACAAGGTACCAGTGGATCAAAACTTTAGAATTGGTTTCAATTGATAAAATGTTAGGAAAGGATGATTAAGTTGCCAGCCAAATATTAGACCATTCTGTATCAGTAAGCGTCCGTCCAAGGTCCTCCTCCCATTTCTGGGTGTAGGCTGATTTGTCTGAGTTGGGTTTAATTAGTAACGGAGAATAAAGGGAAGAGATTAGTCCTTTGGCATGTGGACCTTTTTTACATGTGGCTTTAAAGCTTGTAACTTGATTCAGAGGTGTGTCCGTATTTGTATAAGGTGTGAAGAAGTTTTTAAATTTGGAATTTTTCTGATTGTGGTAATCTGAAAGTCTCGCACAGATCTTGGAAAGAGATCATGTTTGAAGATGTGAAAAATGTGTGTAATTTAAGAACTTCCAGTGAAGCCCATAATTTGAATGGCTTCGGGGAGACCCATGCTAGGTAAAAAGCAGGGTTTTTAAGGAAGGAGAGGAGAGGAGAGGGTTGTGTGGGGATTGTAAGTGGTGTTTAAATTTAAAGCCAAATTTTATCCCAACGAGATATAAAGTGCTTAGTGATAGGGTTACCCAAACCAGGATGGTCTTTAGGGCTAAGCCATAGTAGATTTGAGACCAATAAAGGATCGCAGTCAGCTGCTTCTATCATCACCCATAGAGGAATTTCTTGTGTTGCATGACATTTGGGTAGTCTTGCAATATGAGCGGCTTTGTAGTATGATGCAAAGTTTGGAAAGCCAAGCCCACCTTTAGATTTGGGAAGATATAGAGTGTGGGAGGGTATACGTGATTTGGAGGACCTCCATACAAATGTCAAAAGTTTTTGGAGTCCCAAACTTATGGAAAAAAGGTCAAGGAGGAGAACTGCTGCCTCTACCAGTACATCCACCTAAGTGGAATGTAAAGGGTAAATGAATAAAAGAGGGTGGGTAGAAGTGGCGCTGTTCTGGGGTGCAGTATCACACGCCCCTATGTATTTTTCAAGAAATTCCAAATGTAATATGTTTCAAAATTAAGACCAAAAACAGAAACAAAAACAGAACCAAGAATAAAATATTGTGAACCAAATATATGCAAATGTGACCTGTGTGCTAGTACAGGAATCTGGTGTGCTTATGTTTAAATAGCCTCAGTGTAGCTCATAAGGTCAAATACAAAAGAATAATAACTTAGGTATATGAACCACAGTGCATTTGCATAAAATATATTAAAAACATATTCATGAAATGACTAGTGCCCTGTAACTGCTTCAGCCCCGAAAGATTTGGCTGCTGAATGATCAGGCCATTTTTTGTGATTTGGCACTGCATTACTTTAACCGACCAGTGCACTCTACACCTAAACATAATTGACCTACTTTTTTTCCAACAAATAGAGCTTTCTTTTGGTGGTATTTCATAATCTCTATGGTTTTTATTTTTTGCGCTATAAACAAAAAAAGAACAATTTTGAAAAAAACACACACAATATTTTGTACTTTTTGCTATAATAAATATCCCCATTTAAAAAAAAAATCTTTTTTTCTCAATTTAGGCTATGTATTCTTCTACATATTTTCAGTAATAAAAATCACAATAAACGTATACTGATTGGTTTGCGCACAAGTTATAGCATCTACAAAATAGGGGATAGATGTATAGAATTTTTATTATTATTATTATTATTATTTTTTACTAGTATTGGCGGTGCTCTGTGATTTTTATCAGGACTGTGACATTATGGCGGACACATCGGACACTTTTGACACATTTTTTTCTATAAAAATGCACTGATTACTGTAATATGTCACTAGCAGGGAAAGGGTTAACACTAGGGGGTGATCAAAGGGTTAACTGTGTTCCCTTTCTGTGTTCTAACTTAAGGGGGGGGTGGGACTGTCTAGGGGAGATGACAAATCGCTGTTCATACTTTGTATGAACACACAATCAGTCTCTTCTCCCCTCAGAGATCCATCTCCAGGGGCGAGCAGTGGGCGCTCCCCTAGTGGCCACAGGGCGAAGCAACATAACATTGTTTCGCCCAGCCATGCCATTGTGCTGCAGTGGAACTGTGGAGGTTGGTCAGCAAGTGGTTAAATGCATACTCCCATGTATCAATTAACAAGTTTGAATGATACAGTATCTCACAAAAGTGATTATTCGGTTACATCAGCTTCAGGTGCTTGGTAGCTGGTGGTGATCCAAGATTGATTCATTTTTGTGAAGGTCAGTCGATCAACCGAGTCGGTGGACAGGTGCACCCTGTGATCGGTTACAAAGCCTCCAGCAGCACGGAATGTGCGTTCCGAAAGAACACTGGATGCAGGAAAGGCCAGTAGCTCAATTGCATACTGTGCAAGCTCTTGCCAGTGATCCATCCTCAAGACCCAGTAACCCAGAGGATTTTCAGTGGGAAAGGTGTCCAAGTCTGATCTTGCCCCTAGGTATTCCTGCACCATGTAAATCAGACGCTGGTGATGGTTTCTGGAACCGATCATACCTTGGGGCTGCAGACTAAAAAATTGTCTCAACGCATCGGTCAGACGGCCACCTTCTCCACCGCTCCTTCTGTGACTGACCAAAGCCTCAGCAACACATTGTCCATGACCAGGAATATGTAACCTCCCAGTCTCTGGGAATGTGTTGCACAGACCTTTCTACAAGGCCTCCCGAAGATGTTTCATTCTCTGCTCCCTCTGCGATGGCAAGATAAGGTCCGCAACCTTACCCTTGTAACGTGGATCAAGGAGAGTTGCCAGCCAGTAATGATCCCTCTTCTTGATCCGATGAATATGAGGATCCTTCCAGAGGCTTTGCAGGATCAGGGAGGCCATGCAGCGTAGATTACCTGAGGCAATCAGTCCAGAGTCTTCTGGGTCACTAAGGACGACATGATCTGCAGCCACCTCCTCCCAGCCACATACAAGTCCACGGGTTTCTTGGGACTGTAAATGATCCCTAAAAGACTGCTGCTGATGCTGACTGCCAGGCTCCACCTCTATGCTGACACAATCCTCCTCCTCCTCCTGCTCTTCCTGTGTGATCGACAGGCCAGCAGGAACACTGTCTGGATTAGGAATGAGCTTAGAGTTCAAGTCAAACTCATGTTCGACTCGAACATTGCCTGTTCGCCTGTTTGGCGAACAGTGAACAATTTGGGGTGTTAGCGGCAAATTCGAAAAGCCACGGAACACCTTGTACAAGTCTATGGGAGAAATCTAAAGTGCTAATTTTAAAGGCTAATATGCAAGTTATTGTCCTAAAAAGTTTTTGGGGCCTTGGGTCCTGCCCCAGGGGACATGTATCAATGCAAATGTCCAGGTCCCCAAACACTATTTAGGACAATAACTTTCATATTAGCCTTTAAAATTAGCACTTTTGATTTTGAACATGTGAGTCCCATAGACTTTAATAGGGTTCTAAAGTTCACACAAAGTTTATGTCTGTTCGCAGGTTCTGGTGGGAACCCGAACCAGGGTGTGTTCGGCTCATCCTTACTCACTAACAAAAAATAAATATAAACCTGCAAGACAAAGGCATAATGAGCTAGTATGCATAGCATACTAGTTTATTATGAATTACTTACCTTAGATCCTCACACACTGCTCTGGCCGGTGACATATTACCCAGAGTTACTTCCAGGTATCGCGATGACGTTTCTCAGGGTTTACAGCCACTTTAACCACTTTCAGACCGGACCATTTTGCTGGTCAATGACCAGAGGTCTTTTTACAATTTGGCACTGCGCTGCTTCAACTGGTAATTGCGTGGTCATGCAATGTTGTACCCAAACAAAATTTGCGTCCTTTTCTTCCCACAAATAGAGCTTTCTTTTGATGGTATTTGATTGCCTCTGCGATTTTTATTTTTTGCGATATAAACGTAAAAAGACCGCAAATTTTGAAAAAAAATGATATTTTCTACTTTTTGTTATTAGAAAAATCCAATAAACTCAATTTTAGTCATACATTTAGGCCAAAACGTATTCAGCCACATGTCTTTGGTAAAAAAAAAGTCAATAACTGTATATTTATTGGTTTGCGCAAAAGTTGTCACATCTACAAACTAAGGTACGTTTTCTGGAATTTACGCAGCTTTTAGTTTACGACTGCCTATCTCATTTCTTGAGGTGCTAAAATGGCAGGGCAGTACAAAACCTTCCCAAATGACCCCATTTTGGAAAGTAGACCCCCTAAGGAAATTGATAAGTGGCATGTTGAGCCCATTGAATATTTTATTTTTTTGCCTCAAGCGATTGAATAATGACAAAAAAATTTTTTTTTTTTTTTTTACACAAAGTTGTCACTAAATGATATATTGCTCACACATGCTATGGGCATATGTGAAATGACACCCCAAAATAAATTCTGCTGCTTCTCCTGAGTACGGGGATACCACATATGTGGGACTTTTTGGGAGCCTAGCCGCGTACGGGGCCCCGAAAACCAAGCACCGCCTTCAGGCTTTCTAAGGGCGTAAATTTTTGATTTCACTTCTCACTACCTATTACAGTTTTGAAGGCCATAAAATGCCAAGATGGCACAAAACCCCCACAAATGACCCCATTTTAGAAAGTAGACACCCCAAGCTATTTGCTGAGAGGCATGTTGAGTCCATGGAATATTTTATATTTTGCCACAAGTTGCGGGAAAATTACAAACTTTTTTTTTTTTTTTCACAAAGTTGTCACTAAATTATATATTGCTCACACATGCTATGGGCATATGTGAAATGACACCCCAAAATAAATTCTGCTGCTTCTCCTGAGTGCGGGGATACCACATATGTGGGACTTTTTGGGAGCCTAGCCGCGTACGGGGCCCCGAAAGCCAAGAACCGCCTTCAGGTTTTCTAAGGGCGTAAATATTTGACTTCACTCCTCACTACCTATTACAGTTTTGAAGGCCATAAAATGCCAAGATGGCACAAAACCCCCACAAATGACCCCATTTTAGAAAGTAGACACCCCAAGTTATTTGCTGAGAGGCATGTTGAGTCCATGGAATATTTTATATTTTGCCACAAGTTGCGGGAAAATTACAAACTTTAATTTTTTTTAATTTTTTTTTCACAAAGTTGTCACTAAATGATATATTGCTCACACATGCCATGGGCATATGTGAAATGACACCCCAAAATAAATTCTGCTGCTTCTCCTGAGTACGGGGATACCACATGTGTGGGATTTTTTGTGAGCCTAGCCGCGTACGGGGCCCCGAAAGCCAAGAACCGCTTTCAGGTTTTCTAAGGGCGTAAATATTTGACTTCACTCCTCACTACCTATCACAGTTTTGAAGGCCATAAAATGCCAAGATGGCACAAAACCCCCACAAATGACCCCATTTTAGAAAGTAGACACCCAAAGCTATTTGCTGAGAGGCATGTTGAGTCCATGGAATATTTTATATTTTGCCACAAGTTGCGGGAAAATTACAAACTTTTTTATTTTATTTTTTCACAAAGTTGTCACTAAATGATATATTGCTCACGCATGCCATGGGCATATGTGAAATGACACCCCAAAATAAATTCTGCTGCTTCTCCTGAGTACGGGGATACCACATATGTGGGACTTTTTGGGAGCCTAGCCACGTACGGGGCCCCGAAAACCAAGCACCGCCTTCAGGCTTTCTAAGGGCGTTACAGTTTTGAAGGCCATAAAATGCCAAGATGGCACAAACCCCCCCAAATGACCCCATTTTGGAAAGTAGACACCCCTAAATTTAGGGGTACACTAGTGAGACTAGGTAATAAATGGCGGGTGCCCTGAAACTATAAAAAAATAACTAACCAACCAGCGTCACCTGTAACAGTTATATGGTGATCACTGGTGAAAGGGTTAACTAGGGGGCAATCAGGGGGCTTTATGCGGTAGTATATGGGGGTCCCTGGCGCTATAAAAAGCTGCGGCGAACCTAAATACCTACCTGCCTAACTAGCGTCACCTGTGACACTAATACAGCGATCAGAAAAACGATCGCTTATTAGGCTGGGTTCACACTGGAGCGATGCGGGAACGCCACGAATCCGCGGCAGGTTCCCGCATCACATGCCTCCCGGCGGCAGTTCACACTGCCCTATGCGAACTGCTGGGAGTGTCAGTGAAATGTTAATGACACCCCCAGATCAGTTCGCATATCGCAGTGCGATCTGCAAACTCGGATCACATGGTGTGAACACCCATGCGATCCGATTCTGCTGCGGACCAAAAAAAGGGTCCCGTGCGAGTTTGCGGCGGGTGCGGCGCGAATTCAGCCATACTATCTGTATGGCTGAACTCGAATCGCACAGAGATCGGATGTGATTTGCACTGCAGTGCGGTGCGAATCACATCCGTTCTCATAAACCGCTGCAATGTGAACCCAGCCTTAGTGACACTGGCGACGGGGGGTGATCACGGGGTTAAACCTTTATTGGGGGGGTTAGGGGGGTACCTTAGAACTAAAGGGGGCTAACCCTAACTGCCCTAACAGTTATTACAGTCACAAATGACACCCGCCGGGTGATCAGGGGGTTAAACCTTTATTAGGTAATAAATGGCGGGTGCCCTGAAACTATAAAAAAATAACTAACCAACCAGCGTCACCTGTAACAGTTATATGGTGATCACTGGTGAAAGGGTTAACTAGGGGGCAATCAGGGGGCTTTATGCGGTAGTATATGGGGGTTCCTGGCGCTATAAAAAGCTGCGAACCTAAATACCTACCTGCCTAACTAGCGTCACCTGTGACACTAATACAGCGATCAGAAAAACGATCGCTTATTAGGCTGGGTTCACACTGGAGCGATGCGGGAATGCCACGAATCCGCGGCGGGTTCCCGCATCGCATGCCTCCCGGCGGCAGTTTACACTGCCCTATGCGAACTGCTGGGAGTGTCAGTGAAATGTTAATGACACCCCCAGATCAGTTCGCATATCGCAGTGCGATCTGCAAACTCGGATCGCATGGTGTGAACACCCATGCGATCCGATTCTGCTGCGGACCAAAAAAAGGGTCCCGTGCGAATTTGCGGCGGGTGCGGCGCGAATTCAGCCATACTAGCTGTATGGCTGAACTCGAATCGCACAGAGATCGGATGTGATTTGCACTGCAGTGCGGTGCGAATCACATCCGTTCTCATAAACCGCTGCAATGTGAACCCAGCCTTAGTGACACTGGCGATGGGGGGTGATCACGGGGTTAAACCTTTATTGGGGGGGTTAGGGGGGTACCCTAGAGCTAAAGGGGGCTAACCCTAACTGCCCTAACAGTTATTACAGTCACAAATGACACCAATTTAAAAAAAAAAAATGCTATTGGTGTCACTGTGACTGGGGGGGCAGGGGTGATTGGGGGGGGTGATCGGGGGGTGAAGGGGGGGTGTGAGTGTGCCTGGCATGTTCTACTGTGAAGTGTCGTGTTGGTGCAACTCACCGATCCTCTCTCCTCGGTGCCGGAACGAAAAATACTGACACGGAGGAGAGATGACATCACTTCCTCTCCTGTGTTTACATTGCAGGAGAGGAAGTGATGTCACGCCTCACTTCCATTCGTCAGGAGCGATCGAGAGGGGGTGGCCATGAATGAATGGCCGCCCCCTCATCCCGGATCGCTTCTGAACGAAAACTGACCGCCGCTGGCACCGGGGGGGGGGGGGGGGCCCGATCGCGGGAAGGCAGGGACGTACAGGTACGCCCATATGCCTGCCCGTGCCATTCTGTCGACGTACATCGTCGTGCAGCGGTCGGCAAGTGGTTAATTTTTGTGTGGAGAGTTTTGCTTTATCTAGCTATTTGCATCACAAAATTCTTAAAGAATTGCTTCCGTCTGTCTGCACGATACTGACATAGCATATACGTACTATCATGATAAATACTATACCGTGATTGGACCTGCGGAACTAGCTTCTGCATGAGCTGTGTATCTCTCTCACACACAGCTCAGCCTCAGAACTGACACTGACAGTTCCGCTCACTGCTCCTTCTCCAGCCAGGGGGGTTGGCATGGTGCTCGCACCATCAGAGAGCCACGGTGTGCTCACACCATCAGAGAGCCACGGTGTGCTTACACCATCAGAGAGACACACTGTACTCACACCACCAGAGAGAGAGCCACACTGTACCCACACCACCAGAGAGCCACGCTGTACCCGCATCACCAGAGAGCCACGCTGTACCTGTACCACCAGAGAGCCACGCTGTACCCGCACCACCAGAGAGCCACGCTGGACCCGCACCACCAGAGAGCCACGCTGTACCCGCACCACCAGAGAATCACGCTGTACCCGTACCACCAGAGAGCCCCGCTGTACCCGCACCACCAGAGAGCCCCGCTGTACCTGCACCACCAGAGAGCCACGCTGTACCCACACCACCAGAGAGCCACGCTGTACCTGCACCACCAGAGAGAGCCACACTGTACCCACACCACCAGAGAGAGCCATGCTGTACCACACCACCAAAAAGAGAGCAATGCTGTCCAGCACCACCAGAGAGAGAGAGCAGGTCAGTGTCATTGGGCAGTGTGGGCACAATAGGAGACAGACAGTACTAGCATTGTATGGCCACAATAGGACTGGGACACTAATATAAAAGGGGACTGCACTATAAAGGGGCACTGTAATCATTGCAGTGCCCCTCTATATCAGAGTGTTCCTGCACATTACAGTGTGGAGGACAGGCACCAGGCACTTTCCTCCAAATGTCTAAAGACAGCCCCCCTCCCCCGTTTCCCTGGAAAAGTTGACTGCTCAGTCTAAAATACCCAGGCCTATTTGTTGTTCCAGTCCGAGCCAATTTAGTGATGTGTGTTTTTACTTAGTTGTATAGTTAATAAGGTTGAAAAAATATACCAGTCCATCCATTTCAGCCTGTGTGGTTGTCAGTGTGTGTGTGTATTTATATATTTCCCATACTCCTATATATTGTGTTCAATAAGATGGACATCTAAGTTTTATTAAATTATCAACACACTTCCCACAGACACCACCAAAGTTCCTAATACATCTGCAAGACAGCTTGTTCTTTTAAAAAAACAACAGACTTACTGGCCAGATCACCAGGTGAAAAAGAAAGAAAGTCTAAAAACTGAATGCAGCTATCACATCTAAGAATTGGTGAGCTGCAAAAAATGTAATGCTTGCTTTACGGTTTATTACTACTTTCAGCAACCCGAGACTGAGGATTTTTTTCACTATGCAAGAATCACAATTTATATATGAGTATATTGTGATCAAGTCTCCTCTTAAGTTTCTTTCCCCAGGGAAACTAAGTTTAATGTGTGTAGCCTTTATTCAAAACGGAGATACTCCAATCCCCTTATTAGTGTTGTTGCCTTTCTCTGGGCTCTCTCCAGTTCAAGCACTTCCTTCCTGAGGACTGATGACCAGAACTGGTAGGCATACTTAAGATGTGGCCAAACCAACCAGTTTTGTATATATATATTTTAAGGCAAACAAATGAAAGATTTTATAGTGTGATCATTTTAAATTATCTTTATGTTTACAAAGACAGCTAAAACATGGAGCATTGTACAGACTTAATGTTTTATGGCACCTACGCTGTTTCCTTTGGACTAAAATTGAAATGGATTCTTGTTTATTGCAAATCATCCCTGAGCAAATATCAGTTTCTGAAATCACAATTCTTGGCCATTAATGCAGGCTACAATGAGACACTTGAACATGAAATGGCATAACAGAATAATTTAATATAATGAGATAGATTTTATGTCAGTCACAGAGAAAACATTGATGTTGTATCATGTGGTGGTTACCGTAGATTGTGTATTGGATGAGCTTTACATGTAAAAAATGTAAACAATATAAGCTTTTATTTTTTTATTTTTGGGAGAGGGGTCTATATTTTATATGAATATCATGCTAGCATTTCATTAAAGACAGTATCTATTTGAGCCAATGTTGACCCTTAACCTTGGCAAGAAGATGAATATAAAGAGAAAATAATTCCTTCAAAACACATTGATTTAGGTTGTTTATTGTAATTCTAAGAGCTGAGACACACATTTTTCTTATTGACTTAATTCTTTTTCCGCTGACTTTTCAAGGTTAAAGTAGCTTTGGTTTTCTAATAGATAACCACTGCTTTTCATTTTGTTTGACTTTTTTTCTTTTTAAAAATCTTGACGTCTTTCCTAAGTGTAGAACATTATTTTTATCGCCTCCTCTCCAAGTTTCCATGTAGGGAGTGCAGATTAAATTTTATTTGTCAGTCTGCATGGCTTGACTTGTTATATTACATTATACTGCCTTAAGATTAGGAAGAATTTTAGTTGTCTCACACACACACACACACACACACACACACACACACACACACACACACACACACACACACACACACACACACATATATATATCTAACAATTTCCAGCATATGGGCTAAGGAGGCAACAGCCCTAGCCCCATCAGTTTAAGGGGTTCGCCAACGGGATACAAATGAGGATAGTGCAGATTTCTCTTCCTGGATTCCTATATATCAATTGACTTATCACATGAGCGACAGGAAGAAAAAGTTTATCTTCACTCCTATAAGGGCACCTGCTTTGACAGTAGGTCAGTTTTTGGACACTGGCAATTAAATGGCTGAAGCATATAAATTCTCTTACATATTGCCAAAGACTCAAAAAGTTTCAAAAGTTAGAACATTTTCCGAGATCTGAAAGTTCCTTTAATTTGACAGTGTAAAGTTTATGTGTTTGCATTTTGGGACTATTGTTACTGTTGCATTTTAGAATTATTGTCATTGACTATTCCACACTGTGAAATATAGCATTTCTATAGCATTTCTATGCCACCATTTTCATTACAGATATATACACCTTTTGTTTCAAGTGGGCCATCCTGCACTTGCAGTAGTTAATTTAGGGGTGAAGAGGGGCTCCTTGGTTCTAGGTGACTTCTTATTATAACCTGGCTTTTGAGGCTGAAGTAATGGGGGATTTTGCTTACAGTGTAGCTCAATGGCCGCCAACATTCAGCCACATTGTTCATGACTACCTTGTTGTCCATTATTCATTTTACCCACAGGTAAGATTTATTATAAGCTTACCTGTAAGAAAAAAAAAATCACAAAGTGGAATTTATACTGCTTTAATTGGATGGTTTCTGCACTGTTGATCTCTTATCATTTGGAAATCATTACCATTTGCTAGGGAAACTGGTGCACCTAATAGAAAGGTGGTTTAGGATTACTGTACATGGATTCACACTATTTTTCATGATTTCACAAGTGGACTTTGAAGTTGTTGTAAACTCAGAAAAAAATTAAATCCAAGATAAAAGGCATAATGAGCTAGTATGCATCACATACTTATTATGAAATACTTACCTTGGATCAAAGCTGTTGCAGCGGTCTCCACTGGGATCGGCGACATGTAAAAAGTGGTGTAACAGGGTTTACAACCACTTTAATGGGTGTCCTTTGAAGTTTACCTCTTATGCAAGTCTTAAAAGAGATGTATGTTTTTTTTTTCTAATACCGCATACACACAACAGAACTTTCCGGCAGACTAGGTCCGAAGGGATTAGTCCGTCGGGCAATCCGACGGACTAATCCGTCGTGTGTGAGCTAGTCCGATCGTTTTTCAAAAAATAAATCCAGACCTAGAAAAAGAAAATGTTTCAAATCTATCTGATGGACTGAAATCGTGAAAACCATTTGTCTGTGTGCTGGTCCGACGGAACAAATATGACACAAGTATAGCTATTGGTACTGGCTATTGAACTTCCTTGTTTAGTCCCATTCACGTCATCACATTCAAAATTAACAGACTTTCGAACGGACTTAGTCCGTTTGTGTGTGGCCAAGTCCGTTCATTCAGAATGTCCGTCACACTCGGCCGCAAGTCCACCAGGAAGACCGTCAGACCTAGTCTGCCGGAAAGTCCGGTCGTGTGTATGTGGCATTAGAATTATACTTACCTAGGTGGTACTTGCCTCGGACTGATGCTGCATCTGTCCCCCAGTGACCCACCACCGATCACTTAGTTCTCACAGCTTCCTAGTTCTTGAGCAGAGAGATGCTGTCTGTCAGTCACCAGCTCTCTGTTCTGCAACCCCCTCCTTGCCCTCACTGGAGCGATGTGCTGGTGCCAGTCCAGGCCTGTGGGTGGATCTTGACTTTATTGTCACGATCTTACCTGAGCCTGGACTGGCTCTGTGACATCAGCTGCCATCAGGCTTCAGTACACTGATTAATGTGCTCGTCATTGTGTGCACGAATGCCAGCATGGGGATTTGTGTGTGTAAACACACAAATCCCTGTTCTGTCAGGGGAAAGGAGACTACTAAGTAGGAACAATGATATGTCTCCTCCCCCAGTCAGTCAAATCCCCATACAGTTAAAAACACTAATGAGGGAACACATTTAAGCCCTTGATCGCTCCTTAGTGTTAACCCCTTCCCTGCCAGTGACATTTACACATTAACCAGTGCATTTTTATAGCTCTGATCACTGTAGAAATGTCAATGGTCCCAAAAACATGTCAAAAGTGTCTGTCCGCCTCAATGTCACAGTCCCAATAAAAATTGAAGATTGCTAGTAAAAAAGAAAAAAAACATAAATCTATTCCCTATTTTGTAGACTCTAACATTTGCGCAAACCAATCAATATATGCTTATTGCAATTTTATTTTACCAAAAATATGTAAAAAAAAGTCATATTGGCCTAAACTGATGAATACATTTTTTTTTTATCGTGGATATTTATTATAGCAAAAAGTAAAACTCTTTTTTTTCCAAAATTATAGCTTTTTTTTGTTTATAGTGAAAAAAAAACAAAAAACGCAGAGGTGATCAAATACCACCAAAAGAAATCTCTATTTGTTGGAAAAATAGGACGCAAATATAATTTGGGTGAAATTGTCAGTTAAAACGATGCAGTGCCAAATTTTAAAAAGTGTTCTGGTCAGGAAGGGGGGTAAAATATTCTGGGGCTGAAGCAGGTAAATCCAGTAAAGCTAGTATTGTGAGTTCAACAAATTAGTGCCACATTACAAAAAGACAGGAGACTTTGAGACCTAACTTACTGGTCCTTCACACTTCCATAATGTTTGGCCAGTTAGCTCAGTCAGTTGGAGCCTAGTGCTAATAAAGCAGAAATGAGCTGTAGACTCATTAACAAACAAAATGTCAATAAGCATGTGGCATTGTGTAACACACATTACAACTTGCAAATAAACAGAAAAAGCCCCCTCTGGGATCAAGTGTTCTAAATGAAGAAGATCTGGCCCCCAACTCACATTCCATCCATCAGTATGGGTGCATAGATATGATAAACTTTGGTTTAATTAGCTTACAGGAGTTAGAACATAAAATATTATTTTTAATGTCCCATTCATTCCAGATCTTATCCAGTTTCTTGGGGGATTTCCTCATTTAATCATCAGCATTTGCCTAGTCATACATTTTCCTTAGTTGCCATGCAATTCCAATCCTTAAAAAAGCAGATGAAAAATGCACCTCTATGAACAAACCCTGATTGATGGTTGTGGGTTACAGCCCTTTGCACATTTTTCTTTCCATTATTTAAATTCACTAGAGGGATTTATGCAGTCATATTCATTGTCAATCAACCTTCTATATGGTGGAAATGACAGATGACACTTATCAAGTGATATATAGCATTTTCCTGGGAATTGTGATACATTTATGGAGAATTGGAAAACAGCATACCTGTGTTTATACTGTATATGCTCAACATTTATCAAGTCTGCATTTTTTCCCATACAAACAAGCATATACTGTATATTACACCTTAAACTTGATGTATAAAATGGTTAAAAGCATTTTTGGAATTTTGGCCACCAAAAGGGTCATTCAAAAAACTGTCTATGTTCCTTTGCCATCAGAACAGGTTCCTGCATTTTTCACCCCCAGCATCAAGTCTGTACACAAGTACAAATGTTCAATTATGAGGCTGTCGTTAATAAACAATACACTTTTTACATGGTGATATCACCACAATTATGTTACACTGAAGTCTATGGCAGAGGAGACTTATATTCTTCCCACTCGCAGATCTCTGAGAATGGATGATGTGTTGTAGGGGCAGAGCTGTGCCAAAAAAGTAGGGTTCAGTAGACAAAAGTACCCATGACTCAGGTAATTGGGGGGGGGGGCATTTTGAAGGTGAGGTATTTAGGAATGTAACCATATTTGATGTTACACTCTAAATACGGGTGTAAAATGAAATGTGGTCAGAATGTTTGAGAAAGCTTATAATAAATGTATGGTTAGCAACTACTGAATCAAAATTCCTATGGATAGGACAGCAGCTAAAAGTTTTAGATGACATCAAATGAACACAAAAATAATTTAGGCTAAAAATGCCGGACATGGCTTGGCACGTGGAGGAGATGCTCGCCTAACACAAGAGCTCCATCAGTAAAGCAGCCTTAGCGCATCTCTCTGCACCCGATCCGCTCTATAATGAGCAGGAGAAATACAGGAACACCCCGCACGAGATCCCGCCGCTTGTCGGCAGCTTACCAGGGAAGAAACATCACAGATCTCTTCAGAAATCTACCGGCGTCAGAGAGCAGCATGTCAGGAAGCAAGATGGCGATGCTGCACGTGGAGCAAGATTACAGTGAGGATTCTCAGTCCACAATTGAGAACAACGTGAAGGAAATCCGTCACCCAGACCTTCCCATCACATATGCAGGGATTTTCGAATTTGCAGCAGATATTAAGGCTGCTTTTTCAGCAGCAATAACGGACTTAAAATCTAGCATGCTTGTTCTCACAGACAAGATGACCACTGCAGAAGCGGCTGAGAGACACAGAGACAAAGCCATACACAGACTGGAAAGGGTCACCTCCTCACAGTCCTAACATCTCATCAACATTAACAAATACCTTGAGGTCCTAGACAATAGAGGAATGAGGAACATTAGGGTCAGGGGGATCCCAGAGTCGGTAGAAGCTGAACAACCCCAGACTTATAAAGGGTTTTCAACAGCTTGCTAGAATAGCCTGAGGACACAGCCATAGATTTTTTAGGAGTGCACAGAGCTCTCAGAGCCAGGGGACCAGACAACATGCCTCCACGTGACATTATCTGTTGCCTACAAAACTTTTCCCTAAAGGAAGACATTATGCGAAAAGAGCACAGAAATGATCAGATCATTTTTAATGGTGAAACTATCATGCTTTTTCATGATCTCTCACAGATTACGCTAAAGAACCGCAGAGCCCTGTGGCCTTTGTTAGAGAAGCTGAGAGAAAAGGACCTATGCTACATATGGCGCTTTCCATTTGCGCTCTTGGTAAACTACAACGGGAAACAGTACATACTTCGTTCACCAGAGAATCTTCCTGACTTCTGTTAAGTGCTTCAAATAGATCTAGTGGAGTTGCTGGATTGGTACCAGGAATTTATTCTGCCTCCTTTGAACAAGCCACAGCTCAGATCACCATTCACCTACCCTAGACAAGCACCACCCTAAAAAGATTAAAATATCTCGCCCCAGAGACTCCCAAGCAAGGACACCAAGCAACAGATGTTATTCCTCTAGAGGGACGGAAGATATCTGAAAACAGTCCTTGTAATTATAACACACTCTTCGAGAATGTAAGTACCCTCCACATATTCTGCCATTGTGATCTTAAGACCCCAAATCACCTGGTCACAGCAAACTTAAAGACAGACCAGATTAAGCTATATTGTGGTGTGGTCAAACTTATCAAACCTTGAAACCTACAGCACATGGAATGACAGATCCATATATATGCAATCTGGACTGTTAAATCCCCACAGGGATTCATGTTCTTCCGAGCCCATGTTCCTCTCACACCTAAGCCCACTTACACCCCTACAGAAGAACCCTGACTTCATACCAGGATTGGGAAACCATACTTTATGCCCCACTGAATCAAACAAACCTCTTCTGGCCATGCACTGCTTCCACAACCAGGAATTCAAAGATTACACTGCCATCAAGGCAGACAACCACCTTCCAGACTTGTCTATATGGACATATTTCCAATGCCACAGCTATCTTAATCACACAACAAAAAAGGCAAATTTCAGCAGACCATTGACAGACTTAGAATCAATTTGCAACGCAGAAGAACATATCCCAAAAGCAAGATCTCATGCCTACAGATGAATTCAAAATGGGGAGGATAACGGGGGGGTGGATTCAGAGAGCGTTGGTCAGCAGAATTGGTTTTTCCACTCACAGGTTAACAGTGGTGAAAGGCCTGCATATTTGCCCATAAATGCTGCTTGAGCACCAGAACTCAAGAGATAGCGTATAAATTGCTTACTGAATGGTATGCCACCCCAGTAAAGCTTCATACATGGTTTCCTCAACATCCGGATACTTGCTGGTGTTATAACAAGGATAAGGGCTCCTTGCTGCACATTTGGTGGCACTGCCTTGTATTAAAGCCTTTTTAGTCTGAGGTCAGAGAGTAAGTATTTCAGAACACAGAGACAAAGCTAAAGCTAGATTCGGTGGGTTGGCTCCTCCATGTCTCGGACTTCTCTGTCAAAAAGTACAAACACTCGCTTTCCAAGCATTTACAGAATGCTGCCAAAGCACTAATTCCTCTCTACTGGAAGTCTACACGCATTCCAACCATCCAGGAATGGTTACACAAAGTGTCTGAGGTCTGCGAGATGGAGGAGGCAATTGCTCAGACGGGTGACAACGCTAAACACTTTCATGATACGTGGTTGCCATTTAAATGCACGTTAATGTCTATCCAGTCTATCGGACTATCCTTATTTAGAAAAATGCTATGAAAGGATCTTTCATTTAAGATCCCAAATAAAATTAGTGATGTATGGGATGAACACTACTACTGCAACACTATCCTCTTTCTAATCTTTGCTCTTTCAAAACTAACCACTTTTTTTTTTAAATGTTTTAGTTTCTATTTTTTGTTTTTGAAACAATACAAGTCTTCATCTGTTAATATGTGGATGAACCAAAAAGAACATGCATTACACCATCTTACCGTAACATAATATTACCTTGTTTATTCATAAGTACTCTTAAATACTTTGTATTTGTATGTGCTTTAAATGGAGCCACGACTCCATATCTGTTCCTTTTTTATTTCAATAAACTTGATGTTTAAAAAAAAATAAAAAAAATAAATGCCCCAAAATTAAGAACAAAGGCTTGATTATCCTAATAACAAACAATCAGAATAAAAGTGCAGTTTCCCAAACTGAACCTAATGTTTCTTTAGTTGCTCTCCTTATATCTTTGCCGTTTTCCTTATAGTAGCTGCTAGTTGACTAACATGCTTTGTAAAAGCGCCCCAATTCCCTTTTAAGCCTGTTGCCAATAGTAGTTGGTAACACCACCCCCAGAGAATCTTCACATTTGTCTGAACAGTGGATCTTGAATCTTTCACCTTTCAAATCCATGGAGGAGGTGAATCTGAGCCTCATCCCTGGTTCAAAAATCCCAAAATGGTTTATACGTAAACGCCCTCTGCCCTCACTAAGTATAAACACAAGCGCTTAATTACACATGCTGTGTGTGTCTATTGGGGGCTGTGGAATTATGGACTCAGCAGCTGCCTAATTGATCATTCCTAAAAATGAATTTCATAAAGTAAAACACACAAATTTTCAGTCAACAGATGAGAAGTCATAAAACCTAACTCCTAACTGCCCACTGCTGTCCAGAACAGCAGCGCTAAAAAAAATTATCAAACAATACACTCCTTATTGAGTAAATATTCGCTGACTCTCAATTACAAGATGCAATTTGATGTGCAATATATATTACACACACACACTCATTAAAAATAATTCATTAACTACACATCATCATAACTGTGTACACAAATAATCCAAAAAACGACTAAAGGAATTCTCCAGAGTGAATTCTTTATGTTGGAATTTATTCACCACCACCGTGTTTGCCACACCACCTTCACACGTGAATTCCACACAGGAGGCTAGTGATCAGTGGAGGCCCCCTTTGGTAATATTCTTACCGAAATGCACCAGTGAAATCAGCATATCACACATACATTATCCTCATCGGCACTGGTTTTTGGCTATTTGTCTCCTCCTGTTTAATCTTGTTGTCACTATAACTTCAGTACTTCCCATGTTTGTTTGCACATAAAAATGGAACCATATATAGCGTAATTCCGTCAAACAACAGTTAATTTTATTGCAATAAACAGCCAAATAAAAACTCACAAACACAATCCTTCAATAGGCATAAAATTACAAGACTCAGCGGGATCATCAGGTTCTTTGCGATTCACCACATTGCTCACCCATCCCTTGGAATCTGTGCAGTCCACACAAATTACACTCCTCTGGTCTTGTCCACTATCGTTCACCATATATTATACCGGTGCATTTCGGTAATATTATTACCAAAGGGGGCCTCCACTGATCACTAGCCTCCTGTGTGTGGAATTAACGTGTGAAGATGGTGTGGCAAACACAGTGGTGGTGAAGAAATTCCAACATAAAGAATTCACTCTGGAGAATTCCTTTGGTCGTTTTTTGGACTATTTGTGTACACAGTTATGATGATGTGTAGTTAATGAATTTTTTTTAATGAGTGTGTATGTAATATATTTGCACATCAAATTGCATCTTGTAATTGAGAGTCAGCGAATATTTACTCAATAAGGAGTGTGTTGTTTGATAATTTTTTTAGCGCTGCTATTCTGGACAGCAGTGGGCAGTTAGGAGACCGTTAGGTTTTATGACTTCTGTTGACTGAACATTTGCCTGGTTCAAATATGGTTGAACTCTAAACCAACACAATGCATACCGTTTACAGATATTCTAAGTCATATATGAGTAGACTTTGGAAGATTATATTTGAAGGAATAACACATCAAAACATAATTAGCACATAATGGAAATTAATAACAGGTTTTTTTTTTTTTTTTTCTAAAATGCATATTGGATTATATTTTGTTACATAATTTATCTTTAGGATGTTAAATTTATGTTCAGCTTTTTTATTTAGAGAATGTTAATAAAATAATTATAATCATGTAAATACTTTTCTATTACTATTAGCAAATAAGTGCAAGTTCTTTAAAGAGATAATTACAATGTTATTAAACACAAGAACAAAAATGTAATATATTGCAATTTACCAATCAGTAAATGTGGTGGCTGTATTTATTTATTTTTTCAGGCTAAGAACATTTTCAATAGGTACATAAAATCTATGTCGAACTAGCAAAAATATACTGCAAATGAGCTGCACTGAAGGCAGAAGAAATGCTATATTTTTTCTGTAAACAATCACCCTCCCTTACAATGGGGATGGGGATGAACAGAGGAAGATATGCTAGTCCAACCTGGGTGACAACCATTGCTCTCTTCATAGAAGCACTAGGGTGAGTAAGTATAACTACACAGAGACAGGATCTGTGTCATTTATAGAATTACTAGGTGAACAAGGGAAAAAACCCAATAAAAGAAAACAAATGCAGCAGCTTTATCTCACACCTGTTAAACTGCAATATACACTTTTTTTTTGTTGTGTGGCTTAGCCACTTCAATACTAGGCACTCCCCCCAGGACAATTTTCAGCTTTCAGTGCTGTCACATTTTTAATGACAAGTGCGCGGTCATGCAACACTGTACCCAAACTAAATTTTTATCCTTTTCTTCCCACAAATAGAGATTTCTTGCGGTCATATTTGATCACCACTGGGGTTTTTATTTTTTGCTAAACAAATTTAAAAAGTCTTTCAGTTATAAAATGTTGTTTTCTCCTTCACTGATGAAGAGGCACTAATATGTAGAATTGATAGGCACTGATATGCAGCACTGATAGGCACTAACAAGTGGCACTAATGGGCAGTACTGACAGTCATTCCTGATGGGCACTGATTGGCATCTGTGAAAGGCACTGACATGCGTTCCTGATGGGCACTGATTGGCATTTTGATGGCCACTCACTAGAACTTTGGTGGGCACCTTTGATGGGGCTGAGCTGATAATCAATGTGCTTATTATCAGCGCAAACCAATTGGAGGCTATGTCTCAATTTCTATCCTCACATGTGGAGAGTGTCTTTATTAATCTGGATGGAGATTGGCGTGTACAAGAGGCTCTCCAATAACATCTAATAAGGCGATATTTGCCAGACATGAGAGTGAATGGCAAGAGCATCTGGTGAGCTTTATTCTTAAGGAAGTGTAATTGGAACACATCATTTTGGTGAAGGATTTTGGTGGATCAATGAGATTTTGTCATCTTTTCATCACTTTAAGTAGTACTGTATTACCATATTGATTTGCATATGTTGGAGCATATATATAATATATAGTTTATATATTTTTTTGGATATGTCATACAGACACTTTTATGTATGGGTGTTTTATGTTGATCTTTTCAAAATGCTAATATTTAGGAGATTCATTTTGCATGCTACTGTGGAATTACATCTCTCTCTCTCTCTTTTTTACGTTGACATTTGTGTCACCTCATTACATAATACTGTACACTATCACTGTACTAACACTGGCTGGGAAAGAGTTAACATCTAGGGACAATCAATGGGATATCTGTGTGCCCAACCATGTGTAATGTGTGCTGTTTTTAGTTACTGATCTGGCTGTTCACAGTACACAGAGTTCTGTGTTTTTGTAAGCACAGAACTCTGTGTGATTGGCCACAGCTGATCAGCTGTTGGTAGCCGATTTCAGCCAGTGATTTTGGCTGTAAACTCCTGCTGTGTCCAATCATAGCATGGACTGGCAGGAGGGACACACATGCATGCTCCAAAACCGGAAAGAAAGGCTGTGACATAACAGTATATCACCCAGCCTGATTGGCTAAATCTACTAGTGCTTTTTCCTTTACAGTATTTTTTTATACTTGTTTTAAAAATAAATAATGTGCCGATAAAAAGGTTTAGGTGGACATTTTAGTGAAATGTAACACTTTTAGTAGTTAAGAATTAGATTTATTAAAGAGGTCTACACATCTGTCGATATGAAGGAAAACTGAGGAGAAAAGAGGGGTAGAGAAACTGGGAAGGGGGGTGTAAAGAAAAAGAATGTAGAAAAGGCCAAAATTGTTTAGGGTTTTTTATTTCATGGGTAAGTATTATTTTTATACAGGATGTATATAGCACCAACAGTTTATGTAGTGATTTACAATGTCGAGGGGGAACAACACAATTACAATACAGTTCAATACAGAAGGAGTAGGAGGACCATGCTCATGGAACTTACAATGTAAAGGGAGGGAGAGGTGGCACAAAGAGTAATAGCTGCAGGGCGTGATCTGATGGAGAAGACTCATGTACAGTTCTTAGCCCTTGTACACACGGTCAGACATTGCGACAACAAAATCCGTCGGATTTTGTTTGACGGATTTTGTCCGAAACTGGTGTTATATACACACGGTTGGACAAAGTTGTCGGAAAATCTGATCGTTCGTAACATGATGACGTTATTTAGTTAGAACGGGATTATGTTCAGGCTAGTAGCCAATAGCTTTGGTCTAGGAATTTGATCTGAGCATGCGTGGCACTTTGTCCGATCGGAATTCTCTACAAACGATTTTTATATCCAGCTCTCAAACTTTGTTGGTCGGACATTCCAACGGAAAAAGTCAGATGAAGCCCACAGATGGTCTGATTATCCGACAACACGGTCTGGTCAGACATTTTTCGTCGGAATGTCCGACCGTGTGTACAAGGGCTAAGGTGGAGGCAATGTAGGCTTCCCTGAATGTGTTTTCAGGGATTGCTTAAAAAGGTGAACAAGGTGGGGGCTGACCAGACATACTGGGGCAGGAAGTTCCAGAGGATGGAGGAGGCTCTGGAGAAGTCCTGCAGGTGAACATGGGAGAAAGTAACAAGGGAGCTAGAGAGTAGGTGGTTTCCGGAGGAGCAGAGAGGACAATTTGGGCTAGATCTGCAGATGAGGTTGTTGATGTAGTTGGGGGGGGCGATGTTGTGGATGGCCCTGTATGTTTTGGTTAATATTTTGAATTGTATAGGGTAGGGTAGGGGAAGCCAGTGAAGGAACTGACAGAGAGGAGCACCAGTCTTGGATCGGTGAGTAAGGTGTATTAATCTAACAACATTCATAATAGACTTAAGAGAGCATAGCCTATGTAAAGGTAGGAAAGTGAGGAGAGAGTTGGACCGTATATGCTTTTACCTCCCATGTGTAAATCTAAAATCTATGAAATAGTAAGCAAATAGGAATTTCACTGAAAAAAAAAAACACACACACAATAACATTACATTTCTAGTATAAGTATATATTTGTAATAAGCCATTTAAATATATAACCTTATAACATGCTTTATGACCATGTAAATTCAAGGCAAGAATAGCTATTTTACAGCATGTTTGAAACATCTACAGGCAGAGGTATTTATGAGCTGTAGGTTTAAGAGCCTATGGAAAATGTATCTGTTACCTCTAAAAACCTAATCTTTAGAGACCTATAAATACTGCTTGGGACAAACTATTATTTCACCAATAACTGGGGAGCCACATATAACATCAATTTCCCATGAATTCTAGATGAGAACTGAGCAATCCAGACATTTATAGGAATATTCCGTTTTTTTGAGAGGTGTAAAATTCTGTCAAATAGCAATTTATATTTAGAACCGCAAAAGCAACCTACAATAAAATATACCACTGTAATCATGTTATGTTCTCCAAATGTATGTTTTCATGGCACTATCCGGTTGAAGCACCTCTCCTGGGGTTAAAGGTCAGCTACATAGGATCGTCCAAATAAGTAGACTTCACAGCAGAAAATTGATTTTAGGCTGACACACTGTTTTATTAAAAAGGTTCCAGAATGAAATAAAGGAAAAGAAGTGAAAATAAAGCCAGCCAGGCAGCTAGTAATAGACTGTATATCAAATTAAGGGATGAGCAAAATTACAGATCCTTTCCCACAATTTACTGCGACAATGAACTTCTTATAAAGCCTTTCTCACTAAAAAATAACTGAGAGTTAAATACCTGCCACATATCCATCCTTTATAAACATATTTAACAATTAGTAACATACACAATTTGAGATGAACTCCAGATAAGTTAATAAAACAACTTCACGCAGAGAGGAATTAAAAAAACAACAACAAATGCAATATTAAAAGTAACTAGTATACTATAAGTGCCAGAATTTGACTAAGAATTTGCATTTTGCAATTCCCTGGACAGCAGAGCTTAGACTGGGAAGGAGATAGACAGTGCAAGGATGCAATCAATTGTGCTACAGTGCTAACAAGAGATACTTTAAGCAGAAAGACAGCAGAGTGACAGAGAGATCTATAGCTGGCTATCGCAGTAAGAAGCATTGGAAGGTTGTCTATGGGCTGGTTGGTAAGTTAAGCTTGGTGTTTTCCTCGTTTTATCCTTGGCCTTGTTTGTACCCATTAGCCTTCTAATGCTTCTTACTGCGATAGCCAGGTATAGATGGGAGCAAGTGTCTCTTTTCTATCACTGTCATGTTTTTTGGTCAGGCAATGCACTGACACCCTTGCAGCCATTGTGCTATATTCTGGGTGTTCAGTGTGCCCCTGTACCTTGAAGAATTGGTGGCTCCCCTGCAGTCCACCTGCTCTCCCTATCCATCAGAATGCATGCAATGCCTCCACTGTGGGGACACTTATAAGTTAGTGTTAGGTACCACAGATACCAGGGTGCCTTGATGAGGCTCCGTGGCTTATACATGCATTTGCGGGCTGGAGGTAAGTTAAGTTTGTTTTTTTCTTTGGATTAATATCTGGAGGGAGCCCATCCCTCAAAATTATAGGTATGCACTGGACTTAGAGTGTGAGCTAAGAGGGGAGCTAAGAAAGCCATAATTGAGGGGGAATAAGCCCACACTATATAAGGCTGCATGCACGTCGGCCCCGTGTAGTGTGTTGTTGGCATGGACGGAGAGAGAGTGTAATTTAGATTGAGCAGGCAGGCAGTTTATTCAGTTAGCTGCAGTGTATTTAATATATATATTTTTTTTTAGATGTGTGCAGAGTGAAATATTTTGTTTCGGAAATTTCATTTTCGTCCGAAAAATAAATTTATTTAGTTACTCCCGAAATTCGTTTTTATTTAGTTTTTCATAAAAAAATTGCATTCGTCCGAAAATCCACATGAATTACGGTCGAATCTGTCTTTGAAGGCTTATGGTGTCTGTCGAATGTGTAAAGAAGATTTGACGGAGCTGCTAAACTCTATATAGCCTATAGGCGGAGCATTTGACTCCGGAAATGTAGGATTGCAGCGTCGTACTGTTTCGATGCTCCGTCGAATATTATAAAAAACGTGTGTGTTTTTCGTTGCTTTGTCGAATCTCCGTAGTTCATGTTGATTGAATGGTCTAAGTCTCACAGTGTCAGATGTCAGATAGTGAGTGACTGATAATAACGAATGTGGCGGCAACCCATTGTGAGAGCAACATGGAGGCATTGGAGGACATTCCTGGGCCATCTACAAGTGTTTCTCTATATATATTATATACTCGTTCAAACTAGTGATAGCAATCACTGATCAGACAGGTAACAAGATTCTATAATAATAAATCCCCCCCACAACACAGGCAGCCTCTGAGGCTATCACAACAACACTAGCAGCAACACTAGTATCACTATAAGGTTCTCACACTAACACAATAGCCGCAGATTATTAGGAAAAAGTTGAACTGTAGCTTGCTTCACTATTGTTCTGCTGCTGTGCTTATGCTTAATAATAATTCAGGTTCTCTGACAAGTGACAATTCAAATGGACCAGCTAAGACTGACTGTCTTCTGAGATGATTCAGTGTCTGTGTCTTTCTCTGATAGCAATCGTAAATGAAAGTAAGTTGACTGTACGTGTGTACTTAGTTCTAGCCATTTTTAAATTGTAATTTTTATTAATTTTTAAAGCAAAAACAAAAACAATACACTAAAGCATTAGAAAAATCAGAAAATATAGAAAGATATAGATCAAGATGTAAGGCATACGTTACAACAAACAGAGAAAAATGTCCACAAACGCAGGCACAAGAGTGAACTGCGTATCCATATCTCGTACCATAAATAACAAACAGTCGATGAAAAGCGAACAAACTATTCTGAGCATCAAAAGGCCGGAGGCCAAAAAGAGGTAAAAAAAAAAACGGACATTCACATGGTCAAGATAGTATGTCCCCGGGAGGGGAGGGGGCCAAGACAGGGTAGGGAAAGGGGGGGGGGGGACGGAAGCTATCAACAAAGGGCCCCGATCGGTAGCTGCAGTCAGATGGACGTACCGGCAGG
The DNA here is from genome assembly GCF_037356315.1 of Lithobates pipiens. Lineage (NCBI taxonomy): Eukaryota > Metazoa > Chordata > Amphibia > Anura > Ranidae > Lithobates > Lithobates pipiens. The sequence continues at coordinate 138,069,712 of NW_027507787.1, read as the reverse complement.
GGGGGCCCCATATGCTGATCGATCCCAGGGTTCCCACACTTTTTCGAACTGGGGTACCAAATCGTGCACCGAGGCTGTCAAATACTCCATTCTCCGAATTTCAGACACCAGTTGGAGTAACCTAGGCCAGGGGGGAGTTGCATTGGACAACCAACACAATGGGATAAGCCTCTTAGCAGCAAGCAAAATGTAGGAAACCAGTCGATTGGTGTTTTTAGGTATACCTGGTATAGGGAGACCCAGCAAGCAATATAGGGGATCAATCGGGAGGGATACCCCCGTCACCTCCACCACCAAAGACCCCACCGCTATCCAGAAAGGCCGTATCAAAGGGCATGTCCAGAAGATATGGAACAATGACCCAACATCAAGGCCACATCGCCAACAAGATGACGAGACTGAGAGATCGTATTTGTGGATGACATCGGGGGTCTTATACCAAAACATAAGGATTTTTATTGCTGTTTCCCTTTGCGTAACACACCTAGAGGATTTGAAAGTAGAGGACCAAATCCTATCCCACGTCTGCAGGGAGATAGGCTTGTCCAACATCTGAGACCATCTACTCATATACAGATGTGTAAATTCAGTTAGAGGGGTCGACTCATGGAGGATGCGGTGTATAGAGGAAATTAAATTAAGTTGATGTGGACCTTGAGCGCAGAGATGCTCAAAAGCTGTGGGGGTGTCAAGGGTTAAGGTCGGGGATTTAGAGTTAAAGAAGTGTCTCACCTGTAGGTAGAAGTAAAACGAATGTTTGGGAATGTCATATTTTTCTCGCAAGGTCTCAAAGGTGTGAAGTCTACGGGAGACAGGGTGTACCAGGTTTCTAAGTTGGAAAAGAGGGGGATCTAGCCACGGGGAAATCCTACCCATGGACAATCCATCAGGGATATTAGGATTAAATAAGACATTCGTAAGGGGGGGGCAAGCCGAAGAGAGGGAGTACTTTTTGTTACACTTTTGCCACAAGTCCAAGGTAAATGACATTGGGGCAGTACATTGACGTCTGAGGGTGGAGGGTAGTGGGGATGGTGCGCCCCAGATCAAGGAGCATGGGTGAACCGGATACAGGACCCCCTTTTCAATAGAAGCCCACCGACTCGTGGCATTCAGAGAGGACCAGGTAGCAATAATTCGTAAATGGGTAGCTTGATAGTATTTCACAATATCCGGAGCACCCAACCCCCCCCGACCCGCGGGCGCAAACACCACAGAGCTGGCAAAGCGATGAGACCTATCAGCCCAAATAAATTTAAGGAAACGTCGTCTGAGAAGTTTAAGCTGAGGGGACGGAACGGCAACTGGCAGTGTCTCAAAGTGATAGAGTAGTCTGGGCAAGACTGACATTTTAAGGACGTTGACCTTGCCTAGCAGGGATAGAGGGTATTTAGACCAGGTCAGTAGTGAATTATTTATATCCTGAAACAGGGCAGTAAAGTTTGCACGGAACAGGTGGGAATAAGAAGGGGTCAGGAAAACCCCCAGGTACTTGAGTGAATCACTGCACCATCTGTAGGGGTAAGATTCTTTTAGTCTAGAAAGTTGTGTGGCAGGGATGTGTATCGGGAGGGCCTCAGTCTTAGAGGTGTTAACCTTGTACCCAGAAATACCCCCAAAGGATGTTAGTATCTTGTGCAAAGAGGGGAGGGATATCTGGGGGTTGGTAATCGTTAGCAGTACGTCGTCAGCAAAAAGTGATAATTTGTACTCTCCCTGTCGCATCACCACCCCGCGAATATCTGGATGAGAGCGTACAGCCTCGGCCAGGGGTTCCAGACATAAAATAAATATTAGCGGAGATAGAGGACACCCCTGCCGAGTACCATTCAACAGGGGGAAGCGAGGCGACAGAAAGGACGACATCTGAACCTGAGCAGTGACCGTTGAGTACAAAGCCTCCAGTGCCCTCAAAAAAGGGCCCCGAAACCCATAAACCTTGAGCGCGGCGAACATATAAGGCCAGCTGAGCCTATCAAAGGCCTTTTGGGCGTCTAAGCTAAGTAGGAGTGCTGGTGTGTTGGTCCTATCCAAAAGATCGACCAGGTTGATCGTGCGGCGGGTGTTGTCACCTGCATGTCTGCCAGGCACAAACCCCACCTGGTCCCTGTGGATAAGTTTGGGGGCAAGAACCGATAGCCGGGAGGCAAGAATTTTAGTAAATATTTTGTAGTCAGAATTCAGAAGGGCTATGGGCCTATAATTATCTGGGATGGAGGGATCCTTACCCGGTTTGGGGATCACTGAGATGAAGGAGTGTGAGAAATGTGGATGGGGATGGGTCCCCTGTAGTAAGGTATCGAATAGGGTGAGCATGTGAGGTCCCAAAATGTCTAGATAGGTTTTATAGTAGAAATAGGGGAGTCCATCAGGACCAGGTGACTTATGCGATGGAAGATCCCGCACTACATCAGAAAGCTCCTCCGCCGATACCGCCATATTAAGGGTCTCCAGATCGCTCGAAGAGAGTTTGGGGAGTTTAAGATTGGAGAAGAAGGCTCTAAATTTCTCTTGTGTAAAGTGGAAATGGTTTTCCGGGGAAAGACAGTTGTAGAGTTTATGGTAAAATTTTCCGAAAATGTTTGACATTTCACGAGGACAATAGGTCCTAGATCCGTCAGGTCGTGAAAGAAACTCAGGGAAAGAATTGAGTGCACGTGGGCGCAATTTGTTGACTAGCATTGTATGAGGTTTATTGGAAAATTCGTAGAATTTCTGCCTCATCCAAAGCAGCGATTTGGCTGCCCGGTTGAGTTGTGCTGTTTTAATCTGTTCCCTAAGGAGAGTGACCCTCCGGAGTCTTTCCACCGTGGGGGCGGCCAGGAGCTTCCGTTCAGCCGTGAGAAGAGCAGAGGTTAGTGATCGGATAAGTGCGGACCTATCCCTCTTCAATCTAGAGCTTTCTGCAATACATGCGCCTCTGAAGACGGCCTTATGGGCCTCCCACAGGGTGGAAAAATCCGGGACCGACCCAGTGTTCAATTGGAAAAATTCCGTGAGACTCTTCGCAAGGACCGCGCGAGAGCTCTCAGAATGTAGGAGGTGGCTGTTAAGCCTCCAGTGACAGGATCTAGGATGAGCCTGAGTGAGCAAGAGGTCTAGGGTAATGGGGGCATGATCAGACCAGGTAATCGGTAGCACCTCAGAGTCGACCATGTGTGGGATGAGAGGGGCGGAAATAAGAAAGTGATCGAGCCGCGAGTACATTTTATGGGCTGGAGAATAAAAGGTGAATTGCTGAGCTGTGGGATGCTTGATCCTCCATGAGTCGAAGAGCCGATGGGACCTGATGAGCTGGCGGAAAGAGGTGGCTTGGGAAGTCAGCTTCCTGGAGGGTGTGGATGAGAACAGAGTTTTCCTATCCCTGGAGGGAGACATGACCAAGTTAAAATCCCCCCCAACTATCATGAAAGGCTGGGATGGGCAATGAGGGGAGTCAAGCAAGGTACTAAGGAAGTCAAGCTGCCCAACGTTAGGGGCATACAGGTTGACAAGGGTCAGGGAGGTGTTCAAGTGCTAACATTCTAAAACTAGGTACCTGCCATGGGGATCTGCATGGGATTTTGTAACCTTAATAGAGCACGACTTCTTAATCAAAATTGCAACCCCTGCCTTGCCTGTGGGGTCAGAGGCCAGGAAGGAGGTAGGGAAATGTTTGGAGGCAAATTTAAGGGAGCCATCCGCTTTAAAATGAGTTTCTTGCAGCATAATCACGTCCGCACCGGAAGACCTGAATTCCTTCAGGGCCAACCAGCGCTTACGTATGGAACCTAGGCCTTTAACATTATAGGACAGAATTTTTAAAGCCATAAGGATGCGTTATTAAGATAAGCAATGGTAAGTACCTGAGAGTAGTGGCACAGCCAATAGTAAACAACATTATAGTAAACAACATTATACTGGAGCATCATTGAAGAAAATGCGACTTCGGCGTCAGATATACCCCGGCAAAGAGAAAAAAATAGGAGCGCCCAGAGCCAGGATAGCCTGAGGCCTAACCAACCTTTATAGTGCATAGGAGAATAATAATGAAACTGAGCTCTACAAGTGGACACAGTAGAACATAAAGCATTAGTAAAATACAGTAACAGAAACAACAAAAAATAAGCAGCAAATATAAAAATAAAAAGAGCAGAAAAAAAGAAAAAAACATTAGCATGGCCTGAGGGCGTCATGCGCCTCAGGGGACCTAGGAAGTCAACCCAGGTCGAGAGGGTCATGGCCGGGCGAGCACCAGGGGTGGTCGGACTGAAAAAATGGAAGGGCCATCAACTCTCCGTATGAAATCGTAGATGAACAAATAGCATTAACAACCTATAGTTCACGTGGAAAAAACAACAAACAAACGGAGCCCCATGGGGTGGGGAAAAAAGTCCCATCTTGACGGATCAAGGCAAAGGACAAACAGATTGATGCCACAGCAACAGGAACTTCTCCCTTCCCGTACACAGGAGGAAGGGAGAAATAAGAGGGTCAAAGTAGCAAATAAACTGAACCACAAGAGAAGTGTCGAAAGGATTCAGGGAGGTTGCTTGGAGAACCGTGGGCGCTGAGGTGTAGAGAGGTGCCTCTTGGTCTTGCTTCGCACTGGCGTCCAGATGCGACTTGGAGTGTTGGGTAACGGGCGAATCTGGACTTCAGCAGGGTGTATGTCCTCCTCAGGGAGGGGAGGAAGACCAAGGTTCTTTAAGAAGGTTTCGCCTTCCGGAAGGTCCCGTAAGACGTGCTGAGTTCCATTTTTTGACACCATCAAGCGAAAGGGAAACCCCCAGAAGTATGGGACCTTGTGGTGTTGCAGATGGGAGGTGATCGGCCGAAGGTTCCTACGTTTAGCCAGAGTGATGGGAGAAAGATCACTGAAGATTTGCAGTTTCACCCCTTGGTAGGTTATTTGAGGTTTATTGCGTGTGGAGCGGATCAGTGCCTCCTTGCTTTCAAAAAAGTGAAACCGGACAACAACGTCCCTGGGTCTGGCTCCAGCTGGAGGCTTGGGGGCCAGGGAGCGATGTGCTCTGTCAAGGCGCCAGTCTATGTCCACGACCGTGGGGGCCAGGGTGTTGAAAAGGCCCAGGAGGTAAGAACGTAGATCAGAATCGCCCACAGTCTCCGGGATACCCCTAAAGCGTAAGTTCTGGCGTCTCTCTCTATTCTCCAGGTCCTCCTGTTGCAGCTGTAGTTGGGAGACAGAGAGGCGGAGGTTGTGATTGTCTTCTTCAACGGCTTGGACATAGCTAACCATCTCGTCAAACTTATTTTCAAGTGTGTCCGTACGCTCACCCAGCTGGTTGATCTCCTTTCTCAGTTCCACCGCAAGCTTATTTACCTCGGCCGAGACATTAGTCGTGATCTGTTGAAGTAAAAGGTGCAGCTTGGCGTCCAATTTGGCATCCAAGATAGCAGGGGTAAGAACCCCCTGCGCTGAGGGGGGACCCGGTTCAGGGGTCTGGAGGGCATTAGCCAAGGAGGAGCCAGAGCCCTCAATCCCAAGAGTTGGATCCAGAATGGCGAAGGGATCCGGCGGAGAATGAGAGGGCGCAAGTTGAGATCTGGTGACAAAACGATCCATGATAGGCCCTGTCTGTTGTTGTTCAGGGATATGCTTGTAATGTTCCTGCTGCTGACCGATTTTTCCCATGGGGTGCTTTGGTACTGTAGAGATAAGAGAAGCTTACCCCCGGATCTAATAGTAGCTAGCGTTGTTTAGCGGGGGTCGTGGAGAGTAGATGGGCCCCCTAACTCATTTAGGAGCCACGGAGGTTAAAGTTGATCGTGGTCATAATAATTGCTGGCGACAGATACAGTCAGTGTCAGGAGGCTTATTTTTGTTTTAACTCCTTCACCCTGTGGAGCTATGGCAATGGGAGCTATGAAAATCTTGGTGTAGCAGGGTGTAGCAAGATGGCCACCAGGAACCAATATAGGCCGAAGCCAGGGTCTCGCCTGAAGGATGTTGCCAGGGATGATTGTTGCCTGATGAAACGGTAACAGGATAGCAGTGAACCAGTCCTCATAAGCCCCCAGGGGTGGCCTAGCAAGGGATCCTCCTGACAGTGTGGGGAGGGGGGGAGGAGAGGATTTGAGGGAAGCAGGCAGATGGAAGTCCAACTATCCCCACAGGGGACTCACCAGGCCGGAGGGGTGCAGGGCAGGCGATCCCAAGAGCCTCCTGTGTGCAGCGGTGTAGCTGTGCAGCGATGCGGCGGCCGAGTACGTCTCCGCCGGGATGCCTGGTTCCGCCGCCGGGCAGCCCCGCAGGAAAGTCCGGGGATTGTGGAGGCCTAGTAGGCCGCAAGATGGCGGCCGGCGCGGCGGCCCCCAGCGGCCAGAACGGATCGAATCCCGCGGTCCTTGATCAAGATATAGCCACCAAATGCACCCTGTCCTGTGGAGAGGCTCCCGAGGAGCAAGATGAGGTGCTTATTGTGCACCTAGGGCGTCCTGGAGCAGAGGATGGTGCCAGATTGTGAGAGGCCTGGCGGAGCTCTGCTAGAAAGCGTCCGTCCTCGGTCCCGGCCGGCCACGCCCCCCAGTTCTAGCCATTTTACTGCTCCTCCTCTTTGGTTACAATCAGCCAATAACATTCATTATCATCATTATTTTTATTTTACTTCCCCCACCCAATTCCAGAATCTTTTCTCTCTGTTGAATCTTATCTCTATATAATCTTGGACTAATAGAGTAAGGTTAGGCACATTCGACCACAGGTTCAATAGACACAGATTGTTATTGTTAGAGTCACGTCGAATCTCCTATTCTATATCGAACTGTTTTAACAATGAAAACGAAAATAAAGCATTTATGTTGGATGTTTAGTTTTTCGGATTCTGCGCTTTCGTTATCGTTTGTCAAAACTAAAATACATGAAATTCGGACGAAAACGAATGCACATGTCTAATATCATATACATACATATATATATATATATATATATATATATATATATATATATATATATATATATATATATATATATATATATATATATATACTGTGAGGGGGTTCGCTCGGTAGCGGGTGTGTGTGACCCCCTGGATGGGTTCACAACACAAAGTCAGGCACAGCAGACAGCGGTGTAGGTGCAAAAAACAAAAGATCCGGTTTATTTAGGCTACATGCAGTGATACATATAACAGCCAAACAAAATAAAACAAGAAAATAAATCCTGGTCAGCTTGACCTCTAACTACACACGTAGACTCCCTGTCTAACAACTGGGTGCAGCCTTGTGCTGCCCCAGTCCCTGTCTCTATTGTAGGGGTTTGCCACACAGGCGTTAACTCACCGCACAGAACAGATCTCAGACTCCCCAGTCTATACACACAAAACTGGTTCCAGGATGGAGCATCTCCCTATGCATGCTGGGGTTTTTTGTAGAGGTCTTAATGAGCCCACTTACTACAGCTGGGCTCATTAACTCTTCCCCTCTAATTGTAAAAGTCTGCATAAAGCCTGAATCTAGGACACACATATTTCCCATCCTGAATACAACCAGGTGATTTTACCTGCATGCTGCCACAATATATATATATATATATATACACACACACACACACACAGTCTGGTGTATATATATATATATATATATATATATATATATATATATATATATATATATATATATATATATACACACATACACACACATACATACACACCGGTATATATATTATATATATTTACTTTTTCTTCTTTTACATTTTTTTTTAACATACTGTGACCAAACCAATAAAGGGTTACCATAGTAACATTGTAATACTCTGAGGAGATAAACAGGATTTTTCTTTTATACACTATAATCACTTAACAGTAGGGATGAGCCGAACACCCCCGGGTTCGGTTTGCACCAGAACTTTTGAACGGGCCCCAAATTCGTACGAACGTTAGAACCCCATTGAAGTCTATGGGACTTGAACGTTCAAAATTAAAAGTGCTAATTTTAATGGCTAATATGCAAGATGCTGTCCTAAAAAGGGTTTGGGGACCTGGCTCCTGCCCCAGGGGACATAGGGCAATGCCTAAAATGTTTTTAAAAATGGCCGTTTTGGCGGGAGCACTGATTTTAATGAAATAAAGTGAAAAAAAAGTGAAATATTCCTTTAAATATGGTGCCTGGGGGTTGTCTATAGTATGCCTGTGAAGTGCCACGTGTTTCCTGTGTTTAGAACAGTCTCTGCACAAAATGACATTTAACGGAAATAACGTCATTTCAAACTGCTTGCGGTTTTAATGTTATATCTGGTTCCTGCAATATGGTTGAAAATCATTGAGAAAAATGGCATGGGTAGCCCTCCCTGCCCTTTACCAGCCCCTTTGGGTCTTGTACGGATATTAAGGGGAACCCCGTACCCATATTAAAAAAAGGAAATACGTGTGGCCCCCATGCCCTATATACTCAGACCAGCAGTATACAGGCGGTGCAAACAAGACAGGGACTGAGTAGATTTGTTGTGTTAAGTTGAATCTGTTTGTAATTTTCAACTGGTACATTTTTAAAGTGTAGCTCCAGTCAAAAAAACAATTTTTAAGCTTTTTGGAAAACATAGGGAAGGGTTATCACCCCTGTATAAATTGTTTTGCCGTCCGTCTTTTTTCATCTCACTTGATGTTTTCTCCTTTCGTTTGCAGTAGGAGATGTTTGTAAGTTGGATGTTTGAAAGTAGGGGCCTGCCCTATATGCTCTGCAGAAATGGTGGAACAAGGTGTTGGTTTTGCCACAACATTGTAAGCCCTCAAAGTGACTCTTGCTGGGCGCTGGAGCGCCCTGCTGTGAACGATTATATCAAGAATTGTAATTACATGCCATTGTTGAACAGTGGTAGAAAAATTGACCTTTGGTGGTTGTGGTGCTGGTGCCACAACACTATAAGTCCTCACAGTTACTCTGGGTGGGCACAGGAACGGGCCCTCCTGTGAAAAATTATATCAAGAATTGTAATTACATGTCCCTGTTAAAAAGGGTCAGAAAAATTGGGCCTTAGGCACTGGTGCCACGACACTGCAACCTCTCCCATATACTCTAGCTTTAGTGCAGGAATTATCCCTGCCGCAAAGCATTGCATCAAAAATTGTAATTAAACGCCATTTTAAACAGGGGCAGAAAAATTGGGCCTTAGGCACTGGTGCCACGACACTGCAACCTCTCCCATATACTCTAGTTTTAGTGCAGGAATTAGCCCTGCTGCAAAGCATTGGATCAAAAATTGTAATTAAATGCCCTTGTTAAACAGGGGCAGAAAAATTGGGCTGATGGCATCACCCAGAATCAAAAATGTTCTTCCAACATATCAGCGGAGGAGGAAGAGGAGGCTCTGGGGCTTGACTCTGGAGCTTGACTCTGCCCCGCTGCCCATGGCTCTGGGGCTTGACTCTCCCAGGCCCGGCCGAAAAAAAAAAAAATATTTGGTTACATCAGCTTCAGGTGCTTGGTAGCTGTGGGTGATCCAAGACTGATTCATCTTGATGAAGGTCAGTCGATCAACTGATTCGGTGGACAGGCGCACCCTGTGATCGGTAACAAAGCCACAAGCAGCACTGAAGGTGCCTTCCGAAAGAACGCTGGATGCAGGACAGGCCAGTAGCTCAATTGCATACTGTGCAAGCTCTGGCCAGTGATCCATCCTCAAGACCCAGTAAGCCAGAGGATTTTCGATGGGAAAGGTGTCCAAGTCTGACCTTGCCCCTAGGTATTCCTGCACCATGTAAATCAGACGCTGGCAATAGTAGCTGGAACCGATCATACCTTGGGGCTGCAGACTAAAAAATTGCCTGAAAGCATCGGTCAGACAGCCACCTTCTCCACCACTCCTTCTGACCGATGCCTCAGCAAAACGTTGTCCAGGACCAGGAGTTTGTAACCTCCCAGTCTCTGGAAACGCGTTGCACAGACCTTTCTGCAAGGCCTCCCGGAGATGTCTCATCCTCTGCTCCCTCTACGATGGCAAGATAAGGTTGGCAACCTTACCCTTGTACCGTGGATAAAGGAGAGTGGCCAGCCAGTAATGGTCCCTCTCCTTGATCCGAAGAATACGAGGATCCTTCCGCAGGCTTTGCAGGATCAGGGAGGCCATGCAGCGTAGGTTAGCTGAGGCATTCGGTCCGGAGTCCTCTGGGTCACTAAGGACAACATGATTTGCGGCTACCTCCTCCCAGCCACGTACAAGTCCATGGGTTTCTTGGGACTGTAAATCATCCCTACAAGACTGCTGCTGCTGCTGATGCTGAGTGCCAGCCTCCACCTCCATCCTTATCCTCCTCATCCTCTTCCTGTGTGATGGGTGGCACAGCAGGAACACTATCTGGATAAAGGGGGCCTTGAGAGGCAAGGAAGTCCTCCTCTTCCTGCCTCTCTTCTGCCTCAAGTGCCCTGTCCATTATTCCATGCAATGTATGCTCCAAGAGGTGGACAAGAGGTACAGTGTCACTGATGCATGCACTGTCACTGCTCACCATCCTTGTGGCCTCCTCAAATGGTGACAGGACAGTGCATGCATCCCTGATCATGCCCCACTGGCGTGGTGAGAAAAAAACGAGCTCCCCTGACCCTGTCCTGGTGCCGTGGTCGCACAGGTACTCATTGATGGCCCTCTGCTGCGTGTGCAGCCGCTGCAGCATGGCCAACGTTGAGTTCCACCTGGTGGGCATGTCACATATAAGGCGGTTCTTGGGCAGGTTCAACTCCTTTTGGAGCTCAGCCAGCCGAGCACAGGCATTAAATGATCGGCGGAAATGCACACAGACTTTCCTGGCCTGCTTCAGGACATCCTGTAAGCCCAGGTACCTGCCCACGAACCGCTGCACCACCAGGTTAAGGACGTGAGCCACACAGGGCACATGGGTCAGTTGTCCCTGTCGGAGGGCGGAGAGGAGGTTGGTGCCATTGTCGCAAACCACCATTCCTGGCTTAAGCTGGGGTGGGGTCAACCACCTCTCAGCCTGCCCCTGCAGAGCTGACAAAACATCGGCCCCAGTGTGGCTCCTGTCCCCCAAACAAACCAGCGCAAGCACGGCATGGCATCATTTTGCCTGCGTACTTGCGTAGCCCCTGGAACGCCTACGGAGCACCGCTGGTTCTGAGGACAGAGCACTGGAAGATGCCATGGAGGAAGAAGAAAAGGAGGGGGTGGAGGAGAGAGGTGTGTCACAACCAATAGTAGAATTTTGGAGGCATGGTGGCGGAACAACCTCCAATACTACTGCACCTTGTCCTGCATCCTTCCCAACTGCCAGAAGAGTGACCCAATGGGCCGTAAAAGACAGGTAACGTCCCTGTCCATGCCTGCTGGACCATGAGTCAGCGGTAATATGCACCTTACCACTGACCGCCCTGTCCAGCGAGGCAAGGACATTGCCTTCCACATGCCGGTAGAGAGCCGGAATCGCCTTCCGTGAGAAAAAGTGGCGTTTGGGGACCTGCCACTGAGGAACCGCACATTGTACAAACTCACGGAAGGGGGCCGAGTCTACCAACTGAAAAGGCAGCAGTTGAAGTGCTAGCAATTTAGCCAAGCTAGCATTCAACCGCTGGGCATGTGGATGGCTGGGAGTGAACTTCTTTTGCCAGTCCAGCAGCTGGGGCAGGGACATTTGCCTGCTATAATCGGATGTGGGTGTACTGCTAGCAGAGTGCCCGGAAGCACTTGGCTGTGACACACCTAATTCTACACCTTCATTCCTCTTAGAGCAGGTTTCAGAGAGGACTGAAGGTCTAGTGGAGTTGGAGATCCCAGCTGATGAGGAGCAAGGAGAGGTCCGCTTTGTTCTTTGGTGTGGGTCTTTGAGGTACGCTTGCCAACGAGCTGCATGGCAGGTCAACATATGTCAGGTCAAGCATGTTGTGCCCAAGAGGCTGATGTTTTGGCCATGCGAGATACGCTTGAGACATACAGTGGTGTGAAAAAGTGTTTGCCCCCTTCCTCATTTCCTGTTCCTTTGCATGTTTGTCACACTTAAGTGTTTCGGAACATCAAACCAATTTAAACAATAGTCAAGGACAACACAAGTAAACACAAAATGCAATTTGTAAATGAAGGTGTTTATTATTAAAGGTGAAAAAAAATCCAAACCATCATGGCCCTGTGTGAAAAAGTGATTGCCCCCCTTGTTAAAACATACTATAACTGTGGTTGTCCACACCTGAGTTCAATTTCTCTAGCCACACCCAGGCCTGATTATTGCCACACCTGTTCACAATCAAGGCATCACTTAAATAGGAGCTGCTTGACACAGTAAGGTCCACCAGAAGATCCTTAAAAGCTACACATCATGCCAAGACCCAAAGAAATTCAGGAACAATTGAGAAAGAAAGTAATTGAGATCTATCAGTCTGGAAAGGGTTATAAAGCCATTTCCAAAGCTTTGGGAATCCAGCAAACCACAGTGAGAGCCATTATCCACAAATGGCGAAGACATGGAACAGTGGTGAACCTTCCCAGGAGTGGCCGGCCGCCCAAAATTACCCCAAGAGCGCAGCGACGACTCATCCAAGAGGTCACAAAAGACCCCACAACAACGTCCAAGGAACTGCAGGCCTCACTTGCCTCAGTTAAGGTCAGCGTTCATGCCTCCACCATCAGGAAAAGACTGGGCAAAAATGGCCTGCATGGCAGAGTTCCAAGGAGAAAACCACTGCTGAGCAAAAAGAACATCAAAGCTCGTCTCAATTTCTCCACAACACATCTTGATGATCCCCAAGACTTTTGGGACAACATTCTGTGGACCGATGAGACAAAAGTGGAACTCTTTGGAAGGTGTGTGTCCAAGTATATCTGGCGTAGAAGGAACACTGCATTTCATAAAAAGAACATTATACCAACAGTAAAATATGGTGGTGGTAGTGTGATGGTCTGGGGCTGTTTTGCTGCTTCAGGACCTGGAAGACTTGCCGTGATAAAAGGAACTATGAATTCTGCTGTCTACCAAGAGATCCTGAAGGAGAATGTCCGACCATCTGTTCGTGTACTCAAGCTGAAACGAACTTGGGTTCTGCAGCAGGACAATGATCCTAAACACACCAGCAAGTCCACCACCGAATGGCTGAAGAAAAACAAAATGAAGACTTTGGAGTGGCCCAGCCAAAGTCCTGACCTGAATCCTATTGAGATGTTGTGGTATGACCTTAAAAAGGCCGTTCATGCTCGAAAACCCTCTAATGTAACTGAATTAGGACAATTCTGCAAAGATGAGTGGGCCAAAATTCCTCCAGGACGCTGTAAAAGCCTCATTGCACGTTATCGCAAACGCTTGATTGCATTTGTTGCTGCTAAGGGTGGCCCAACCAGTTATTAGGTTTAGGGGGCAATCACTTTTTCACACAGGGCCATGATGGTTTGGATTTTTTTTTCACCTCTAATAATAAACACCTTCATTTACAAATTGCATTTTGTGTTTACTTGTGTTGTCCTTGACTATTGTTTAAATTGGTTTGATGTTCCGAAACACTTAAGTGTGACAAACATGCAAAGGAACAGGAAATGAGGAAGGGGGCAAACACTTTTTCACACCACTGTATGTTGCAAATAGCAGAGGTGCGATCTGATGCACTTGTCTCAAAAAAGGCCCACACCAAAGAACTTTTAGAATAACGCGCAGAGGCAGCGCCCTGCACAGGCGGAGCTCTGCGGTGTAATTCAGTCTGTGTGCTGCCCCTAAGCTGGCCCCCGGAGGGCATCCTGCCTTGTTGGACATGTGCCTCCTCCTCCTCTCTCCTACCAGCACCCACGTGGAGTCAGTGCCCTCATAATCCCCTCCCTCTTCATCGCTGGAGCAAAACTGGCAGTATGTTGCAGCTTGTGGAACATGACTGCGAGATTGCTGTCCTTCTTGAGCATCCCCTCTCTCTGCATTCACGATACTGCCTTCCTCTAGCTGAGTATCATCATCAGAGCCTAGAAAACACTGGGCATCCTCCTGGAGCATGTACCCAACACTGAGCTCAAAGAGTTCAGGAGGCTCCTCAGGAGGACGTGGTGGGTCTAGGGAAGGAGTCACTGATGATGACATTGAGAGGAGGGAAGACGATGCGTTGGCAGCTGCTTTGCTAGTACCCTGAGACTGGGTGAGAGAGGATGAGGAGGATGAAGAGGGCTTGGTCATCCACTCTACCAAGTCATTGGCATGTTGCGGCTCAACATGTCCAGCTGCCAAAAAAAAGGACAAGCGTGTCCCATGGCCACGTGCTGATGATGACGATGCACCGCGTCCACGACCAGCACTGTTGTCTCTAGACACAGAGCCTGTTTTCCCTCTTATCGGCTTGCGCCTGTCTGCCTCTCCTTGCTGGCCTTCCAGACATGGTAATGGCTTGAAGGGAGTTGGAAAAACCAGCAATTGGGTAGTGTATATTGTGCTGGAGGCACACACAACTTCCACTAACTCCTGCAGATGGCAGATGGCTCAAATAGAGAAGAGCTATGTAGGTGGATATAGCAGTGTATACTGGGTTCAGAGCACGCAGACAGCACGCACAATCTCCTACCACTGACTGCAAGCTCTATTTAAAACGAGCAAGATAGTTAGCTATATAGGTGGATATAGCGGTGTATACTGGGTTCAGAGCACGCAGACAGCACGCACAATCTCCTACCACTGACTGCAAGCTCTATTTAAAACGGGCAAGATAGTTAGCTATATAGGTGGATATAGCGGTGTATACTGGGTTCAGAGCATGCAGACAGCACGCACAATCTCCTACCACTGACTGCAAGCTCTATTAAAAAAGAGAAATATAGCTTGCTATATAGGTGAATATAGCGGTGTATACTGTGGTCAGGGCACGCAGACAGCACGCACAATCTCCTACCACTGACTGCAAGCTCTATTAAAAAAGAGAAATATAGCTAGCTATATAGGTGAATATAGTGGTGTATACTGCGGTCAGGGCACGCAGACAACAACCACTACAGAAGAGCAAGAACGAAAAATCGGCCGATAACGATCGGTGTATACTGTGTTGAAGGTACACAGAACACCCACTAACTCCTACAGACGCCAACACACTACACAAGGCCGCCGCGCTGGCGGCCTTATATAGTGTGGGGCGTGTACTACACAGCCTAAGCTATGATTGGCCACAGGCATCCTGCCTGTGGCCAATCATGGCTCTCCTTGCTGCCGGCGCTGTTATTGGCCAAGCATGCGGGGTCACAGTGCATGCCTGGCCAATCATGAGCCAGCAATGCACTGCGATGGCGCAGTGCATTGTGGGCCATGAGCGCCACACAAACTTGGCGCGAACGGCCCATAACATTCGGAATTCGCCGAACGGGCGAACAGCCGATGTTCGAGTTGAACGTATGTTCGACTCAAACACGAAGCTCATCCCTACTTAACAATGATACTCCTTTAAAAGCAACCATTTTTTTGCTGAATGAAATCCATTTATTCATGTACACTGTTGTGATAAACTCTGATTGGACAAAAGTTAATCACATGCTACAGATGGGCTGTGATTGGCTCTTTAATTTTATAAATTGTGCATTTATGAAACTTCCACAAAGATACAGAAGAGAAGGAGAACAAATGAACAAATAGTAAGTCATATAAAATAAAAAAGTACAGTCATCATCAAGAAATGAGTCATATGCATAGAACATAGACATGGGGATACAATGCTACCTATATTGCAGCTTTGTGATACTTCAACCTAGCTGGTTTGCGAAGGGGGGGGGGGGGGGAGCAGGCCATGGTATATCACACAAAGAGGATTTAACGCTCTCTGAATCAGTTGTTAAAGGAATTTCCAGGGTGTCCAAACAAAAAATGAGGACATTCCATAGGAGCAGGGCCAGATTAACGTAGGGGCTATTGGAGCTGCAGCTCCAGGCCCCTACCTTAATATAGGCCCAGTAGGGACGGACTTACCATTTTTGCACTGCATGAGATGCTCCTTGTAGCTCCTGCAGCAGGGGGAATCTGAAAGTCGGGGGTGATTGGTGCAATCACAATCCCCATCACCATGACAGCCTCCCTCTATAAAACAGCTGAAAGCCACTCCATCTTCTCTAGAGGGAGATCAGTGCTTGTAATTGCACCTCCCCCCATACTGATCACCCCAGACTGTCCATTAGATTCCCCCTGCTCTGGGCCCCCCATGTGTATGCAGTACTGACACCTTCCACTGCTCCATTATCCCAAAATAGTATTAAAAGTAGTAAAAATAAATGTAAAAAATAAAAAAAACTCCAACAAATATTAATAAATGAAGAAAATAATTTAAAAAATTTAATAAATAATTTTAAAGAATAAGGGCTCATTCACATGGGTTCTCTTGTGCATACAGTGTGAATGAGTGGTTTGTTTCAAATATTTAATTTACTTTAACAAAAAAACATTTTTTCATTTTATTTATTTCCATAAAAAGGCCCATCAAAATCCTCAGCACCAGGCCCATGATACTCTTAATCCGGCCCTGCACAGGAGTCCCACCTAAGAGAGAGGATGGGAAGGGGGAGGGGGAAAAAACACCATAAAAATATAATTTGAGGGGGTTATTAGGTCAGAGGGGGCAATAAGCAGCCCAGTTGTTTAGGGAGGCATAGATCATATAGGGTGTAATGGTATGGAACCGGGGTTAAGGTCTGAATGGTCCCACTGTTCCCATATTTTTGAGAACTGAGGCAGTGTATCATTGACTATCGTGGGGAGATTTTCCATTCTGCGGATCTGTTCTAATAACTGTAAAGCCTAAGGGAGGGTAGGTGGAAAGGTGGATAGCCATCTTAAGAGTACGACTCTTCTTGCTGCCAGAAGAATAAAGGCAGTACGTTTTTGGTGTGCCTGGAGATCCCGGGGAATGGCAGGCCTAGTAGGTAATGGATCAGGTCTAAGGGGAGGTTGGTTTCTAGGTCCTGTAGGAGAGCCTGAATGGAGGACAAGAATGGTTGGATAGTGGGGTATTCCTAGAATATGAATATGTAAGCCTATGTCACCCAGTCACCTCCAGCACACCCGGGAAACACCAGGGTCATATCTATCAAGGACCTCTGGGGTTCTATGCCAGAAGAACAAAATCTTATTCTTCTGCCATTGAGGGAGGAGTATGGGTCGTTGGGTGGCCAGAGACCATTTCTGCATATATGGATGTTGTGCTGCAGTAAGTGGGAGACCATCGTGGAAGTACCTATAGATATCCAAAATAAGGTCGATTTGATGGGGACTTTGGGCACACAGGAGTTCCAATGGGGTAGGTTTATCCAAGGTTAGGGTAGGGGACTTAGAGGTATAGTGTTTAAATTTGGAGGTACGAGGAGAATAGTTGTTTAGAAATCTGGTGTTTTCATTGTATTTCTGCAAAAGGTAGAAGGGTACAGGTGAATGGGTGTACTATGTTAAACTATTCAGAATATTGGGGTTGAAGAGCACGTTTAATAGGGGTGGGCATGGGGAAGAGAGAGAAGCGACGGGAACATTTATGCCATATCGAGAGAGTGAATTTCATCAATGGTAGGCATAGGCCTTGCAGTTGAGCTATAGAGGTTTCCAGGCTCAACCAAATCATGAAGCAGGGGTGAACCAGGCTTGTTATGCTCATTTCTATCTCTGACCAAATACTATTTGGCATCCTGGTAGACCATGTAATAATAAGATGGGTGGTGAATACTTGATAAGGTCCGGGGCTCCCATGCCACCTCTAAGGTGGGGGGCTAGCAGTACCAAACTGGCTATTTGCCGTGCTTTGTTATGCCAAATGAAGTTAAGAATTTGTGTAGCTTTAAACTGTGGCATAGGGATAGGAACTGAAAGCGTTTCAAACAGATATAGGAGTCTCAGTAGGATAGACATCTTCAGGACATTGATTTGACCCAAGAGAAATGGGAAATGAGTCCCACTGTCACAAGAGTCGATCAATGTCACGGTGTCATGGAAAAGTGGGGGGAAGTTGGCCTGATAGAGGGAAGGATAAGAAGAGGTAAGGTTTATGATAGGCATAGTTTCCTTGAAGGGTGGCAAGGATTGAGGGTGGGATGTGTAGTGGTGGAGCTTCTGTCTTGCTTGTGTTGATTTTGTACCCAGAAATTGAGCTAAATTGTCAACGTCAATAGAATGTTGTTGGCAAACAAATATAATTTAAATTCCCTTTGGCGTAATGAGCCCCCTCAGATGTCAGGATGAGCATGGATGGCTTCAGCTAAAGGTTCTAAACAAAGAATAAAGAGCAGTTGCGATAACAGGTTTCCTTGTCTGGTATCATTACTCAAGGGGAATGATGGCAACAAATAGGAGGATATCTGGATTTGGGATGAGGGTCGGGAGTATAGGGCGTGTAGTGTTTCTGTGGGTCAAGGCTCAGAATTAAAGCTGGAAGCTGGGCAGGTTGTCTTTAATAAGTCATTGAGGTCATTGGTATGCCTTGTGTTGTTGCCGGCATGCCTGGCAGGTGCAAAACCTACTTGGTCTTTGTGTATGAGTTTGGCCATTATGTGGGATAGTCAATTGGCCAACATTTTTGTGAATATTTTGTAATCGGAATTAAGTAAAGCAATAGGTCTATATTTGTCCGGGAGGGAAAGATCCTTAACAGGTTTAGGAATGACCATGTTATAGGGTTAATTTGTGAGGATACCATGGAAGTCAGAAGGGGATAGGAGACAAAAAAATGGCCTAGTCTGGAATAAAGCATGTGAGGGTGAGAATAGAACGTGTATTGCTTTTGTGTGGGGTATTTAATCCTCCAGACATCCAGGAGATTATGGAAGGATTTTGAAAGTCGGTCGACTTTGGTGGGTGTTGTGGAGGGGAATAGAATACGCCTGTCCTTGCTGGGGGACATGGTTATATTAAAATCTCCACCTATAACCATAAATGGTTGGGAAAATTTGTCTAAGATGTCAAGCACTGTGGATAGAAACTTTACCTGGCTAGAGTTAGGAGCATAGACATTAACTATGGTAAGAGAGTGGGTAAGAAATGAACAAATCGAGGATAATAAATCTGCCATGGGGGTCCAGGTGTGGGGATTCGATGTGTAGTGGACATGAGAGATTCAGATCGCCACACCAGCCTTCCCAGATGGGTCAGAGGCCATGAAAGTTATTGGGAAGTTTTTGCTAGCAAATTTGAAGGATTCCCCAGGGTGGAAATGAGTCTCCTGGATCAGTGGTCATCAACCCTGTCCACAGGGCTCACTAACAGGCCAGGTTTTATGTATTACCTTGGGGAGGTGTGGGCTAGAATACTGCAATCACTGAGCAGCAAATGATATTACCTGTGATGTAGTTCAGTTATCTTGCAAACCTGGCCTGTTAGTGGGCCCTGAGGACAGGGTTGATGACCACTGTCCTGGATCATAATTATATCAGCTTTGGAAGATTTTAAGTCTTTCAAAGCCAGCCAACTCTTTTGAACAGAGTTTAAAACTTTGACTTTAGAAGTAAGAAATTTTAGCGCCATAGTGATTTGGTTTGTTGAAAAGGCATATGATAAACTGCATAATAAACATCAGATGGAGAGATCAGTAGCATTGTAACATCAATACATAAGATCTATGAGATGTAGCAACCACAGGCCAAAAAAAAAAAGACCTGAGAAAAAAACTGAAAAAAAAAAAATCATCATTTTATCTAAAATGAAATCTGGAAGGTGTGGTGCCTCCAGGAAGCCCAGGTCATAGCCTTGGGCTAGGAATGGGAGCATGAGGGTCTCCAAAAATGGGGAGGGAGCGTCCCCCATGGTTCTCCAAAATATAAAGCCTGGAACATAAAATGAAAACATATGGGAGTTTAAATCTTCAAATCTTCTGTGTTGTTTCTGCCTCACTCCAGATGCAGCTTGGGTCAGTCAGCGGCCTAGGAGTGACAGGGAGGAATGGCAGGCCCAGATTGCACAGGAAGGTGTCACTTTCCTGGAGATCACGTAGGGAGTACTATATGCCATTACAGGAGACAGAAAGGCGAAAGGGGAACCACCAGCGGTTTATGACTTTATGGGTCTGGAGGTTTTTGCCAGCGTTATAGGGGAGAGATCACTGAAGATCTGGATTCTGGACCCTTTGAAGTTAAGCATGGATATAATTGTGCGTGGCTATAGTTAAGGCTTCCTTGCTGTCATAATAATGAAATTGGACTATGACATCCCTCGGATTAGCCCCAGCCAGTGGTTTAGGAGCAAGTGATCTGTGAGCCCTGTTCAAATGCCAATCAATATCAGGGATATTGGGAACTACTATATTGAACAGACTTAGCAGGTAGGGACAGAGATCCTGCTCTTCCACTGCTTCTGGAATACCCCTGAGCCTCAGATTTTGTCTGCGTTCTCTAGGTCCTCCTGTTGGGCTTGGAGCTGGGTGACAGTGTTTTATGGCAGCATTGTCCTCCTCCAGGACATGCACATATTGTATAAGTTCATCCAACTTTATCTTCAGGATGTCAGTGCATTCTCCCAGTTGTACTATTTCCCCTCTCAGCTCTTTGGCAAGTTTACCCACTTCCTGTGCAATGTTATGGGCTTGAAACAGAGATTGCAGTTTGGCCACCAAGATTTATGCCATCAGTGTAGTCCCTGTGCTGGCATGTGGGAAATATCAAAGAGGGTATGGCACGTCATCCTGTGTAATAGAAGCTGCAGATGCAGGCCTATGTTGGTAGCAGTTCATGGTGGTGGAGGCCCGAGGTTTATAGACTGCAGAGTAGTTATGTCTCTATGATTTTGCCCATGAGATGCACGGCTGCTGTGTGGGTATGGGGAGGTGACTCCCATGGCTATCGTGCTGTGGATCGGGTGGAAGGAGTCCTGGAGTGGTGACGGAGGATGGAGCCCGAGTCTCACATGTCCGCCATGATCAGAAGCCGCGCATGCGCCCCCCCCCCGTGATTGGCCCTTTCTGTACCAGGTGATCACTGTGACCAATCACATAGATCAACATAATATGAATGAATTAATAAATTAAAGCCATATGACATCCACCCAGGAAGGGAGAGCTCCCGCTTTGGCTGTCATTTTAGAAAAGGCTGGTAGGAAGCATTTAAGGAGCTTGAAAATCCCCAAAAATAGATTTCTCTTATTTTCTACATTTTGGTCTGTTAAACATATCATTGAAAGTATATAGTGTCTAGTGTTGAAGTGATAGTAAAGTCAATTTTTTTTTCCATTAAAAATAACAAACATGTTATACTTACCTGCCCTGTGTAATGGTTTTGCACAGAGCAGCCCAGATCCTCCTCTTCTCTAGCAGATTGCTATGGGGACACCCAAGCCGAGCCACAGCTTCATGTGTCCATTCAGACAAAAAGCCATGGCACGGCCTAAGCCCCACCCCCTTTTTATTATCATCGGCTCACTTTGACAGCAGCAGGAGCCAATGGCACCATGCTGCTGTCTCAGCCAATCCAAGAGGTGGGGAGTCCCGGACAGCCAAATCTCTCATGCAACAGATGGGGCTCAGGTAAGAATTAGGGGGGCTGGTGCACACAGAAGGCTTTTTATCTTAAGCCATCACCCACCCGGTCACGTCATTCAATCACTGAGTTCTGTAAATGAATGAACTACAAGTACAGACATCCGTTGCGGCTGTTGGCTTGTAGTTCTTAAGGAACCACCAGGGCTCTGTTGAGCACTCTAGGTAGCTCATTGTTTCTTCCTTTCAGTGTATAACTGCCTGCTCATACGAGCAGCTTGCACAAACAGTCTGCAGGAGTTCTGTATTGCACCCATGATCTGCTGATTGTGGGTGCAATGTTTTGCAGGCTGCTAGTAAAAAAAAAAAAAAATACATATTAAATATAAAATTTTTTACCTGCAAAAAGATGTTCATTTTTTTTCATAAAGGTGAACTTATCCTTTAAGCACTTGCGCTCTGGAAGGTTTTACCCCCCTCCATGACCAGGCCTTTTTTTATTTAGCACTTTAATTGTAATTGCTTGATCATGCAACACCGTACTCAAAATAAATTTACGTGATCAGTGAATTATAGTGGGTCTGTGGTAGACTAGAGGGCAATCTGACGCTGGGTGGGAACTGACATCACCAGTCACACTAATACAGAGATCAGTGATATTATACACTGTGACTGTACTAATGACACTGTCTGGCAAGGGGTTAACATTTTCAGTTAATCAAGAGGTTAGGTGCGTGCCTAGCATGTGCGTATTGTGTGCTGCTTTTTACTAAGAATCTTTATTTCTTCTCCCTGCGTGACCTGTACCCCGAAAGGGGACAGCGACCTACAGGTACATCGCTGTGTCTGTGTCCACCCATTTACAGTACAATGCAGGCGGGTGGACCCAAAGAGGTTAAGCCAATTATCCATCCTGTTTCATTACTATAATGAATAGAATATGTGATTTAGAACAGAGTGTTTTTACAAAATTTCCCACTTCCCATCATGTTCTTGGACTATCAACACTGGCCTCGACACAATTATTGTCCCCATGATGACTGGATTGAAATAGATCTAAATCCTTACTAAATAACATTTCATTTTTTAAATCAAAATCTAATAATTACCATTTTGTTTTCATAAAATACTGTTTTTACCTCGTGGTCACCTTTTTCTGCTTGTTCAGCCACTTTCTGTCTTCATGCACACACTCCAACAACGGCTGACCCTCATTGCCCTAGAATAAGTTCCTGACAGGGAAAAAGCTGGACAATGCCTGTGCAACGAGGGCTGGCACTGCCACTTGCAGTCTCCATCAGAAATGCATGTGACAGAGTGACAATGCAGAAACACAGACAGTTGTCATCCAACAACAAAAAGTGCTTGAACAAGAACCTTCATGGCTGGTATTTTAATGAAAACATTATATGCAAAAATATTAAATACAACTTTTAAAAATTACATCTCAACTTTTCCCTTGCATGAGGTTTTAGTGGATGAGAAAATTAGGTGTTTTTACGTCAACAAAATATTTCACAAATGATGGTAAAATGCAGGTAAAATGCAGGAGACAACATAAAAATGGCTGATTACCCAAATGACAGACCTTACCTTTTTTTTTTATAAAGTCATGTACATCAACAGTCATGGTAAACAGTGACCTAGTTTTGAGCATCTGCAAAACCAGGATTGTTATTCTGATCAAATGAACTGCGCATTTTGGTTTCTTATAAATGTACACATCCTTTTTATACAGGATATGCTGGGAACCAAGCTCAAAGTTCAGCTTTAATTAAACGATTTCAGGGGGCGTGGCTTGGCGCGCGACGGAGATGGCAGCCTAGACGAGGAGCTCCGTTAAGCCCGGGGCCCTAAGCACCTCTCTGCCGATCACTTCCCGAGGATGAACAAGCAGTTCCGCGGCACTCAGCACATGCGATCTCGCCGATCCACCGCGGTGTCAGCAGGCAGGAATATCTCGGAGATATTCCAGAAACCAGCGGTGGCACAGCAGGCCCCGGAGAGAGGCAAGATGGCGCCGGTACATACTGACGGAGACCTCAGTGAGGACTCTCATTCTGCTACAGAGGATCACGGTAGGAGACCTGCACGACCCGACCATCCCCTCACATATGCAGACACGTCAGGCTTTGCAGCCGACATTAAGGCCTCATTCTCGGCAGCCATAACAGACTTAAAAACGAACTTGCTGGTGCTCACTGAAAAGATGGCCACAGCGGAAACTCAGAGACAGAGCAATACTCAGGCTGGACAATGTTAGTTCCACACATGCACAGCACTTTATTGAGTTAAACAGGCACATGGAGGACCTTGATAACAGGGGGAGAAGGAACAATATTAGAGTCCGAGGTGTACTGGAGTCTGTAACCGCAGAACAGATAATGCCTGCTCTCCAGAGGGTTTTCAACAGCATGCTAGAGAGACCTGAGGAATCCGCCATTGAATTTATTAGGGCCCATGGAGCCCTCCGAGCCAGAGGCCCGGATACTATGCCCCCTTGTGACATAATCTGCTGCCTGTAGAATTTTTCCCTGAAGGAGGAAAGTATGTTCAAAGCACGCAGAAATGACCAGATTGTGTTTAACGGTGAGAACATAAAGCTTTTCCAAGATCTCTCGCAGATAACACTAAAAAATCGCAGAGCCCTGTGCCCTTTATTGGATGTGCTCAGGGCAAGAGACCTCCGCTATACCTGGCGCTTCCCCTTTCCCCTCTTGGTATCACACAACGGCAAGCAATACACGCTTTGCACACCAAGTGACCTTCCAGAATTTTGCAATGCCTTACATCTGGACCTTATAGACCTCCCAGACTGGTATCAGGAGTTTGTGTTACCGCCCAGAGAGAGGAGCCCACCTCATTCCCCTGTGACAACACCTGACAAGCGCCACTCCAAAAAACAGTGCCAGACCTGGCAGGAGGGCCCAGGCATGGGTACGCCACGCAGCAGGGCACACTCCTCTAGGACCCTAACGGATGACTAGCTGTTGGCACTATGAGCCCCTGAGATCACGTTATTACTATGTGTAGTCCGCCCTCACCACATATTTCCTGGGCACACACGATTCTGTACCACTTGGACCACTTGCTTTGCTGTAGCCTTATCATGGCAGTCCTGGAGCTTATGCTTACCAACATAATTTCCCTGCTTCGGAAGAGGTAATGTGTCCTCAAGCACTCTGTGCCAGCGGCAGCTGAACTACTGAACCGGCCAATGAGGTCACCCTGGCTCTACAACCAGGCTGAATTTGGACGACGGACCGGCGGTTTACCTCTCCAAGTTTTTGGCTTACACACATGGCCCCCAGAGACATGACTCTCTTGCTTACCAGCAATATCGACTTGGAAAGGGGGGGACGGAACCCCACTTGCATTGGGGAAGTTGGGGTCGGGTTGCTGGTAAGGTCTGTTCTGGGTCGCTATAGGACTCGGGGCTAGTTACTGCACTAATGTCACTTGGCCCTAGAAGAATACTTTGTTTAAATCTCAACAAGGCCTCAATTATTCAGTGTGCAGGCAGGAGGTGATTCTTGGGGTATCTGACTGGGGGGCGCTGTCCGGGGGGGTGTTCTGTGGCGGGAGGGCTGGCTCTGCCCGTTCACCCCTTGCCGGCTGCGCTCCCTAACGTCCAACGTCCATGTCACTCAGTCATGGATTTTAGTTACCTAGTTCAGTTACAAGCTTAGTTTGTTCACCTGTTTTAACAAATATGCCTATACGTTTCTTCTCACGGCAGAGAAGACTTTGAATATGTTATACTTGCCTCAAGGGGCCAGGGCTTGGTTTCCTTATGTTTTTTCTCCCTTTTGTTTTTTGTTTGTTTTGATAGTTCCTTATTATTGCTCTTATTTGAGTAACAGCGGCTGTCACTCCGATTGAGCGTCTCCCTTGTCCCCACACATAGATAGGTAGCTGAGTGGAGATAGTTGTCCCCACACGGGCACCGGAAGTTTGACCTACCTAGACGGTTTGACAGTCCAAGGAGGTCGTTACCACTAACTCTCCCTCTATCTCTGACTTCCTCTCCTCCTTTTCTCTCTCTTGGTCTTTTCTTGCCTCTCTTGGCCCCTAATACAGCGAAATTGGTGGGAGTGTGTTAACATACCAGTTTTGCCTTTTACAGGTTGGGATTGCAGGCATAGTCCACCGTCTCTCTCTACTTCCGACCAATGGCTTACTCAGCATTAGGTACAGCACCTACGCTGGTGTCACACAACGTAAAAGATTTGAACATCCCAGAGAAGCGCTCAACCCTCTTGAGGGAGCTGAAAAAAGGTAAGCCAAAGATTGTCTTCCTGCAGGTCCCTAGGCTCACCGACTCCTACTTCACAGAAGCACACCACTCAACTAATGACTCTTTTAAATCAAAGGGGGTCTCCATCTTACTGAACAATGGGGCCTCCTTCGAGCTCACAGACAAAATAGTAGATCCAGGCGGGAGGTTTATCTTCCTTAAAGGAACCCTCGCAAGTGTACCTACCACACTAGCAAACGTATACTTCCCCAATACCTCCCATCTATCATTCTGTAGAATGCTGGTGAGGAAGCTTGAGAGCTTTGGGGCAGGCTGTCTAATTTTGGGGGGAGACTTTAACATCCTGCTTGACCCTTTACTAGACACATCCTCAGGGAGGACGTTTGTCTCCTTCCAGACTCTAAAGACAATAAAAAACCTCCTCCACACCCTGGACCTAGTAGACACATGGCACTACCTACACCCGGCTGACAAAGATTTCTCCTTTTACTCGATCCCTCATGACCGCTACTCGAGGATTGACTACATGTTTATCTCCCAAAGGGACCTGCACACAGTGTTGGAATCCCGCATAGGGATCCAATCCATCTCCGATCACGCCCCGGTGTCGGTCAGTCTTAGCCCAGAAACCAACACCAAAACAATTTCCATGTGGAGATTGAACACCTCCCTACTAACAGACCCATCCTTGCTTCCAAAAATTGAAGTAGCCCTGAAAGAATTTTTCGAATACAATGTGACTCCTGGCATGGATCCTTTATCGATCTGGGAAGCTCACAAATGCACCGTTAGGGGGGTGTTGATGACACTGGGTGCCCAAAGGAAGAGGGAACGGGAAAAAGAAACCAGACAGCTAACCCAAACATTTTGTCGCCTAGAAACCCTTCATAAGCAGTCCTTGTTGGAGCAATCAGCTACAACGCTTCTAGAGGCCCGGAAGGCCCTTAAACAGCTATTAGAATCAAAAACCAAGCAAATCTTATTTTTACGGAAAAGGGTGTACTATGAGCATGGGGACAAAGCTGGACACATGCTTGCTAGAGCCCTGAGAGATCTCACAACTAAATCCAACATTCCAGGTATCCAGAATAAGGAAGGTCATATAGATAGGACGACCAACAAAATAGCTCAACACTTCCAAGAGTTCTACACTAAACTCTATAACCTCCCACCGCAGCACAAACTCCCTGACCTAGGGAGCGACAGACTTCAAGCGATACGGGGATACTTGAGGGACTCAGATCTCCCCTCACTCGCAACGGAAGACTCTATTGCTCTTGACGCCCCGATAGATCAATCAGAAATCAGACTAGCTATCAAGGAACTTAAAACGGGCAAAAGCCCGGCGCCAGATGGGTACACAGCCATATATTACAAGACATTTATGGACACCTTAACCCCGCACCTTCGAGAAGCTTTGAACTCCTTGACCGGGGGAGGGAAGGTCCCCCCTGACTTTTTATCTGCATACATTGCAGTTATCCCAAAACCAGACAAAGATCCAGTACACTGCACTAGTTATAGGCCAATTTCGTTGCTGAACTTAGACATCAAGATTTTGGCGAAGATAATTGCAACAAGACTGTCACCCCTCCTCCATAAGCTGATTGGTCCAAGCCAGGCGGGTTTTACCAAGGCCCTGGATCTGATACATGCTGCCCATGAGCGAAAAATCGAGGGCCTTCTCCTGTCAACTGACGCGGAGAAGGCCTTCGATAGAGTAGCC
Organism: Lithobates pipiens; assembly: GCF_037356315.1. NCBI lineage: Eukaryota > Metazoa > Chordata > Amphibia > Anura > Ranidae > Lithobates > Lithobates pipiens. Next base: position 138,042,401 of record NW_027507787.1, on the reverse strand, counting down.
TGGGATTATATGTTTGAAACCTGCAGACACATAGGACTAGGACCCGGTATGTTAAACTGGATAGCGTCTCTGTATCAAAACCCCTCGGCCAGGCTTAAGATAAACACGAGACAGGGCTGTCCCCTGTCCCCTCTGCTATTCATTATCTCACTTGAACCCTTCATCAGGAGAGTTATGGCCGACAGTTCGGTGAGAGGTTTCGGGGTGGAGGGGAAGGAGTTCAAGGTGGCGGCTTACGCCGATGACCTCCTGTTTTTTGTAACTGACCCACACATATCCGTGCCATCCTTTTTGAAGGAGTTTGCGACATATGGTTATATCTCTAACCTTAAGATAAATTATTACAAGTCAGAAGCGATGAACATCACGCAGCCAGCCCAGAAATTGAAGAGTACAATGGAAAATAGCTCTTTTAAGTGGGTCACACATGCCATTAAATACTTAGGGGTGTGGCTGACACCCAAGGTGGACTCCATTTTTACCCGCAACTTTGTGCCCCTCCTTCAATTCATAGAGAGAGACTTGCAGCACTGGCATACCAAGCTCATCTCCTGGTTTGGTAGGGTGGCAATTTGTAAAATGAATATCCTGCCCAAAGTTCTATACTTAATTCGCGCCTTACCCGTTAAAATTCCCCAAAGCTATTTTAGATCCATTCAGGCCATCTTACTGAGATTCATATGGGCACATAAAGCATCACATATCAAGTTTTCCCTACTAATGAGGCCCAAAAACCTGGGAGGGCTGGGGGTACCGAATTTCAGGAACTACTACCACGCCACTCATATTGCGAGAATTGTGGACTGGCACTGCCATTCTGACATGAAGGATTGGGTGATGCTGGAAAGGGACTCCATTCCGATGCCCCTACTTTTCTCCCCATGGATCCCAAAATCCACATACCCACCGCCACTAAAAAAACACCCCTTAATAGGGACTACCTTGGACATTTTCCACTTGTTGTCTAAACAGGACAAGCTTTCTTCTCCCCTGGGCCCACTCACACCACTACAAAATAATCCCGACTTTGCTCCAGGAATGGGGAACCAACTACTACGACCTACCCACAAACACCTCCCGCTCATAGCACTTCATTGCTTCAATAATAGAACAATTAAAGACTTCACAGAACTAAAGACTGATAATGACATACCCACCTTGCCCTTGTGGACATATTTCCAGATATGCTCATTTGTTAATAAATCCCCCCGCAGAGAGCTCTTTACTAGATACCTTACGGAGTTGGAGTCGGTGTGCCTTAAAGGGGATAAGGTGCTGAAAACTACCTCTACAGCGTATGAGTGGCTGCAGCACCTAAAAGAAGTGACGAGCGACGGGTTTAGAGAGAGATGGTCAGACTATTTGAACATAGACATCACAAATGCCCAATGAGAGAGGGCCCGTATACTAGCACATAAATGCTCTATCAGTACCAGATTGCAGGAGAAAGCATATAAAGTACTTACTCGCTGGTATGTAACACCTGAAAAAACTCACAAATGGTACCCTCAGTCAAGTGACTTATGCTGGTGATGTCATAAGGATAAGGGTACTTTGTTACATATCTGGTGGCTTTGCGAACGAACATGACCATACTGGAGTGGTGTGACGGGGTTGGTGTGTCGGATCACGGAGACCAAACTCACCTTAGATGCAGCGTGTTGCCTCCTTCACATCTCCAACTTCTCTTTGAAGAAGTACAAAAACTCCTTATCTAGGCACTTGATAAACGCGGCCAGGTCGCTTATCCCTCTATATTGGAAAACCACGCACACCCCCTCATTGAAAGAATGGTTGCACAAGATCTCTTCCATTTTTGAAATGGAGGACACTAAAGCACAATCAGAAGAAAGCATTGAACTCTACCATAAGACTTGGTCTCCCTGGTCCAAGTATCGGTTCTCTCAGGAGTACAAGACAATGGTCATGTGATCTAGTTACCATTCAATTGGAAATAAACAATCACTGTTGACTGGATGGAAGATCCATCCTTACATGCTCATTACATGCTGCCTAGTGCAGCAATTATGCTCAGGAACTCTCGCTTTCCCTCCTACTGTTTTTACTTTCCTTCTTTTCTTTTCTATCTCTTCCTTTCTGAATTTCCAACACTTCACGAAGTGCAGATCCTGTCCGCAATTTGGTGTTAGCTACATTTTGCAAAGCATTATAAGTTGTTCTGTTGGGTCAGGTCTGCATACTGGAGCAGGGTCGGTCCGAAGGGCAACGGTTTCTCATTTTACAGCTAGATGTATTCACTAGCATATGGTTTGCTATCTTTTACTACTATGTGATTTAGTTACTCATCTGTACTTATCTCTTGTACTGTTAATATTTTCTAATAAAACCTTTAAATGTAAAAAAAAAAAAAGATTTCACAAATCGTGCATGGGACAACACAATCTTGTCCCCATGACACCAATTAACATTTTCTATCATCCACATGGCTAAGTAATCAAATTGGTTGCATACAAAAGCTATAAAAAAATAAAAAAAAACATACCTGTGATTTTAAATCCCAGAGTTTTCAGAAACCACCAATGGCATATTATATTTGACGGCATAAAGCTTTGTTCTAGGTTCAACATTTTGTCTCTCAGCTCTAGTCAGTATACTTGGTAGAAATATGTACTATACTTAGTAGAAATTCTTACAGGGGCCTCAGATGAAGACATCTGAAACACTAACATAGGTACCAATTTTGTAAATGTTGACCCTGCTACAGCACGCAGGATGCTGTGCCTTAAATAAAGGGAATCGTTCTCAGCAGGGTCCCTTTTCCTTCATCTTTCAGCTCTCAAAATAAAGAATGGAGACACACAGCACTCAGAGATTTACAGCAAAAATAACATGTCAATCTGTAACATCAAATGCACATTGTTCAACTCTCATGTTTTTTGTGGCCAAATAGATATTCTTTTGAGAAAGAATTCAAAATAAAAAAATAAAAAATAAAAATGTTTGACCTAACCCTTGCTTTTTCTGTAATATAAATAAGCCAATACATTAGTCACTGTAATAATCAGTGAAGGAACAACATGTGAGCTGGTACAGCATTTGCTAGATGCCAACCTGCTAAAAAAAATGATGTTGGGTGCATACAGTCCTAACATAATAAAGTTCATAAAGCATAAGGGAAAACTACAACCAATGGCAAACACGTTTTCTAGTTTTCAGTAGCCTAAGGAGTGGGTAAAACCCCTATCAGGTTTTCTCTCTACATTCTGCCCCAGCAACAGAAAGTGACATTAAATATCCCATATATTCCCAGATGTTCCTTTGTCACTGGAAGATGTTGCCATTGGACAATTTCCTTTCACCTCTTGCTGTGGTGTTGGCTGTAAGATTTTTGATTGGATTTACCATAACCTTTTGCCCCATTAATAATGGCCAGCAAGGCAAATGGGGTATACCGTTAGTTTAACACAGAAAAAAGCATCAGACCAGATTCAGAAAGAAGTCCAGACAGCTTTAGACCCAGCTACACGTAGACCCCTTTCATGCTGGGGTGATTTTCAGGCGCGTCAGAGCTGGAAATAGCCTCTGCTAATCGCCTGAAAAATGCCTCCCATTTATTCAAGTGTGACTTTTCATATTCGGGCGGTGTGCTTATGGGAGGTTCCCGAAAAGTCCTCTCAAGCAGCAATTTTGGAGCGGGTTGAGAGCGATATACTTAATGCACCAAAAACACCCTGCCCATTGGAATGAATGAGCTGCGATTCCGAAGCTCCTGAAAAGCGTTTTGGAAGCGCCGCAATACAGTTATTAACCCTTTCTTTGAAGTTAAACAGCGGTAAAGCGCCACTAACATGAGCGGCGCTTTGCCGTAAATGTGCCTGTGACCCCAGTGTGAAAGGGGTCTTAGTGTGGTCGGCCTGCACAGGGCAAAATGCCTCATCTTCTACCAGGCCAGTTTTCACCACCCTATTGTCATGGTGTGTGTAGAAAAAAAGTAGTACTTTTTTACAGTGCATCGCAATTCACCACCTCGAACCACGCTGTGGCCAAATTAACTTTGTAAAATGTTGCAAAGCTGCTAGTGTGAATGGGCTGCTAATGATTCACAAAACATCCATTGCATTTCGGGGGCATTATTTCAGTGTCATGCAAAGTCTGCCCATCAGATTCCATTGCTCGCAATTTGTCTTGCATCTGCTTCCTTGAGTCAATTTAAACACTTGCAAATATTATAAAGGGGAAGCATATTTTACCCCCAAAATGCAATGGCTGTTTTGTAAATGAATAAAACATTTTTGGACTCCTTTATGAAACTGATTGGACACTCCTTCTGTTGCTTTAGCTCTGAGTGATGTTCCTGGGTACCCATTGGAGGGTAGCCCTGGTTGTGTGTGAGATACTGAACTAGTACCAGTGATCTCGCCAAATTGCTTTTTTTCTTTACTACTCAGTATTAACAAGCCTTGAAAAGCCAGCACGTTTTGAAAGTATCCCTCTGAGCAATAAATCTAACACGGGTCCTAAGTGCAGAGTTATACGTATACATTTGTATATCTTCTCAGAAAGATCATTGTCCTTGCTGTGGCAATGTCTTTATATCTTCAGATGTTTATGCCTTTTTGCCTTAAATGGGGAAACACATATTACAAGATGATTGCGTAAATTGCTGCGCTAAAATGTGAGCGTGTACAAAGTGACTCAATGAAAATAAAATATAACATAAAATATAGAACAAACACGTGCGTATATGAGTGAAAAAAGTCCAGATTAGGTCATCCAAAACACCACAGGGACAATTTGCAGAAAGGAAGCGTTCAATCCACTTTGAGAATCACCATGTAAGCCTCCACCAACCACAAGCAATAAAGAGCTAACCAGAACATGAGGACTCCTGTCAGTGAAATAGCCCAAGAATGGGCAATCCTGCCAGCTCTCATAAACACACCAAACAGATTCCTGCGCACATGCAGATGGGCAATGGCGGGTGCAAGCAGATGCGCAATGGCTAGTGCACAACATGACAGATGTTGGTGTCCTCTGACCTATTTAAACCTGCCACTGACACATGCAGATTGCTGGGTTATCTTCAGCTTGCTCTATCTCCTGTGCTCTGTGTATCTTGATCCTTGGACCTCCCGTTACTGACCCGGCTTGTTGTTACCCTTTATCCTGAACTCCTGGCTTTACCCCTGGCTTACCACTTGACTTTGCTCCTGCCTGTCCCATCGTGATTGACCCCGGCTTGGCTCACAACTCTGCTATCTCCTACCAACTATGTAAGACCCAGTGTCTTCCAGTACCAATCTCTGACTGATCCACTCTGTATGACCCCTGGCTACTGACGCTGTTCCTGGTTCACTCAGCTGTCCGGGGCTGGTGACTAGGGATGAGCTTCATGTTCGAGTCGAGCATACGTTCGACTCGAACATCGGCTGTTGGCCCGTTCAGCGAATTTCGAACGTTATGGGCCGTTCGCGCCAAATTCGTGTGGCGCTCACGGCCCACAATGCACTGCGCCATCCATTTTTAAATAGAGCTTGCAGTCAGTTGTAGGAGATTGTGCGTGCTGTCTGCGTGCTCTGAACCCAATATACACCGCTATATCCACCTATATAGCTAGCTATCTTGCTCTTTTTAAATAGAGCTTGCAATCAGTTGTAGGAGATTGTGCGTGCTGTCTGCGTGCTCTGAACCCAGTATACACCGCTATATCCACCTATATAGCTAGCTATCTTGCTCTTTTTAAATAGAGCTTGCAGTCAGTTGTAGGAGATTGTGCATGCTGTCTGCGAGCCCTGAACCCAGTATACACCGTTATATCCACCTACATAGCTCTTCTCTAATTGAGCCATCTGCCATCTGCAGGAGTTAGTGGATGTGTTGTGTGCCTCCAGCACAATATACACTACCCAATTGCTGTTTTTCTCCCTTCAGGCCATTACCATGTCTGGAAGGCCAGCAAGGAGAGGCAGACAGGCGCGAGCCGATAAAAGAGGGCAAGCAGGCTCTGTGTCAGGAGACAACAGTGCTGGTCGTGGACGCGGTGCATCATCATCATCAGCACGTGGCCATGGGACACGCTTGTCCTTTTCGGCAGCTGGACATGTTGAGCCGCAACATGCCAACGACTTGGTAGAGTGGATGACCAAGCCCTCTTCATCCTCCTCATCCTCTCTCACCCAGGCTCCGGGTACTAGCAAAGCAGCTGCCAACGCATCGTCTTCCCTCCTCTCAATGTAATCATCAGTGACTACTTCCCTAGACCCTCCACGTCCTCCTGAGGAGTCTCCTGAACTCTTTGAGCACAGTTTTGGGTACATGCTCCAGGAGGATGCCCAGTGTTTTGTAGGCTCTGATGATGATACTCAGCTAGAGGAAGGCAGTAGCGTGAATGCAGAGTGAGGGGATGCTCAAGAAGGACAGCAATCTGGCTGTCATGTTCCACAAGCTGCAGCATACTGCCAGGTTTGCTCCAGCGATGAAGAGGGAGGGGATGATGAGGGCACTGGCTCCACGTGGGTGCCTGGTAGGAGAGAGGAGGAGGAGGCACATGTCCAACGAGGCAGGATGCCCTCCGGGGGCTAGCTTAGGGGCAGCACACCGACTGAATCACACTGCAGAGCTCCACCTGTGCAGGGTGCTGCCTCTGCACGTTATTCTAAAAGTTCTTTGGTGTGGGCCTTTTTTGAGACAAGTGCATCAGATCGCACCACTGCTATTTGCAACATATGTCTCAAGCGTATCTCGCATGGCCAAAACATCAGCCGCTTGGGCACCACATGCTTGACCAGACATATGTTGACCTGTCATGCAGCTCGTTGGCAAGCGTACCTCAAAGACCCACACCAAAGAACAAAGCGGACCTCTCCTTGCTCCTCATCAGCTGGCATCTCCAACCCCACTAGACCTTCAGTCCTCTCTGAAACCTGCTCTGAGAGGAATGAAGGTGTAGAATTAGGTGTGTCACAGCCAAGTGCTTCCGGGCACTCTGCTAGCAGTACACCCACGTCCGATTATAGCAGGCAAATGTCCCTGCCCCAGCTGCTGGACCGGCGAAAGAAGTTCACTCCCAGCCATCCACATGCCCAGCGGTTGAATGCTAGTTTGGCTAAATTGCTAGCACTTCAACTGCTGCCTTTTCAGTTGGTAGACTCGGCCCCCTTCCGTGAGTTTGTACAATGTACGGTTCCTCAGTGGCAGGTCCCCAAACGCCACTTTTTCTCACGGAAGGCGATTCTGGCTCTCTACCGGCATGTGGAAGGCAATGTCCTTGCCTCGCTGGACAGGGCGGTCATTGGTAAGGTGCATATTACCGCTGACTCATGGTCCAGCAGGCATGGGCAAGGACATTACCTGTCTTACACGGCCCATTGGGTCACTCTTCTGGCAGCTGGGAAGGATGCAGGACAAGGTGCAGTAGTGTTGGAGGTTGTTCCACCACCACACCTCCAAAATGCTACTATTGGTTGTGACATACCTCTCTCCTCCACCCCCTCCTCTTCTTCTTCCTCCATGGCCTCTTCCAGTGCTCTGTCCTCAGAACCAGTGGTGCTCCGTAGGCGTTCAAGGGGCTACACAAATACGCAGGCAAAACGATGCCATGCCGTGCTTGCGCTGGTTTATTTGGGGGACAGGAGCCACACTGGGGTGGATGTTTTCTCAGCTCTGCAGGGGCAGGCCGAGAGGTGGTTGACGCCACCCCAGCTTAAGCCAGGAATGGTGGTTTGTGACAATGGCACCAACCTCCTCTCCGCCCTCTGACAGGGACAACTGCCCATGTGCCCTGTGTGGCTCACGTCCTTAACCTGGTGGTGCAGCGGTTCTTGGGCAGGTACCCAGGCTTACAGGATATCCTGAAGCAGGCCAGGAAAGTCTGTGTGCATTTCCGCCGATCATTTAATGCCAGTGCTTGGCTGGCTGAGCTCCAAAAGGAGTTGAACCTGCCCAAGAACCGCCTTATATGTGACATGCCCACCAGGTGGAACTCAACGTTGGCCATGCTGCAGCGGTTGCACACGCAGCAGAGGGCCATCAATGAGTACTTGTGTGACTACAGCACCAGGACAGGGTCAGGGGAGCTCGGTTTTTTCTCACCATGCCAGTGGGGCATGATCAGGGATGCATGCACTGTCCTGTCACCATTTGAGGAGGCCACAAGGATGGTGAGCAGTGACAGTGCATGCATCAGTGACACTGTACCTCTTGTCCACCTCTTGGAGCATACGCTGCATGGAATAATGGACAGGGCACTTGAGGCAGAACAGAGGCAGGAAGAGGAGGACTTCCTTGCCTCTCAAGGCCCCCTTTATCCAGACAGTGTTCCTGCTGTGCCACCCATCACACAGGAAGAGGATGAGGATGAGGAGGAGGATGAGGAGGAGGATGATTGTGTCAGCATGGAGGTGGAGGCTGGCACTCAGCATCAGCAGCAGCAGCAGTCTTGTAGGGATGATTTACAGTCCCAAGAAACCCATGGACTTGTATGTGGCTGGGAGGAGGTAGCTGCGAATCATGTTGTCCTTAGTGACCCAGAGGACTTCGGACCGAATGCCTCAGCTAACCTATGCTGCATGGCCTCCCTGATCCTGCAAAGCCTGCGGAAGGATCCTCATATTCTTCGGATCAAGGAGAGGGACCATTACTGGCTGGCCACTCTCCTTGATCCACGGTACAAGGGTAAGGTTGCCGACCTTATCTTGCCGTCGCAGAGGGAGCAGAGGATGAGACATTTCGGGAGGCCTTGCAGAAAGGTCTGTGTAACGCGTTCCCAGAGACTAGGAAGTTACAAACTCCTGGTCTTGGACAACGTGTTGCTGAGACATCGGTCAGAAGGAGCGGTGGAGAAGGTGGCCGTCTGACCGATGCTTTTAGACAATTTTTTAGTCCGCAGCCCCAAGGTATGATCGGTTCCAGCAACCATCGCCAGTGTCTCATTTACATGGTGCAGGAATACCTAGGGGCAAGGTCAGACTTGGACACCTTTCCCACCGAAAATCCTCTGGCTTACTGGGTCTTGAGGATGGATCACTGGCCAGAGCTTGCACAGTATGCAATTGAGCTACTGGCCTGTCCTGCATCCAGCGTTCTTTCGGAATGCACCTTCAGTGCTGCTGGTGGCTTTGTTACCGATCACAGGGTGCGCCTGTCCACCGACTCAGTTGATCGACTGACCTTCATCAAGATGAATCAGTCTTGGATCACCCACAGCTAACAAGCACCTGAAGCTGATGTAACCGAATATTTTTTTTTGAAATATCACATCCCTTCAAGACTGCCTATGCTGATGCTGAGTGACTGTCCTGTTATGTTGATTGTCTATCCTCTTCCTCCTCTGCTGATATGTTGGAAGAACATTTTTGGTTCTGGGTGATGCCACCAGCCCAATTTTTCTGCCCCTGTTTAACAGGGGGGTTTAATTACAATGTTTGAGGCAATGGTTTGCAGCAGGGCTCATTCCTGCACTACAACTAGAGTATATGGGAGAAGTTGCAGTGTTGTGGCTCCAGCACCAGTGCCTAAGGCCCAATTTTTCTGCCCCTGTTTAACAGGAGCATTTAATTACAATTTGTGATGCAATGCTTTGCAGCAGGGCTCATTCCTGCACTACAACTAGAGTATATGGGAGAGGTTGCAGTGTTGTGGCACCAGCACCAGTGGCAGCAGCCCAATTTTTCAGCCCCTGTTAAACAGGGGCATGTAATTACAATTCTTGATATAATATTTCACAGGAGGGCCCGTTCCTGTGCCCACCCAGAGTAACTGTGAGGACTTATAGTGTTGTGGCACCAGCACCACAACCACCAAAGGTAAATTTTTCTACCACTGTTCAACAATGGCATGTAATTACAATTCTTGATATAATCGTTCACAGCAGGGCGCTCCAGCGCCCACCAAGAGTCACTTTGAGGGCTTACAATGTTGTGGCAAAACCAACACCTTGTTCCGCCATTTCTGCAGAGCATATAGGGCAGGCCCCTACTTTCAAACATACAACTTACAAACATCTCCTACTTGCAAACGGAAGGAGACAACAGCAAGTGAGATGAAAAAAGACGGACGGAAAAACAAATTATACAGGGGTGATAACCCTTCCCTATGTTTTCCAAAAAGCTTAAAAATAGATTTTTTGACTGGAGCTACACTTTAAAAATGTACCAGTTGAAAATTACAAACAGATTCTACTTAACACAACAAACCTACACAGTCCCTGTCTTGTTTGCACCGCCTGTATACTGCTGTTCTGAGTATATAGGGCCTGGGGGCCACACGCATTTCCTTTTTTTAATATGGGTACGGGGTTCCCCTTAATATCCATACAAGACCCAAAAGGTGCTGGTAATGGGCAGGGAGGGCTACTCATGCCATTTTTCTCAATGATTTTCAACCATATTGCATGAACCAGATATAACATTAAAACCACAAGCAGTTTTAAATGACGTTATTTCCGTTAAATGTCATTTTGTCCAGGGACTGTTCTAAACACGGGAAACACGTGGCACTTCACAGGCATACTATAGACACCCCCCAGGTAAGATATTTAAAGGAATATTTCACTTTTTTTTCACTTTAATCGTCATTAAAATCAGTGCTCCCGCCAAAATGGCCATTTTTAAAAACATTTTAGGCATTGACCCATGTCCCCTGGGGCAGGAGCCAGGTCCCCAAACCCTTTTTAGGACAGTATCTTGCATATTAGCAGTTAAAATTAGCACTTTTAATTTCGAACGTTCGAGTCCCATAGATTTCAATTGGGTTCTAACGTTCGTACGAATTTGGGGTCCGTTCAAAAGTTCTGGTGCGAATCGGGGGGTGTTTGGGTCATCTCTACTCATCTCTACTGTTGACATCACCTAGTAAAGCTGCTAACACGGTTTACCCAGCACAAGTCACTCACCCCAGCCACACTCTGGTAATCAACTCAACCAACAACAGTAACTGGCAAACTGCGCTTCTTTGTGCACTGCGCTCCCTGTGCAAGTCTCAGAGGCGCGTTGAACTTAGCCGCAAGGAGCACCCTCTCAGCAACTCTGCCTCACACCAGAAACCTGAAAACTACACTACAGAGACAAATCAGCAAAAAATATGACAATCTCATCAAGCAACTATATGATTCATATTGTTTGGCTGGACTTCAGCAGTATATCTCATGAATGCAATCAATGGTACAGTAACATCAATGGTGACCATAAATGGATACAATTCCACATACAAGCAAAATGGAAGAATCCACATAGTGTAAAACTGTCTAAACAGTTTTATTGCACTTCAAAGTATGAGTACTAACCATATTGAATAAGTGGATTCTGGACAGCCACACTCTGATAAAAGCTTTTATTGTAATGAATAGTCAACGTTCATGTGACAACACAAGCAGGTCAAACCGCTGACACGTTTCACAACATCATTGTTGCTTAGTCATAGCTAAAATACCACATTTCATTTGGCAAATATATACCAGATTCAAACCTCTCACATGATGCATTCAATAATTTTAAATTGCAAACACATGACGTGTGGCCAAAAAAAAGGGGGGGGGGGGGGAGAGATGCATACATACATGCGAGGCCCCTGAGAAAACATGGAAAAAATGGAAAACAAGAACGCAGATGAGGAGGAAGGAAGCATAAGCAATACAAAAAACAACCACTATTTTCTTGTCACGGTCTGGAGTCAGGCTCAGAGGCCAGTAGCTATAGCAGCAGAGCAGATATAAAAGTGAATTTAGCGAAAGAATACCAAGGGGGGTGTTCACTGGAGTCTTTGGTAAAAATCGTCTAATTATTTATGAAATTGGAGACAAATCCCAACAAGGATGACCATTCCTGCACTACACCAAACATGCCACCAATCCGAGCAAGTTTACTCTCCATGAGTCATGTATTTCTAAAAAACCCTGATGGCCCAGGAGTCTGATGTTCATTTTAACAGTTATACCTCTGTATAAAAAAAGTTATACCTCTGTGTTTAACACCTGTTGACTATTAACCCCATAAGTAGAGCAGTAATTGCTAACACACAGATTCAATTAGGAATTGCAAATTAGCAGTTTGCCACCTAGTTGTGTTCCTTTTTTTTTTTTTTGTGTTTCTTTTTCTTTTTTACAAGTTCTAATGTATTCCGACTGAAGGACCTTTGAGTGATTTCGTTCTAGTTGAATATTTCCGAGGGGATACCAACCTCGAGACTCTTACCAGCGACTGTTGTTCAATCCATCTCTGCTTCATCTCAGGACCAGGTAAATTAGGGAACAATTTGCCTCTCAACATTTCACACCACATGGTGATCAGCACACAACCAAACAGCCAAAATGCCAATAAACATCACATCCCTTAACGTTAAAGAGACAACTGGCGTGGGAGGAAGCCAGAAACCTACACAGTGACATGATTTCTTTTCAGGAGACCCATTTCTCCTCCCGCAAACCACCAAAACCGCCATTACCCTCACATATTTCAAGCAAACCATATCTCTAAAAAGAGTGGAGAGGCCATAGCCATTAGGAACACCATACAATTTAAAAGCCTGGACATACATCTAGATGAATCAGGGAGATATATAATCTTAATATGTGAACTTAATAATGTTAAGTATACCCTGATCAATGTGTACTTGCCCAATTCCAAGCAATTGTCTTTTATGAGAAGGGTGTGGAAGAAAGCTTCTATGATTAAACAGGGTAATGTCATAATTTGTGGAGATTTTAACATGATTCCAGATGGGGAAATGGGCCTATCCAGCCAAGCTAAAAACCAGCGCAAAAGAGCAACTCTGGGTGGCTTCATTTCCTCGTCAGGCTTATTTGATGTATAGAGATGTCAGCATACATCAGAAAGATTTTACATTCTACTCTAATGTACACCATACCTACTCGCGCATTGACCTGTTTCTAGTTGATACGTTTATTCTACAGCAAATAACTAAGTCTGAAATACACTGTATTACATGGTCTGACCATGCCTCAATTTCCATTGTGGTGGGGGATCATCACACGGGGAGCAGTGCCAACAAATGGAGAAATTATATTTACATGATATCGCAACTGTAAAATATACAAATTGAAAAAGCACTTAAGGAGTACTTTACCATTAATGACCCCTCAGTGGATGATCCCTTCGCAGTATGGAATGCACATAAGCCCTATTTTAGGGGCATACTCATACAAATGAGTGCCAAAAATCAAGAAGCAAAAATTGGAAAAACTGAACAAACTATTAGCGACAATACAAAACCTAGAAAGCAGGAATAAACAACTCTCCACACAATCTGTTAGGTAGTATACAGCCAGACAGGAACTGTGAACCCACCTGATAGCACAACATGATTGTCACATACGAGCACTAAAAGCTCAATCATACAGGTAGGGAAATAGAGCAGGCAAACTCTTAGCTACCCAAGTTAAGGAAAAAAATGCTCAAACAAAAACTTCCTTATATTATAAATCCCAAAACTAAATTGAAGGTGTCTAACCCCAAAGACATTGCAGATGTATTTAGTGAGTACTACGAGTCACTGTACAATTTAAATGAAGACGGGAATACTCTACAGCCCAATGATGAGATAATATCTGAATTCTTAGACTCAGTGAATCTACCCAAAATATCCCATACTGACCTATCGCAACTGAATCAACCCTTCACGTTAATCGAAATAGAACAGAGCATTAAACTCCTCCCACGTAACAAAGCCCCAGGCCCAGATGGTTATTCATCTGAATACTATCAAATATTTAGCTCCATACTGACGCCACACCTGTCACGGGTTTTTGAAAAAGCTACATCCACAGCGAAATTCTCCCCAGAAATGCTCACTGCAACAATAATCACCCTCCCAAGCCAGGTAAAGATCCCAACCTGCCACAAAACTTTAGGCCGATCTGCTTATTAAACGTTGACATGAAGTTACATGCAAAAGTAATAGCAAATAGACGAACAAACTCATTAGCCAAATTAATAAACTATGACCATGTGGGATTTGTGTTGGGCCGACAGACCACGAATGCCACCAGAACAATGCTAAACCTTATGCACCTGATTGGGAAGAGAAAAGAGCCTTCTCTGCTTTTGTCTCTAGACACACAGAAGGCCTTTGATAGAATCCATTAGGATTATCTTGACAAAGTGCTGGTGAAATTTGAACTGTACGGCCCAACCAGGAATGCTATACTAGGCCTTTATTCCTCATTATCAGCGCATGTTTATACGGAGGGCCTGTTTTCCAAACCTTTCCAAATCACAAATGGGACCAGGCAGGGTTGCCCCCTGTCACCCATAATATTTGCAATGCTAATGGAACCACTAGAAGAAAAAATCAGGGCAGACCCAAACGTACAGAGAATCCAAACCCAGGGGACCCAACACAAAATTTTGTTGTTTGCAGATGACGTTATATTGTCTCTGTCTAACCCAACTATCTCCTTGCCAGCAGCACATGAAGTGGAATATCTAGGAATAAAACTAACCTTCCCCATAGGAAATCTGTACAATAGTAATTTTGCCCCTCTAACGAATATATTCCAACAATAACTAGACTTAAAAAAACTTTACCTATCTTGGTCATGTCGCATAGCAGCATACACAAAGTTCTTGCTTCCTAAACTGATCTACTACTTTAGAGCTCTGCCAATCCCAATTCCGACCACCTTCTTGAATATAATGCAAACACAATTGTCAAAATTTGTATGGACTGGGAAAAAATCCAGATGCCCCCCAAATATACAACACAAACACAGATCGGTGGGTGGTATGGGATTACCAATCCTGAGGGACTACCACACTGCGGCAGCCTTGGACCAACTGAAGAACTGGTTTATTAATCCGCTTAGCAAACCATGGTCCCAGCTGTAAGTGCAGTGGTTGAGTGACTCTTCTCCACTGGCACTTCTCATAGCGGCTAGTATAGACACAGTGTGATACCCAGACCACCCTACTATACAGGCAACTGTGCAAGCCTGGACAGAACTCAAAGGACAAGGCAACAAATTCTACCCAACAAAAGACGTCCATATACCTTTAGAATCTCTTAAGTGGACTATACCCAATATAAGGCTCCACAATTGGGTGGATAATAAGGTCCTAATACTTGCGGATATTGTCAACGGAGATAAGATGCTCCCATTTACCACAATCCAACAGAAATTCAACATCCCAATTACGGAATGTATAATGTATACACAAATATCCTCCTACTTTCAGACAATCAAAACCACCAATATTACAATTTTAGAAAAAGTATGGTCATATATTCACTCTTGTAAAACGAATCTGAAGGGCATAACACTGATTTATAATTCTCTAAAGTCAAAAGATGCATTCACCAAACAGAAGCCATTCATAATCTGGGAAAAGGAGATAGGCAAGGAATTTTCCAACATCCAGTGGAAAGGTGCAATTAAAAATAGTTATAAATATTCTAGATGCTCAAACTATGAAGAATTGACCCCAAAAGTCATGCTGAGATGGTACTACACCACTTATTTAATTTTAAAATTTTCAAGATCCAACTCCAACCTCTGCTGGAGAGGATGTGGAAAGGTAGGGACATTAGTACATATGTTGTGGGAATGTCCGAAGTTGCAGAATTTCTGGTTGGACACTTTTGATCTGCTCTCAACAATAGTGCCCCTACCATTTCACAAAGAAAGTGTAAAAAATTGTTAAATAAGACAAACACACTTTGAAAAATTCCTTTATTAAAAAGAAAAAAAAAAAAAGATTCCAGCGGTGGTAATCCACTCTTGCTATCCAGCGACGGACGATCATCTCTCCGTGGTCCAGCGATGGTTGAACTGAATCAGCGCAGCGAATCCATCCATCTTCTGTCTTCACGGAGGAGACACTGCGGAGATTCCGGCGGCCTGACGTTTGTTATATGCGGAGGGCGGGGCCACCCATCACCTGACCCCGCCCCCTCTGACGCAAGGGGAAACCCGGGCTTTCCCGTGACGTATGGGTGACCCCGCCCCCTCTGATGTAACGGAAACCTGCCTGTGTTACATCAGAGGGGTGCGGGGTCACCCATACGTTACAAGGAAGCCCGGTTTCCCCTTGCGTCAGAGGGGGGAGGGGTCTAGTGACGGGTGGCCCCGCCTTCCGCATATAACAAACGTCAGGCCGCTGGATTCCCCGCAGTGTCTCCTCCGTGGAGACAGAATATGGATGAATTCCCTGCGCTGATTCAGTTCAGCCATCGCTGGACCCCGAAGAGATGATCGTCCGTCACTGGATAGCAAGAGTGAATTACCACCGCTGGAATCTTTTTTTTCTTTTTTTTTCTTTTTAATAAAGGAATTTTTCAAAAGTGTGTTTTGTCTTATTTAACTATTTTTTACACTTTCTTTGTGAAATGGTAGGGGTACTTTTGTACCCCCTTACCATTTCAAACGGGGGGGGGGGGGGGTATCTGGGGGTCCCCTTGTTAAAGGGGGCTTCCAGATTCTGATAAGCCCCCCGCCCGCAGACCCCCACAACCACCGGCCAGGGTTGTGGGGATGAGACCTTTCTCCGCATCAACATGGGGACAAGGTGCTTTGAGGGGTCACAGACCCCCAAAGCATCCTCCCAATGTTGAGGGCATGTGGCCTGGTACGGTTCAGGAGGGAGGGGGGCCGCTCTCTCGTCCCCCCTCTTTTTCTGTGGCCTGCCAGGTTGCGTGCTCGGATAAAGGGTCTGGTATGGATTTTTAAGGGGACCCCCGTCAATTTTTTTTTAATTTTACGCGGAGTTTCCCTTAATATCCATACCAGACCTGAAGGGTCAATTTTTTTTTTAAATTGGACGCAGGGTTCCCCTTAATATCCATAACAGACCTGAAGGGCCTGGTAATTAAATTTGGGGGACCCCCACGCTTTATTTAATTAATTTTTTTATCAATGACTTTCAATGAGTGTTCTCTGTATTATGGAGCCGACAATTCATAATAGCTGCGAGTGATTTTAAAGGACTTTTTTCCTGCATAAATGACACTTTGTGCAGGGACAGTTCTAAGCACCAGAAACATGCGCCCCTTCACAGGCATACTATAGACACCCCCCCCCCCCATACAAAATTTAAAGGAATATTACACTTTTATTGTTTCACTTTAATCATTATTAAAATCACTGCTCCCGAAAAAACGGCCGTTTTTAAAACTTTTTTTTGCATTGATGCATGTCCCCTGGGGCAGGACCCGGGTCCCCAAACACTTTTTCAGACAGTAAATTGCAGAATCTTTTCTCTCTGTCAAATCTTTTTTCTCTGTCAAATATTTTCTCTATATAATCTTGGAATATTAGAGGTAAGGTTAGGCACATTCGACCACAGGTTCTATAGACACAAATTGTTATTGTTAGAGTCACGTCGAATCTCCTATTATATATCGAACTGTTGTAACTAGGGATGATCCGAACACCCCCCTGTTCGGTTCGCACCAGAACCTGCGAACAGACCTAAACTTCGTGTGAACTTTAGAACCCTATTAAAGTCTATGGGACTCGAACGTTCACAATCTAAAGCGCTCATTTTAAAGGGTAATATGCAAGTTACTGTCCTAAAAAGTGTTTGGGGACCCGGGTCCTGCCCCAGGGGACATGGATCAATGCAAAAAAAAGTTTTAAAAACTCCCATTTTTTCAGGAGCAGTGATTTTAATAATGATTAAAGTGAAACAATAAAAGTGTAATATTCCTTTAAATTTCGTAGCTGGGGGGTATCTATAGTATGCCTGTGAAGGGGCGCATGTTTCTGGTGCTTAGAACTGTCGCTGCACAAAGTGTCATTTGTGCAGGAAAAAAAGTCTTTTAAAATCACTTGCGGCTAAATTGTCGGGTCTCCGTAATACAGAGAACACTCAATGAGTGTTCTCTGTATTAGCCGACAATTCATTCATTCATTGATTAAAAAAAAAAAAAAAAGCGTGGGGGTTCCCCTAAATTCAATTACCAGGCCCTTCAGGTCTGACATGGATATTAAGGGGAACCCCGTGTCAAATTAAAAAAAAAAATTGACGTGGGGGTCCCCCCAAATATCCATACCAGGCCCTTCAGGTCTGATATGGATATTAAGGGGAACCCCGCATCAAATTTTAAAAAAAAATTGACGTGGGGGTCCCCCTAAAAATCCATATCAGACCCTTTATCCGAGCATGCAACCTGGCAGGCCGCAGGAAAAGAGGGGGGGACGAGAGAGCGGCCCCCCCTCCCTCCTGAACCGTACCAGGCCACATACCCTCAACATTGGGAGGATGCTTTGGGGGTCTGTGACCCCTCAAAGCACCTTGTCCCCATGTTTATAAGGACAAGGGCCTCATCCTCACAACCCTGGCCGTTGGTTGTGAGGGTCTGCGGGCGGGGGGCTTATCAGAATCTGGAAGCCCCCTTTAACAAGGGGACCCCCAGATCCCGCCCCCCCTCCTGTTTGAAATGGTAAGGGGGTACAAAAGTACCCCTACCATTTCACAAAGAAAGTGTAAAAATGGTTAAATAAGACAAACACACTTTTGAAAAATTCCTTTATTAAAAATGAAAAAAATAAAAAAAAGATTCCAGCGGTGCTAATCCACTCTTGCTATCCAGCGACGGATCTCCGGGGTCCAGCGATGGATGATCATATCCAGAGACGGGGGAATCTCTCAGTCCAGCGCTGTCCATACATCCTTCTTCTGTCTCCTCTCCGGAGACACTGCAGAGAGCACATCGCTGACGTTTCTTATATTGGGAGGGCGGGGCCACCCGTCACCTGACCCCGCCCCTCTGACGCTGCAGAGGGAAGCAAGGGGTTCCCCAGTGACGTGTGGGTGACCCCGCCCCCTCTGATGTAACGCAGGTTTCCGTTACATAAGAGGGGGCGGGGTCACCCACACGTCACTGGGGAACCCCTGGCTTCCCTCTCCAGCGTCAGAGGGGCGGGGTCAGGTGACGGGTGGCCCCGCCCTCCCAATATAAGAAACGTCAGCGCTGTGCTCTCTGCAATGTCTCCGGAGAGGAGACAGAAGAAGGATGTATGGACAGCGCTGGACTGAGAGATTCCCCCGTCGCTGGATATGATCATCCATCGCTGGACCCCGGAGATCCGTCGCTGGATAACAAGAGTGGATTAGCACCGCTGGAATCTTTTTTTTTTTTTTTTTTCATTTTTAATAAAGGAATTTTTCAAAAGTGTGTTTGTCTTATTTAACCATTTTGACACTTTCTTTGTGAAATGGTAGGGGTACTTTTGTAAACCCTTACCATTTCAAACGGGGGGGCCGGGATCTGGGGGTCCCCTTGTTAAAGGGGGCTTCCAGATTCTGATAAGCCCCCCGCCCGCAGACCCTCACAACCAACGGCCAGGGTTGTGAGGATGAGGCCCTTGTCCTTATCAACATGGGGACAAGGTGCTTTGAGGGGTCACAGACCCCCAAAGCATCCTCCCAATGTTGAGGGTATGTGGCCTGGTACGGTTCAGGAGGGAGGGGGGGCCGCTCTCTCGTCCCCCCCTCTTTTCCTGCGGCCTGCCAGGTTGCGTGCTCGGATAAAGGGTCTGATATGGATTTTTAGGGGGACCCCCACGTCAATTTTTTTTTTTAATTTGATGCGGGGTTCCCCTTAATATCCATATCAGACCTGAAGGGTCTGGTATGGATATTTGGGGGGACCCCCACGTCAATTTTTTTTTTTAATTTGACACGGGGTTCCCCTTAATATCCATGTCAGACCTGAAGGGCCTGGTAATTGAATTTAGGGGAACCCCCACGTTTTTTTTTTTTTTTTTTAATCAATGAATGAATGAATTGTCGGCTAATACAGAGAACACTCATTGAGTGTTCTCTGTATTACGGAGACCCGACAATTTAGCCGCAAGTGATTTTAAAGGACTTTTTTTCCTGCACAAATGACACTTTGTGCAGCGACAGTTCTAAGCACCAGAAACATGCGCCCCTTCACAGGCATACTATAGATACCCCCCAGCTACGAAATTTAAAGGAATATTACACTTTTATTGTTTCACTTTAATCATTATTAAAATCACTGCTCCTGAAAAAACGGCCGTTTTTAAAACTTTTTTTTGCATTGATCCATGTCCCCTGGGGCAGGACCCGGGTCCCCAAACACTTTTTAGGACAGTAATCTGCATATTACCCTTTAAAATGAGCACTTTAGATTTCTCCCATAGACTTGTATAGGGTGTTCCGGCTTTTCGAATTTGCTGCGAACAGCCCAAATTGTTCACTGTTCGCTGAACAGGCGAACAGGCAATGTTCGAGTAGAACATGAGTTCGACTCGAACTCGAAGCTCATCCCTAGTTGTAACAATGAAAACGAAAATAAAGCATTTATGTCGGATCTTTCGTTTTTCGGATTCTGTGCTTTCGTTATTGTTTGTCAAAACAAAAACAAAAACAGCTGAAATTCGGACGAAAATGCATTCGAACGAAAACGAATGCACATGTCTAGCATCAAAACCGTTTTTCACAGGGCTTCAATGCAAGGCAGATTTTTAATTGCCCAGTCTGTTCACCAACTCTGACTCTCACTGGTTGAAGTTTAAAGGTAATTTAAAATGTGGAATTCAGTAGTCTGTTCTACTACTAATGGTAGAAGTCTTGTTGTTTCTTCATTTATTAACTGCAACACCAGGTTTATGATATATGTAATTACATGCAATTTATGCAACATCCAGTATGTGGGTCGCACGACAAGCAGACTGAAGGATCATCTCTATGATCATTTAAGAGATACTGAGAAAAAAAATACTCCACAAATGTAGCCAAACATTGGAACATAGTCCAAAACAAGGATATCTCCAGTTTATTTATTCAAGGGATTGAGGCTATAGAGATACCCCCTAGGGGAGACAATAGATTTAGAGCACTTTGCAAGAGGGAAGTTTACTATATTCTTTTCCTCTATACCAGGAAACCAGCAGGATTCAATTTTGAGTGGGATGTCTCATATTATTATGATTAACTATCAATTAAGGTTGAATTTTTTCATATATAGATTTTTTTTTTATGTTTAAACTGATGTTTTATGGGGTTTTTCCTGAGTTTTTCCTACTTTTTTTGCATTTTTTTCTGTGGTTTTTCTGCATTTTTTCTGTGTTTTTCCTGCGTTTTTTTCTGCTTTCCTGCTGTTTTCTTGGTTTCTGCTAGTCTTGTCTTTCTGTCGCTTTTCCACCATATTTAATTGGATATATAATCACCGGAAAACACAAACAATTAGTCTTTGGGTCTCCCACGATTTAGATATCTGTAGGGGTTCTACTAAATATTTTTGTGTACCAAAAAAATTGCGCCTTATTGGGATGAGAACATATAGACACACAGCTGCCCCCTTTAAAGTGAAATCACTAGAACTGTGCGAAATGATAAAATAAAGAATAAGGCGCTATACATTTTCATATAAAAAAAAAACTGTCACAAAGAAAAAACACTGCATCAAACTCAAATGTGCACATTAATGAGAAAATAAGCAAGCACAAAGTCCATAAGTGAATAAATCCCAACACCAAAATGGAATACTCTGAGATAAAACTTCTAGATCTTCCACCACGAGTGCTCAGTATGCAGATGGCCATTCTCCAAAGCGGTTTGACCCCTTTTTAAAGGATGATCAAGAAAAACTTTGGGAACCCCAGATTGGTTCCACTAATGGCATGAATCCACTCCAATGGCCACTCAGGAAGGAGCTAGAATGTAAAAAATTACTCCAAAGGAGACACAGATGAAAGTCTCAGTGTAGTAATAGTGTTTTGCTGTAAATGGCTCTTCAGGAAATATTATTTTTGCATGTTCATGAGGTTAAATAGCAGTATTCTTTGATGTAGTCAACACTAATTAATAGTGTTTTTCTAGACATCATCAGACCACCACTTTGCATTTGTGCCCTTATTCTTTAGTGGAATCCCGTGAACTGAAGTTCCTACATATAAACATGGTATGTTCCAACATGTAATGGTATATTTTTATGCCGCGTACACACGATCAAACAAGCGGGTGGAAAAGTCCGGCAAACTCAAGTCCACCAGACAATCCCCCCGTGTGTAGCCTCCGGCATACTTTTTTGACCCGAAAGTACGGCTTACTTAGAAAGTAGTTTTGCACTCCAATCTTCCCGCTGGACTCGCATTTCGGCGGACAATCTGGCCGTGTGTATGCAAGTCCGCCGTACTTTTGAAATGAGCGGACTTTTCCCGCCCGGAGAAAAGTCCGCTCATTTCGAGCGGGTCTCCAGGTAGGCGGGGCCCGCGAAGGAGACGTCGCTGGCCCCGCCGCCTGGTATGGACTTAAAGGGGAACCCCAACGCCGAAAAAAATCGGCGTGGGGGTCCCCCCAGGTCCACATCAGACCCTTGTAACATCAACCGAAGACCCCGCCCCTTGTCCCTATATAAGTCGCCGCGTGCCCGGTCCCCGTCATTGTGAGCGGAGGACTCGGCGAGGCAACATCTGAAGAAGAAGAAGAACAGAAGAACAGAAGAACGGAAGGCGGCGGCGGCTGCAGAAGAACCGAAGAGGGGGAAAAGACCCCTGAAGTTGGAAGAAGAGGCCGGCGGCGAGGAAGAAAGCCGGGCTCCTCCGCTAGCAAAAGAGCTACAAGAAGATAGCGGAGGAGTCCGGCGAGAAGACCCCCGAAGACGGAAGACCCCCGGAGCTGTGCAATAAACTATTTTATCTTGTGTTGTGTTTTTTTTGTACTTTATTTTACAGGTGAATGGGTAAAGGTACATTGTACCCCATACTCATTCACATAGGGTGGGGGGCCGGTATCCGGGGGCCCCCTTATTGAAGGGGGCTCCCGGATTCCGATAAGCCCCCCGCCCGCAGACCCCGACAACCAACGGCCAGGGTTGTCGGGAAGAGGCCCTTGTCCTCATCAACATGGGGACAAGGTGCTTTGGGGTGGGGGGGCCCCCCATGTTGAGGGCACGCGGCCTGGTACGGCTCAGGAGGGGGGGGGGCGCTCGCTCATCCCCCTTTTCCTGGCCGGCCGGGTAGCGTGCTCGGACAAGGGTCTGATGTGGACCTGGGGGGACCCCCACGCCGATTTTTTTCGGCGTTGGGGTTCCCCTTTAAGTCCATACCAGGCAGCGGGGCCAGCGACGTATCCTTCGTGGGCCCCGCCGACCTGGAGACGCGCTCGAAATGAGCGGACTTTCCTCCGCATGTGTGGGCGAGTCCGTTCATTTCAAAAGTAGGGCGGATAGTACGGTGGGCTTAGTACACCGTATTAGTCCACTGAAAAAGTGCCATGTGTGGGCAAGTAGCCCGTTCGGAAAGTCCGACGGACAGTCTGGCGGGAAGTCCGCCAGACTAAGTACGTCGGACAGACGGCTACGTGTGTATGCGGCTTTAGACATTATTTTTAAACATGATTTTACAATTAAAGGCTGGTTAGCAACAATTTGCACATGTACTTTTGTTTATAAATGTATCTCGTTTTTATTGTTACAATTTCATGTTTTCATGTGTCCCCCCCCATTATACATGGTGATGGTTTATTATGTCTTTATCATCATGTTTTTATTTTTTTGACTACTTTGAGATATTGGATTTTCTTATATATGCGCATCTTTGATATGTACATGTATATATAGCAATACCTTTTTCCTTTTTTTTGTTTATGCTAACCATCTTGTTTTGTGGTCTATTTCCATGTTTTCTCAGGGGCCTCATACTGTATATACAGTATTTCACAAAAATGAGTACACACCTCACATTTTTGTAAATATTTTATTATATCTTTTCATGAGACAACACTGAAGAAATTACACTTTGTTACAATGTAAAGTAGTGAGTGTGCAGCTTGTATAATGGTGTAAATTTGCTGTCCCCTCAAAATAACTCAACACACAGCCATTAATGTCTAAACAGCTGGCAAGAAAAGTGAGTACACCTCTAAGTGAACATGTCCAAATGGGGCTAAATTATTAACATTTTGTGTGGCCACCATTACTTTCCAACACTGCATTAACCCTCTTTGGCATGGAGTTCACCAGAGCTTCACAGGTTGCCACGGAGTCCTCTTCCACTCCTCCATGGCGACATCACGGAGCTGGTGGATGTTAGAGACCTTGCGCTCCTCCACCTTCCATTTGAGGATGCCTCACAGATGCTCAATAGGGTTTAGGTTTGGAGACTTGCTTAGCCAGTCCATTACCTTTACCCTCAGCTTCTTTAGCAAGGCAGTGGTCATCTTGGAGATGTGTTTGGGGTCACTATCATGTTGGAATATTGCTATGCGGCCCAGTCTCCGAAGGGAGAGGATCATGCTCTGTTTCAGTATGTCACAGTACATGTTGGCCTTCATGATTCCCTCAATGAACTGTAGCTCCCCAGACCACGACATTCCCACCACCATGCTCAACTGCAGGCAAGACAAACTTGTCTTTGTACTCCTTAACTGGTTGCCGAATACCGAATACATTTATCTTGGTCTCATCAGACCACAGGACATGGTTCCAGTAATACTTGTTCTTAGTCTGCTTGTCTAAAGAAAAAAGGTTTTTGGGATTTCTTGTGTATCTTATTTAGAAGAGACAACAGTCATGCAATCCAATTTTATGCAGTGTGTGGCATTTGGTCTGAGCACTGATAGGCTGACCCCCTACCCCTTCAACTTCTGCAGCAATGCCAGTATGAGTGAGAGCAATAACACCACATTTAAAACATCTGCTCCCCAATTACACCTGAGACCTTGTAACACTAACAAATCAAGTGACATCGGGCAATGAAAATGGCTGATTGCGCCCAATTTGGACATTTTCACTTAGGGGTGTACTCACTTTTTTGCTAGCGGTTTAAACATTAATGGCTGTGTGTTGAGTTATTTTGAAGGGACAGCAAATTTACACTGTTATAGAAGCTGTACACTCACTACTTTACATTGTAGCAAAGTGTAATTGCGTCAGTGTTGTCACTTGAAAAGACATAATAAAATATTTACAAAAATGTGAGGGGTATATTCACTTTTGTGAGATACTGTATGTATGTAACATGTGTGTCATGGTCGTCCTGGTAATCCAGTGGCATATGAGAGACCTGCCCGCAGAATCCCCATGCTAAGAACTAACCGGTATCCAAGGTACGAACGGGCGCACACGGGTGTGCAATGACACAAATGGGTGCACGCGGGTGCGCATTGGTATGAATGGGCGGACGTGGGTGTGCGAGGTCACAAACGGGCGCACAGTTACGCGCGGGTTGCGCGCAGACGCGCCGTGCGACCGTTTTTGGCGCCCAGAAGGCTACTTAAGGGAATATGTCACTGTGCCTCCTTGCTGTCCAGTCTACAGCGTGTCCTGTGATCTTGCTATCTGCTACCTAGTTGACCCTGATTCCTGTTTAGCCGGCCTGTTCCTGACGACCTCTGTTTGCTGCCGGCCTCCGACCCTCGGCTTGTCTGACTACGCTTTTGCCTCTTCCTTGGAACTGTTGCTGCCCGTCTGTTACCAACCCGGTAACTACCTTTCTGCCACCTGCTGTTCCAGCCTGACTGCTGAGTGCCCGCTGCCACCTGCTGTTCCAGCCGGACTGCTGAGTGCCTTCTGCCACCTGCTGTTCCAGCCTGACTGCTGAGTGCCTTTTGCCACCTGCTGTTCCAGCCCTCTGCCGTACTACAGGACACCTCCTCGCTGTCAGCCGCTCCAGTGTCCCTGCCAAGTTCCTGTGCATCACCTGCTGCCTGCTGATCCCGCGCTCCTGTGGTACTTCTGCTTTTCCAAAGGTCCGGACCAGTCCTACACCTGCTTGGCACTTGTACCCTCTGAACTCTTGAGTCCCTGTCTCCACTACCAGGGGTTCTCGAGCCAGAGGCTTACGAGAGGCCGCTCCTTGCATTCTGGGCTCCTATACCAGGTACGTGACAATGTGTTTGAAATTTAAAATCATTGAATGCATCATGTGACATGTTTGAACCTGGTATATATTTGTCAAACAATATGTGATCATTAGCTATAACTAAGCAACAACGATGTTGTGAAACGTGTCAGTGTTTGTCCTGCTTCTCTTGTCATTTGAATGTTGACTATTACAATTAAGGCTTTTATCGGAGTGCAGCTGTCCAGAATTAATTTCTTCAATATTGCTAGTGCTGAGCCTGCACCTGGCTTCCACTTTGAGGAGGGCATTTTGTTCAGTACACCATCTGGACTGGTTTTGCTATGAATACTAACCACATGAATAAAAACAATACACACGTTGTATGCATAACAAACCCAAGATGCATGATAGAGGTTCCAAGCAATGCTTCACAAAAATTACTGGCCCAAGTTGGTGCGGCAATGTCACTTTAGCTTATTCCAACGCATTTCATCATAGGTGACATCATCGGGAGGCATCGGGTGTTTTTGGATAACCTAATCTGGACTTTTTTTTTTCACTATGTGCACATTTTAGTTCTAGATTTTATATCTTCTATTTCATTTCAATTGATTCACCTTGTACATGATCACATTTTAGCATGCCAATTTATACAATTATCAACGTTGCATAGTTTGTCTGACTATTTTTTTGCCAGAAACGTATTGTTTGGTTTATTTAGCTTCCAGCGTGTTTTCAATTATTGTTTTATACTACAAGATAGTTTATTTGTTATACCTGAAGGGTTCCACATGTACTGCCACTTTAAGGCTGGCTCCACCCAGGAGTGATGCCAAGGGTCAAGGGGTATAGTAGCCATCTTGGACACATGTAAGCAGCCTAATAAGATGTACTGTCCTGAGATGCATGTTGCAGTGTACACTGAGTACTGGAAATAAACTTCCATTGTTCCAGACCAGAGTCTTGTGTCTCTCACAACACAGAGGATATAACAGTGGCGACGAGGATGGGATTTACAAAGTGTCTATCAGTCTGAGAGAGAGACAAAGACATTGTGGATTGTTACCTGGATAAAAGCAATCACAGATCCCAGCAGGAAAATGTCATTGATTGGAACATTAAGTGAATTTGATGGAGAACAGACATCCTGGAGTTCCTGGGTGGAGAGACTGGAACAGTATTTCAGTGCAAATGGCATCCCAGGTGAAAGGCAAGTAGCAGTATTTCTGACAGTGGTCGGTGCTCAGACATATGACACTCTCAGGGATCTCCTTTTTCCTGTAAAACCAGCAACTAAGACATTGGCAGAGCTCCTGACACTGTTAGAGGGTCACTTCCAGCCTAAACCACTAGAGATTGCAGAAAGATTTCGTTTTTATCAGAGGCAGCAGCAGCCAGGTGAAGAAATTAAAGCTTATGTGCTTGCCCTTCGCAGACTAGCCTCTACCTGTTCTTTTGGGGAGTACCTACCTACTGCACTGAGAGATAAGTTTGTCATGGGACTGAATTGTGACTCTAGCCAAAAGAGACTGTTAACAGAGAAAGACCTTACCCTTGCAAAGGCAATTGATATAGCTTCAATGATGGAAATGGCTGTGAAAGATACAGAGGAATTGAACCCCCAGGGCAGAAGAGAAGAGGTGAAACAAGAAGTTTTCAGAACAGCAGTCAAGGCCACAGTTGCAAACTGGAAATACAGACCTCCACCAAGCCGGGGGTCAGCTTGCTACCGTTGTGGGAATACAGACCATGATCACAAAGTCTGCAGGTTTAAGGATCAGACCTGTCATAACTGTGGTAAAACAGGACATCTGAAACGAGTTTGCCGGAGCAAGAAGGTGCGAGATAAACAACCTCTGAACCCCAAGACAAAGACCTATATGGTGGGAAGATATACATCATCATCTGAGTCAGAGGATGAGGAAGTGCTCCACAGTTTAGACATACATCATATGCATTCAGCACCCTCTGCAATGACTGTAGAGGTAACCATTGAGGGAAAGAAACTAAAGATGGATGTAGACACAGGAGCAGCAGTTTCAGTTATCACTCAGAAACAATGGAGACAACTTCAGACCCGAACAACTGTCCGCCCAACACCAATCAAACTGCAGACATACTCAAAGCAGATACTCCGCCCACTGGGTTATGCAAAAGTGCAGGTATTGTACAAGGGTCAGACAAAGAGACTGCCATTATATATACTAGGGAATGGGGGACCCCCTCTCTTTGGGAGAGACTGGATTGCTCACTTTGGTATGCCAGACATCGCCATAAATCCCTGTAACACTGTGACAATTCCATTAGGAGATAATGATGGATGGGTGGTGTCCCTGAAGCAGCGGTTCCCAAAGATCTTTGATGACCAGTTGGGGAAAATAAAGCATGACTGTGTGAGACTCAAGCTGAAACCCAACGCCCAGCCTAAGTTCTTCAAAGCTCGCACAGTACCTTTCGCACTCCGAGCAGGAGTGGAAGCAGAACTAAGTCGGCTGGGGGAACAAGGTGTCATCTCAAAGGTAGAGCACAGCGAGTGGGCATCACCCGTTGTACCAGTGAAGAAAGCGAATGGGGACTTGCGCATTTGTGGCGATTTCCGCATGGCACTGAACTCCCAACTGGAAATAGACCAGTATCCTCTACCCAGAGTAGATGACATTTTTGCCTCTCTTGCAGGGGGTCAAAAGTTCACCAAGCTTGATCGCAAACAAGCATATTTACAGTTTGAGGTCCATCCTTCTTCCCGCAAGTTTCTGATCATCAACACCCACAAGGGACTGTATGAGTACAATCGGATGGTGTTTGGTGTAGCCTCTGCCCCAGCCATTTGGCAACGGAAGATGGATGAGATTTTGGCGGACATTCCTTTCACTCAGTGCCTGTTAGATGACATGCTCATCACGGGACGGACGGACCAGGAACACAAGCAAAACGTGGAGCTTGTGTTGGAAAGACTCCAAGAGCAGGGTCTGAAAGTGAACTTAGCAAAATGCCAATTCATGGTGCCGAAATTGGAGTTTTGTGGCCACCTTGTAGATGCAGACGGTATACACACCACAGAAGCCAAGGTTGATGCCTTAGTCAAAGCTCCTGCCCCAACCAATGTCCAGCAGCTGCGATCATACCTTGGCTTGCTGAACTATTACCACAAATTTCTGCCAGATCTGGCACACACCTTGTTTCCGTTGAACAAGCTTTTGGAGAAACACTCCAGATGGGACTGGTCGGCTGCATGCCAACGCGCTTTTGAAGTCTCTAAGCGGAAGCTGTTGGCGTCACGCATGCTTGTTCACTATGACCTCCAGAAGCCTCTGACCTTGGCTTGTGATGCCTCACCCTATGGTCTGGGGGCTGTACTGTCTCACATCTTACCTGATGGGTCAGAAAAACCAGTGGCATTTGCCTCCAGGTCTTTGACAAAAGCAGAAAGCAATTACTCTCACATTGACAAAGAGGCTCTTGCGCTGATATGGGCAATTAAGAAGTTTCATCTTTACCTGTATGGTAGGGAATTCACCATACTGACAGACCATAAACCACTCCTTCAGATCTTTAGCCCTGACAAAGGCATCTCTCAGACTACTGCGGCCCGCCTCCAACGCTATGCCCTGTTCTTGGGAGCGTACAGTTATAAAATCCAGTATCGCGGTCATGATGCCAATGCTAATGCGGACGCAATGTCCCGACTGACAGGGAGGTCAATGGACTCCTCTCCACCGGTCAAGAGTTGTCGTTACACCAGCCTGTCCTTCTTGTCTTCTGGGGAGATAGCAGCCCATACAGCCAAGGATACCTTTCTGAAAACAATACTCTCCTGGGTACGGTCCGGTTGGCCTGCAACCGTCACACAGGATTATGAACCTTATTTCCATAGGCGTATGGAATTAACTGTGGCTGGTAACTGTGTTTTATGGGGAGACCGAGTGATCATTCCACAGACCCTCCGGAGACACATTCTGGACTTGCTACATACTGGTCATCCCGGGGGCACACGTATGAAACAAAAGGCCCGAGGCTATGTGTGGTGGCCAAACTTAGACTCGGATATCACAACATATGTGAATGCTTGTGCTGGATGTGCACAAACTGCAAGAGACCCTCCTCGAGGGTGCGTCCAGCCCTGGACTTGGCCCACGGTTCCTTGGTTTCGACTACACTTGGACTTTGCAGGTCCGATCAGAGGACACACCTTCTTGATCATAGTGGACGCCCATTCAAAGTGGCCTGAGGTCATTCCTGTTACTCAGCCAACAACTAAGGCAACAGTTTCCATACTGTTACATCTCGCTGCTACATTTGGATACCCCAGAGAAATCGTCACAGACAATGGTGCACAATTCACCAGTCAGGAGTTTCAGCGTTTCTTGACTGCCCACAACATCAAGCACAAGTTGACCGCACCTTACCACCCAGCTACAAATGGTCAAGCAGAGCGGTTTGTGCAGACTTTTAAACGCTATTTCAAAGCTACAGTGGCTACAAGTAAACAGCAGTCCCTGTCACCCCAGCAGCTGGACTCCTTCCTTTCTGCTTACAGAAACACACCACATGCAACCACAGGGAAAACTCCAGCAGAACTCCTTCTGGGTCGGCAGCCATGGACTGTTTTGGACATGCTCCGCCCACAAACCGTCCAGGAACATGTACTGCAGTCCCAAGACAAGATGGTCAAACACACCCCCGATTCACAGCCCAACAAAAGGTATGGGCCCGATCTTATGGGGCTTCCAACACCTGTTGGCTTCCTGCTGTCATTGCAGAGACTTTGGGACCCAAGATGTATAGGGTCTGCCTGGAAGATGGTTCCATTAGCAGAAGGCATGCGGACCAACTGCGCCCTCGTTTTCAACTGCATGAATCCCTGACGCCGGCTGAACCACCAGTGTTGCAAGGAACTGCTCCCAGCGGATCAGGATGCATGGGAACTGATGATTGGGGGGACTCTGATCTTTTGAACTCAGCTCCAACAGAGCCCTCCAGCCCTGGTCCGGAGGTTGGTTCACCCACTGAGCTGGGGGATCCCTTCTTGGCACCGCCAGTGCCCATTCCAGTCGACCCTGTTTCCTCCGATCCCGAGTCGATGGGTGCCCGTCCTCAACGACACTGTCGCCCTCCTGACCGGTTTCAGCTTCAAGACCGGTTACGAGACTTTCGACGGGGCCGCCGAAAGTGATCCAATGACATTGTATCGCCGCAACTGTCCCTGGAATCTTGCTCTCACATTTGGATGCAGGAAAAGTCCTGTGCATCTCCTGTGTTTGGAGGACTGTTATTGGACAGTTATTAGTTAATGTTTTGTGCCTTTTCTCGTTTTGTTTTTGTTTTTTTGTTTTGGTTTTTTTAGGGATGGATGGTGTTATACCTGAAGGGTTCCACATGTACTGCCACTTTAAGGCTGGCTCCACCCAGGAGTGATGCCAAGGGTCAAGGGGTATAGTAGCCATCTTGGACACATGTAAGCAGCCTAATAAGATGTACTGTCCTGAGATGCATGTTGCAGTGTACACTGAGTACTGGAAATAAACTTCCATTGTTCCAGACCAGAGTCTTGTGTCTCTCACAACACAGAGGATATAACATTATTGGATGCTGAAAGGTTGTGCAGTTATATAGGCTCTGTCTTCCTTAAGAATCACATACTTTCTTGCCTGGACTTCTCTTCTCGCTGATGCCCAGCTTTTCCTGCAAAGATTTTGCCTGTCATCATTGGAACCTATGGCCGGGTTCTTTCAGTTGACTTACCTGGATCCTTTGAATCCCTCCCCCCTCCCCTCCATTTGTATTGGCAGTTCGGACATACTTACTGAGCAACTCTGGTGTCTCCCTGCCCCCGGAGACGTTTTTTTTTTTTCCTCTTATCGGATATTTTTTCTCTCTTTTTTTTTTTTTCCTTGGCGTAGTGTCTCTCCCCCCCTCCACACTGGTCCTCCACTCCCTGCTTGGATCGTTATTTGACGGGGAGTGAATGGAGCAGGTGGATGTAGGGGCCATAGGGCCCCAGGTGTATACTTTATTGGTCTGGGTGGATTTTCCGCCCGGACTCCACAGTTATTTTGTTTTTGTTTCCGTTTATATGTTTTTAGGTTATGCTGACCGTAATGATTGCCCTGGTATATGGATAGATCCATTTTCTGTTTTTGACTTCTCTAATTGGTGGAAAGTTGGCTTTGACCGCCTTCTGATAATGCTCTGTCTTAATATGTGTAGGAGTGGCTCCCTGGGCACTGGACTCTGGCATGGGGTACAACGCCTCGTTGGTAGGGACTATAGAATAGCGTGCCTATGCACCGGATAACATGGGTCTCCAAATTATCTCCCACAATGTGAGGGGCTTCAACTCACCTCAAAAGAGAAGGAAGGCTTTCCACCAATATAAGCGTATGGGCGCAGACATTATACTTTTACAGGAGACCCACTTCTCCTCTACGTCTTGTCCTAAATTTTTTGACAAGTCGTATAAATTACACTACTATACCACCTTTGAGTCCAGAGCCAGGGGAGTTGTGATCTTTATTCGTAATACTTTACAGTTTGAACCTTCCCATGTTTATAAAGATCCACATAGCAGGTTCATTGTTCTACAGGGGTTGATACAGGGAAAAGCGGTGACTGCTGCTAATCTGTACGCTCCAAACTCTGCGCAAGGTACTTTTTACCAACAATTTTTACGAATCTTAGACAGATATATCTCCCCCCATTTGATTGTAGGGGGAGATTTTAATTTAGTGGCCAACCCTTCGTTAGACCGCAGTAAACCAACTCACTGTGCTAAAGCCTTCCCGAAGTTACTTAGTCGATCATTAGATAGATTGCAATTTATTGATACTTGGAGGGCACTGAATATTGGTACCAGGGAATATACTCATTATTCCCACCCCCATGATAGCTACGCTAGATTAGATTACATATACACTTCCCCCATATTACTGGCTAATTCGGCTCTCGCATCTATACATCCATGTCCCTGGTCTGATCACCAGGTGGTTTCATTTCACACCTCCCACATTGGCCTTTGCCCTACTAAGGCTTCCTGGAGGCTGAATGACTCATTATTGACGGACCCAGAGATTTACACTCGCGTTGTGGGCATCCTAGAGGATTACTTCCACATTAATGACACAGAGGATATCTCCCCCCAAATACTTTGGACGGCTCATAAAGCAGTCCTTCGAGGTCACCTGATTGAAATCGCAGTCACCAAAAAAAGGCAGAGAGGTGCGCAGATCCGTTCCCTTACCCGTGACTTACAAAATTATATCAATCCCACTCAGTTTCACATTCGCTAGACACCATGCAGTTAATCAACCAAAAGAGGGCACGATTCTATCGGATCATACTGAGAAGGCATTGCGTTGGTCTAAAGCTAAATTTATTTTGCATAGTAATACGGCCTCTAGTATGTTCTCTCGCAAACTTCATCAGTCTTTACAACCTTCCCATGTTTACAAATTAAGAAATGATTCAGGTCACATGGTCACTCACCCCACAGAAGTACTTCAAATTTTCAAAGCATTTTACCAGAAGTTGTTATCCCCTCCTTCTCAACCTGTCACCCAAGATATTGACCAGTGGTTAGATTCTTTGAGCCTCCCATCCCTATCGGATTCACAACTTCAGGCCCTGAATGCCCCCTTCTCCGAACAAGAGGTTATAGCCACTATGAAAACCCTTAAATCCTCCACGGCCCCAGGCCCGGACGGTTACACCTCATTATATTACAAAAAAAATTCCCAGATCCTGGCCCCTAAATTGACAAAACTTTTTAACCAGATTTTGCAAGGTCATACTCTCCCGGATGAAATGCTACACGCCAATATGACGTTAATCCCCAAACCGAATAAGGATCACACCATGCCCCAAAATTATAGGCCCATTTCAGTATTAAATAACGATATCAAAATTTTAGGAAAATTGTTAGCAAATAGATTAGCCCCTATCATTTGTACCCTGGTCGGCCCGGAAAAAAACAGGATTTATCCCCAACAGGCAAATCACGGACAACATTAGATTGGCCATGAATGTTATACAGGACGCCAACCTTTATTCCCAGAAAGTCTTGATCCTGGGATTGGATATACATAAAGCGTTTGATAGCGTTTTATGGCCTTACCTTGACAGAGTTTTATCCAAATTTGGGTTTACGGGTGCTTTTGTGCACGGATTTAAAGCTCTATATCAGAACCCTCAAACTAGAATAAAAATCCCGGGCTGTTCATCTGATCTCTTCCCGTTAGGCAGGGGCACCAGGCAGGGCTGTCCCCTGTCCCCATTAGTATTTGCCCTGGCCTTAGAGCCCCTTGCCAGGGCACTTATTGCTAACCCGAATATAGGAAGGTACTTGAAGGGAGAAGGAGAATACAAGCTTAGTCTCTATGGGGACGATGTCTTCCTGTTCTTACCCAATCCTTTAATTTCATTACCCAACCTTATTGAAAACCTCAATTCCTTTCAGAAGCTTTCAGGATTGGCGGTGAACCTAGCTAAATGTTCAGCCCTCCCTATTAATTTCACCCGCCCCGAAATCTTAAATCTCCAAAACACATTTGGTCTCCTTGTATCTAAGCATACATTGAATTATCTTGGGATTCACCGTGCCCCTACTCTAACAGACACCTATAATGCTAATTTTCCGGTGGCCTTCTCTGCAGTTAGGAGATGGCTGAAACTGTGGTCCACATACCATATCCCCCTGATGGGTAGGGTGGTCGCTGTTAAAATGTCTATTTTGCCTAAATTACTTTATTTTTTTAGAGCCCTTCCCTTGTATGTCCCACGCCAAGCCCTTACGCTGTTGCAACGAGACATTAATGCCTTTATATGGCAGAATAAGAGACCCAGGTTTGGGAAGCTCCTGTTGCATCGACCCCTGCCCCAGGGTGGACTGGGTTTACCGGATATTTGGTTGTATTACCTGGCAGCGAGGTTGGCCCAAACGGCTCAATGGCACGCCCCTAATCTTGGGGTGCCATGGTTGATATTTGAAACCCAGTACATACGCCCGTATTTTCTCCCGGGTATCTTGTGGCAGGGGGAGATGAGACCGGGGGTCCTGGCCCCCCTAAACACTATTGTCAGCCGCTCCCTTTTTCTGTGGTCACTCTATCACTCTAAATTTAGATTACGCCCAAGCAGACCCCGTTTGGCCTCCTTTCTAGGGGATAAGAGGTTTCCCCTGGCATTTGAGTCCCCCAGCTCTTTTAGCTGGTGGGTTCAAAAATCGTTGGTCACCCTGCGAGCTCTCTGCAATGATAGCTTACGCTTTACCTCCTTCTCGCAGCTCAAAAGGAGTCATGAGATTCCGAGGGGGGAGTTCTTTAAATACCTACAAATCCGCCATTTCTTTCAAACACACTATAGCGTAGCTAGAGATCACTCTAATATGCAATTTGAATCTCTATGCTATCGACACTCTAGAGACAGAGGTACCATTTCTACCATATACAAATATCTAATAGAGGCTCAGTTACCTGAGAAATCTAGAGCCATGGGATTGTGGGAAGCGGACCTGTCCACCGAATTCTCCCTGGAGGAGTGGCAGGGCATGCTCCTGAATATGCATAGATGTTCCCGTTCAATGGCGATCAAAGACACCGTAGTGAAATTACACACACGATGGTACCTCACCCCGGTGAGGGTCCACAAGTTTTATCCTTCGGTCCCCGACCTGTGCTTTAGGGGCTGTCCTGAGCCTGGCACATTGCTCCATACATTTTGGAGCTGTCCCCTACTTCAACCTGTCTGGGATCAAGCCTCGACCTTGGTTGCCACCATCATAGGGGCTAACGTTGAACTGACAGCTACACACTGTTTACTATTTGCCTCACTCCCGGGGACTACCCGATCCTCCCAGCGGCTAATTAATACATTGTTCAGTGCCATTCAATGGGCGGTGGCGCTGCATTGGCGCTCACCCTTGATTCCCTGGTCTCAGGTTCTTCGGAGGATGGAGTCTATACGTCTTATGGAGCGGATCCACCATACACTCCTGGACTCTATGCACATACACACCGCCAAGTGGGCCAAATGGCCGATCAGCACGGGGTCTGAAGGGATGGTACTTCCTCCCCTCCTCCCTCGGGGGGATCTCTGAATGTAAGCTGGTCCTGAACCCCTTTCCCGGGGCATGACAGTCTCCCGGACCCTGCTCTGGTAATCTAGTCCACCAAATCTCTACACATTCTCTATCATTCGAAGTTGGGCGAATACTAGTCGCTACAGGGCTGAAGTATAGGAATGATGGATTTTTTTTTCCTTTGCTACGGTCAGTTGTTATTATTTAAAAATTTAGTTTGTTATTATGTCGACTTACACAGTTACCTTGGATGCCTTGGCACAGTGTCTTTAGAGCTGATAAGCACAGTCTCACTGCTGGAAATGTATGATAGACCAAAATTTATAGTGCTTTTCTTTTTTTTTTTTTCTTGATACTGTCTTGTTTTACTACGTCTGAGCTTTATTGTAACATTGTACAACGCTACCGCAAGACGTATATATGTGCATTACTGTGTATTTTGTTTCTCACTCAATAAAAAACGTTTGTATTAAAAAAAGAATCACATACTTTCCATTGTTGTGCAATAGAATAGGGCTACTAGAATGGCATATTTTTTTTTACTTTTAAGGGGTATTCCCTGAGACCCCTCCAGAGTCTGTGGAGGTGGGATATTTGAAACCCACAAAACAAGTGATATAACAGTTGCCCCTGCTACTGTCATCTAGGATCGCAAAGTCATCTGATGTGACTACAACAAAGGATGTATATATTATAAGAGAAAAAGGAACTGCACAACCCCTAATGTTTGATATTAAGGTATAAATGTCCCAACAGTGAAGGACAGAGGTGCTAAATGTTACATGAAAATTGACATAAACCCAAACATTAAAACTAAATACATTAACAGCATATACTAATACAGTGCAATAAAAATATATGTGTGATAACACCAGTTAGTGTAAAAAAAAACTATTATCATAGATATTATAATCTCAATGATTTTGGTGCTCCAAGAAAAAACATACAAAAAAAGGGCTAAAAAAGTTACATTAACAGTTAATTTAGCAACATTATAGAGTCCTGGTGAATGGATTCGAAAACACCATGTGTCCACGGTGACTTGTCCAAATTCTAGATCAAGTGTAGACGTGAAACGAAAAAGAAGTGCACCACCACCGTGTAGATAACAACAGCTCCTTACCAGATGCCCCAGTAAGGAGTGCGTATCTTAAAGATCAGGTCAGAGTATGCATCAAACTCGGATCATCAAAGGACCGAAAACCTCGGGAGCCGGATTCAATTGTATTCCAACCAAGGGGAAAATGGTCCACCATAAGAAGGAAAAAAACACTCCAAATAGTGTAAAACCATTTATTATAAAATAAACAAAAAAGAAGTGCACTTACAAGAGTAAATTAACACAAGGCATATCATCAATGGAAAAGCGTCGGCCGATCGCGAACTCCAAACGATATCCTATTCTGTTACAATTCTGATGAGGCAAAAAGCGTGTCACGCCACCAAACGCGTTTCGTGAAAAGATCACGTCGTCCTGGGGTGTGGGTGACACGTCAAACTGCCCCAAATTTATAGTGAATTATGGCCCGAGTCACCTCCTTCATTGGACCACTCAGCCGCACTTCCGGATATAGGCCAGAAGTGATGCATATAGGTCATTCATTACATTAAAAAATTACCCTAATATACCACAAAGTAGGGAACAAAAAATAAAATAAGAACGGGAATCACATCCTCGTGGTAAACCACTAACATAAAAGTCCGAAGGGTGCAAATATACTAAAATAGGGGCAACTAAGCTTCGTTACTCGCGAGGCGAAACCAAGCCTCCATATCAGCGCCAATGAAGTGCGGGGTCAAGGGTCGGAGCGACGGAAGTGACGTGCATCAGCGCCGTCACCCGTCTCTCTCCAATGAACGAACGACCCGATCCCGTCCCATCTTATAGCGCGATTGGGTGAGCGCGCTGCATCCCCGCCCACCGCGGAAGTGCAAGCGCCTCACCTAGGCCAAGCCTCGCTCTCACTGAATAGGTGGAGCGATCGTACGTACGTGCGCCCCACCGTAACCAGGCCTCGTTTCAGCTATGTGAGTGAAATAGCGGCGGAGCTATCGCACGCACGCACGCTCCACTGAAACCAAACCTTGCTACAGCTATGTGAGTGGAGCAGCGATAAACGCACAAAACTCCTCCCTCAATAGCGAAAAGAAAAGAAACTAGGGGAAACATCAATCGGCCACCTGACCGGTACAGACCTGTCCCTGACTCTTAAAAGGACAGGACCTCTGGTGTCCATATGCTAAAACACCCTAAAACAAAACAAAAGGAGGAGGGGACTTGTTCCATTGCTAATATTAATAGTGGTCGAATTAGATACAGTCCCCAAAAAAAGCATATAGAATGTGAATCTAATATTCTATGTTAAATCCATATACATATTCCACCAGGCTGTACACTTTACAATTTGAGTACTGAACCCAGATGTGAGAAGCTCCCATACACCCACATAATGGGTGGAATGTGCACATATTTAATCACATATAAAACACATAAAAAACGCATAAACCCAAATCAAAAGGAAAGTTACATAAAATCTGATTAAAAACTAAAAATGAAATCTAAAAAAATTTCCTCATTGCAATACACATTATGCGTTGTTTATAAACGCATTCACATCGGTATCTATATTCATGCCGAAGGGTGCATAGGTTTTCAGCTTGTGTATCCAAGACATTTCTAACCGTGAGATCTCTCTCACCAAGGCCCCACCCCTCCAGTGCGGTTTGTACTTATCGATCCCCATGTACAGCGTGTTGGACGGATCTCTACCATGTTTCTCATCATAATGCCTTGATAGGGGGTGCTTGTCGAAACCCCGTTTGATGTTGGCAATATGCTCATTCAGTCTGACTTTTAGGGCTCTCTTAGTTCTCCCTACATATTGAAGTCCACAAGGACATTGGATGAGATATACAACTGCTTCCGAGGAGCAGGTAATGAACGGCTCAACTGTGTATCTCCTCTGGGTACTGGTAGAAACAAAATCAGGAATTTTGGAATTTTTGTTTACATTGTGGGAACAGACTTGACAGTTTTTACACCTGTAAAACCCTTTAAGGTTCTGGAAAAAAACATCTGTTTTTTTCAGGAGGGTCCTGCACACTGGGGGCAATCTTACTGCCTAAAGTGGAGGCCCCTTTAAAGATAACCCTAGGGACTTCAGGTAAAACAGATGCCAGAATTTGATCACCGGTCAAAATATGCCAGTGTCTACGGATCAGTTGTTTAACCTTCTGATGTTGCATTGAGAAGGTAGTGACGAAGGGAAGAATCATCTGATGCTTATCTTTATTGTCCTCCCTTTCCATTAACAAACTTGATCTCTCTCGATTTCGTGCTTTAAGATACGCCTCAGTTAGTAGGTCCACTGCATAACCCTTATCACGGAACCGTTGAGACAAGATTCTGGCCTGTTCGTCGAACATAGAAATGTCCGTACAGTTTCTCCTTAGGCGTAAATATTGCCCCAAGGGGACCGATTTTAACCAGGAATCCTGGTGGCAACTTCCTAAAGGGATGTAGGAATTCCTGTCCGTGGGCTTGAAAAAGGTGGAGGTGATGAAATTATCTCTATCCACCTTGATATTTAAATCTAAGAAGTTCACCCCTTCCTGGCTGGCTTAATAGTTGAATTTGATACCTCTGGTGTTATTATTCAACTCTTCCATATATCCACGGAGGTCACGCTCATCGCCGTCCCATAGGAGGAGGACGTCGTCGATATATCGTGCCCAAAGCACTATCTCCGACCTTCTGGGAGCATCGACCACGTCCTCCTCCCACTTGGCCATGAACAGATTAGCCAAACTGGGGGCATACTTAGCCCCCATGGCAACTCCTTTATCTTGACGGAAAAACTGGTTATCAAACCAGAAGTAGTTGTGCCTTGCAGCAAATTCTAAAAGCTCCAATATAAAATCAATCTGAGTCTGAGTCAGAGTAGAATCTCGTTCCAAATAATATCTGACGGCTTCAAAACCTAGGTCATGAGGGATAATAGTGTATAGCGATGTGACATCAGCCGTCACAAGCCACAAGCCCTGTTTTGGTTTAATAGTGCCCAACATATTAAGAATTTGCTTAGTATCCCTCACATATGATGGGATTTTTCGCACAAGGGGTTGGAGAAAATAGTCTATATACTTGCCCACCCTGGACGTCACCGAGTCAATACCACTGACTATTGGGCGTCCAGGGGGGCAAGTAGTACTCTTATGCAGTTTGGGGAGATAGTAAATGACTGGTGTCCTCGGGGCTATGGGTACTAGGAAAAGCTTCTCTTTCTCTGTGAGGATCCCCTTGCGGAAGCCCTCATCGACTATTCCGGTTAGTACTTTTTTATATTTGATCACTGGATCCCTGTTAAGTACGGTATAGGTTTCCCTATCGTCAGTGATCCGATGTAGTTCTTTCAAATAGTCACTTCTATCGAGGACAGCAATCCCTCCCCCTTTATCCGCAGGTCTAATAACAAGGGACTTATTATTACAAAGGCTATCCAAACCCTTTTGTAAATCGCCCCGTAATTTAAATTTCCTCACCTCCATCTTTTCGAGATCTTTCAACACCATGTCCTTAAAAACTTTGATGTTAGGTGCCAATGTCCCAGGGGGATTGAAAAGTGAAGCGTTGGCAAGGCCAGAGTGTTGAAAAGTTGGACTAGGTCCATTCATCTCTCGAATGGGGTTACCCAACATATACCTTTTCATGTTGAGTCTGCGTACAAACTTGTGCACGTCCATGTAGGTCTGAAACTTGCTAATACTCCTAGGTGGAGCAAATTTCAGACCTTTGTCCAGAAGTTGTTTTTCGGAATCAGAAAGTACTTGCGTGCTGAGATTAAAAATGCCCTCACCTAGGGCCTTTTTCGCTTTGATAGATTGTACGCGCC
Source organism: Lithobates pipiens (assembly GCF_037356315.1). Taxonomy (NCBI): domain Eukaryota; kingdom Metazoa; phylum Chordata; class Amphibia; order Anura; family Ranidae; genus Lithobates; species Lithobates pipiens. The sequence continues at coordinate 138,001,708 of NW_027507787.1, read as the reverse complement.
TCCCCCCTCTGACTCCCCTCTTGGTCCTATAGGCCTTTTCAGGCCTCTGTTGTCCCTGGGAAAATCCCACCTGCGGTTATTCCTGGGGTCATGATTGAACTGGGGGGGTGTGGATCCTATATCGTAATTCACCTCACGAGGTCTGTTTGGGTATGGTACTTGTTGGAAATTGTCCTCATTCAATCTCCCTCTATTGGGAGCTTCAAAATCGGACAATGGAAAAAACCGATTCTGAGTCGGGACTTCGTAAGTCGGGTTTCTTCCATTGGAATAGACTGATCTCTCCTGGTCAAAACCCTGGATGGAACCCCAAGTTCCATAATTGCCTGGTCCCTGACTCAGAGTAGGTCTCTGCTTATTATTCTGATAGGAACCCTTATAGTTCTTATTCTTCTTATTATTTTTTCTGGCAGTATTGGGTCCCCTCCCCAAGGGTCCTCCCAGGGGTCTTGGGGATGGCCATAGGGGGGTACCCCCTTGTGGTTGCTGTAAAAATCTACCAGAGTTAGTTTGATTGTTTGACATATCACCTAATCCCTGCAACCAATCCGTGGGGTAATGAACTATATTCCCCCTTAAGGCATCATCAGAGGAGCCCCTCTGAATGTTATTAGGGACATCTTGGGGGGAAGTATCCATCTGTGCCTTCTCCATGGCTAGTTTTTTCTGCCACAGAAAAACCATGCCAGAATGGTAATCCTCCTTGTCCCTAATATACTTTTTCTTCTTTTTTAATTTCTGATCTTTATCCTCTTTCTCAAGAGTCTTGAGGAGGTTCTTAGAATATTCCTTATATTATTCGCTTGTGCTCAAAGGTAATAATGATTCCTTGATAGATTTGATTTCTTCATCCAGGCGGGCTAATTTCTCGCTCTTTCTCTGGGCCAGAAATCGCAATAAACAAAGCCCTGAATCATTAAAAAATTTAAACCAACCGTCCAAGTTGGGTTCCTCCCTATGTGGGCTCAATTCCCACCTGAGGCTCCTAGGGACCATATTTTCTTTGAGATATGTCTCAAAAAAGGCTATGTCCCATTGAGCATGAATCTCAGAGGTAGTGAGATTTTTTAGTCTAGTGAAAAGACCTTTGATGTCCGTGCCCACAGATCCAGGTGAGGAGTCGAAAACTCCAATGGTGTCTAACACCCTATTAGTTCTAAATTCAAAAATGTCCATGATACAGGACTGAACCTGATTACTGAAGCAGCAGAAATTATTTTTGGGAAGCAAACTAGAAAAAAGAAAGAAAAGAAATCTGCGCTACAGTGAAAAAACCAAAAGTTGTATAATGCAGCAATTCAAAATATATACCAAAAAATACTATATATATATAGATTAGAAAAAGGAGAAAAAGGAACTGCGCAATCCCTAATGTTTCATATTAAGGTCTAAATGTCCCAACAGTGAAGGACAGAGGTGCTAAATGTTACATGAAATTTGACATAAACCCAAACATTAAAACTAAATACATTAACAGCATATACTAATACAGTGCAATAAAAATATATGTGTGATAACACCAGTTAGTGTAAAAAAACCCTATTATCATAGATATTATAATATCAATGATTTTGGTGCTCCAAGAAAAAACATACAAAACAAAAAGGGCTAAAAAAGTTACATTAACAGTTAATTTAGCAACATTATAGAGTCCTGGTGAATGGATTCGAAAACACCATGTGTCCACGGTGACTTGTCCAAATTCTAGATCAAGTGTAGACGTGAAATGAAAAAGAAGTGCACCACCACCGTGTAGATAACAATAGCTCCTTACCAGATGCCCCAGTAAGGAGTGCGTATCTTAAAGATCAGGTCAGAGTATGCATCAAACTCGGATCATCAAAGGACCGAAAACCTTGGGAGCCGGACTCAAATGTATTCCAACCAAGGGGAAAATGGTCCACCATAAGAAGGAAAAAAACACTCCAAATAGTGTAAAACCATTTATTATAAAATAAACAAAAAAGAAATGCACTTACAAGAGTAAATTAACACAAGGCATATCATCAATGGAAAAGCGTCGGCCGATCGCGAACTCCAAACGATATCCTATTCTGTTACAATTCTGATGAGGCAAAAAGCGTGTCATGCCACCCAACGCGTTTCGTGAAAAGATCACGTCGTCCTGGGGTGTAGGTGACACGTCAAACTGCCCCAAATTTATAGTGAATTATGGCCCGAGTCACCTCCTCCATTGGACCACTCAGCCGCACTTCCGGATATAGGCCGGAAGTGACGCATATAGGTCATTCATTACATTAAAAAATTACCCTAATATACCACAAAGTAGGGAACAAAAAATAAAATAAGAACGGGAATCACATCCTCGTGGTAAACCACTAACATAAAAGTCCGAAGGGTGCAAATATACTAAAATAGGGGCAACTAAGCTTCGTTACTCGCGAGGCGAAACCAAGCCTCCATATCAGCGCCAATGAAGTGCGGGGTCAAGGGTCGGAGCGACGGAAGTGACGTGCATCAGCGCCGTCACCCGTCTCTCTCCAATGAACGAACGACCCGATCCCGCATATGGACACCAGAGGTACTGTCCTTTTAAGAGTCAGGGACAGGTCTGTACCGGTCAGGTGGCCGATTGATGTTTCCCCTAGTTTCTTTTCTTTTCGCTATTGAGGGAGGAGTTTTGTGCGTTTATCGCTGCTCCACTCACATAGCTGTAGCAAGGTTAGGTTTCAGTGGAGCGTGCGTGCGTGCGATAGCTCCGCCGCTATTTCACTCACATAGCTGAAATGAGGCCTGGTTTCGGTGGGGCGCACGTACGTACGATCGCTCCACCTATTCAGTGAGAGCGAGGCTTGGCCTAGGTGAGGCGCTTGCACTTCCGCGGTGGGCAGGGATGCAGCGCGCTCACCCAATCGCGCTATAAGATGGGACAGGATCGGGTCGTTCGTTCATTGGAGAGAGACGGGTGACGGCGCTGATGCACGTCACTTCCGTCGCTCCGACCCTTGACCCCGCACTTCATTGGCGCTGATATGGAGGCTTGGTTTCGCCTCGCGAGTAACGAAGCTTAGTTGCCCCTATTTTAGTATATTTGCACCCTTCGGACTTTTATGTTAGTGGTTTACCACGAGGATGTGATTCCCGTTCTTATTTTATTTTTTGTTCCCTACTTTGTGGTATATTAGGGTAATTTTTTAATGTAATGAATGACCTATATGCGTCACTTCCGGCCTATATCCGGAAGTGCGGCTGAGTGGTCCAATGGAGGAGGTGACTCGGGCCATAATTCACTATAAATTTGGGGCAGTTTGACGTGTCACCCACACCCCAGGACGACGTGATCTTTTCACGAAACGCGTTGGGTGGCGTGACACGCTTTTTGCCTCATCAGAATTGTAACAGAATAGGATATCGTTTGGAGTTCGCGATCGGCCGACGCTTTTCCATTGATGATATGCCTTGTGTTAATTTACTCTTGTAAGTGCACTTCTTTTTTGTTTATTTTATAATAAATGGTTTTACACTATTTGGAGTGTTTTTTTCCTTCTTATGGTGGACCATTTTCCCCTTGGTTGGAATACATTTGAGTCCGGCTCCCGAGGTTTTCGGTCCTTTGATGATCCGAGTTTGATGCATACTCTGACCTGATCTTTAAGATACGCACTCCTTACTGGGGCATCTGGTAAGGAGCTATTGTTATCTACACGGTGGTGGTGCACTTCTTTTTCGTTTCACGTCTACACTTGATCTAGAATTTGGACAAGTCACCGTGGACACATGGTGTTTTCGAATCCATTCACCAGGACTCTATAATGTTGCTAAATTAACTGTTAATGTAACTTTTTTAGCCCTTTTTGTTTTGTATGTTTTTTCTTGGAGCACCAAAATCATTGAGATTATAATATCTATGATAATAGGGTTTTTTTACACTAACTGGTGTTATCACACATATCCCAATATCAAACATTAGGGATTGCGCAGTTCCTTTTTCTCCTTTTTCTAATCTATATATATATAGTATTTTTTGGTATATATTTTGAATTGCTGCATTATACAACTTTTGGTTTTTTCACTGTAGCGCAGATTTCTTTTCTTTCTTTTTTCTAATATATTATAAGAGTATGGTAGGAAAGCCAATGGTATACTGTGAATTAAGAGGTTTTTTTTTTTTATGTGAATATAGTGTGAATTGGTAAATAGGATATGTGTGGGACTAATGCTTGCCGATTTTAACCACTTGGTCCTTTTTGTTTACAGGTTCAAGTCAGCATTTTTTGCTCAAAAATTGTGTATAACCCCCCCAAACATATATATTTTTAGCAAACAACTTAGGGAATAAAACAGTGGTTGTTGCAATTTTTTATATATCAAACGGTATTGGCGCAGTAGTTTTTCAAACAGTTTAAAAAAAAAAAAAACACACACTCACAAAACGCAATATGTTCACCAATTTTTTTGTTAAATATGAAAGATGATGTTACACCAAGTAAAGGGATACCTAACATGTTACCATTGAGCAAGCTCGTGGAATGGTAACAAACTACGGTACTCAAAGAGGAAGTAAACCCTGGTGGGTTTTACTTCCTCTTTATTGCCCTGCAAAGCTAAAGAATAATGGGCTACTATGCATCGCATAGTAGCTTATTATGTGTCACATACCTGAAACCAAAGCCCGTAATGTCTCTGTTGTCCCCACTAGCAGGGAGCGTCCATCTTCACCCCTCTTCCTCCCAGGGCTGCAATCTCCGGCTATGTGACTGGCCTGAGTCATGTGACGTCACTCCCACACATGCGTACGGGTCACATGCGCCAATTACATCAGTGCATGTGTCGTAGTTGATGGCACAAGGCTTTTTAGTAAACATCTCCTAAACCGTGGAGGTTTAGGAGATATTTTCAAGCTATGTTAAGGCTTACCTGTAGGTAAAAGTGGTTGTAAAGGGTGTACAACCACGTTAATCTCCACTGGCAAACAATGTTTACACGTTACCCATTTAGCATTACACAGGAGGTCTAGAGCTAGAATTATTGCTTTCATTCCAATGCTTGTGGTGATACCTCGTGTGTGGTACGAACACCATTTACATATGCGTACGTGACCTACATATGTAATTTCTTCAGGACGCGAGCACGAAGGGATGGGGTGCTTTAATTATTATTTTCTTATTTAATTTTAACGCTTTCCCTTTATTTTTATTATCACTTTTTTTGTGTTACAAGGAATGTAAACATCCCTTGTAATAGAAATAAAGATGGCAGGTCCTCTTAATGGAGACCCCAAATCTCTTACCTCTAAAAGCAAAATGTCAAAAAGAAAGTGATCTTTTGCTTAAAAATAAAAATAAAATCGTTTTTACTTCCACCCTGGACTGAAACAACATTGCTCCGGTCCTCCAAGGCCATAGGGGCAATCAAAGGCGATCTATTCTTTTATTGCCTCTATGTCAGATCATTTCTCAGGTGAGCCAGTGGAAACGGTAAGCCTGAGAAACATAGGTGAGTGGCGAGCTGGGGGGAATGTAAATTATTATGAGTATATTTTTCTTGTATACTATATATGTTGAATCACACAGTTTAGCCAACTATTTACCAGTTTGAGCGAGGACAGAGAGAAGAATTTAGACTTTCCTCCTGCCTGCAGCACAGTGAAACCATAAGTCCCCCAGACTGAACCTCTAATGCTTAGGCACAATAATAATACCGGAGCTTAATTACTTCTTTTTTAGTACCGTAATACAGTATTGCTACTGTAGCTGTATATTTGAGATAGCAGGAATTTATTTATGTGGACTTGTAATATTATTGCTAGGTTCAATTTAATGGTTTGAAAAACATTACTTATTTTGAAGCATTGCATATTTTTAGTGACCATTTTATTTTCTCTTTAGACAGAACCTGTCAAATGTGTGCATTTTACATCTCCATTCTACCTCTCCGCTTGTAACTCACATGATGATGATTGAGGGTAAAAAAAAAATGCATGCAGTTTCTATTTAACAAAACAAGTATGAATGTTTTGCTTGTACAATAAAGTGTAGCATTTGACATAGCAGCAGTTCGGCTGAGATAACATTTGAGTCACATTACTGTGAAGCTCATTTCCCTTCCGACTAACAAAAGACGTACAAAATTGCCCTATGTAAGGCTGTGGTTCATTTTCTTTAATCCATGCTTGTATCCAGAACAGCAACTTTTTTTTTTTTTTTTTATAGAAATGCACCTATTGCCTTAATATAAGTAAGATAGGCCATGTTCTGTGACTGTTTTTAAACGTACAATCTTTTTTGTTAACATTCCATTATCTTTGGTTTTCCATAAAGATGGTAAAGTGCTGCAGAATATGGTAATGCTATACAAGTATAAATCCAAAACAACAATAATAATGCCTACAATCTCGGCTCTACCTTGAAACAAAAGCTTGGGCCATTCCCATTTCGCTTTGATTTTAATGGTGATCGTTTACATGTGTTAGCCAGAAAATTTCATGTGCCTTGTTTGACCCATTCACGTGCATTATTGAGGATTTTCATGGGAATAACAGTGCATATTGACGCATCAGAACGCACCTGCCTAAAGCAATAAAAGCAGGATAACACAGATGCCTTGATGTAAATCCAGATTTTTTTGTCTGCAGGTGCCATCTATTCTTAGGTCCAAACCAAGGATCTGCTGTTAATAGTCACTATTTAAATCCCTTGCCCTTTCTATAAAATGCACAGATGTAAACATGACCCATAGGGAACCATGTTAAATGGATTGTAGTATGTTTCTGCAAAACTGATAAAACACTAAAAAATGCATAGGTGTGAATCAAGCCTTAAATGGTTTTTCTTAACCACTTGCTTACTGGGCACTTAAACACCCTTCTGCCCAGACCAATTTTCAGCTTTCGGTGCTCTTACACTTTGAATGACAATTACTCAGTCATGCAACACTGTACCCAAATGAATTTTTTGTCCTTTTTTTCCCACAAATAGAGCTTTCTTTTGGTGGTATTTGATCACCTCTGGGGTTTTTATTTTTTGCACTATAAATGAAAAAAGACCGAAAATTTTGAAAAAAAAACACATATTTCTTTGTTTCTGTGACAGAATTATGCAAAATATAAATTTTTCTTCATAAATTTTGGCCACAATTTATACTGCTACATATCTTTGGTAAAAATTACCCAAATTAGTGGATATTATTTGGTCTTTGTGAAAGTTAGAGAGTCTACAAGCTGTGGTGCGAATCGCACAAAATTGATCACATCTGATGTACTGGTGGCCTATCTCGCTTCTTGTGACCCGAACAAGTCAGGAAGGTACAAATTCCCCCCAAATGACCCCTTTTTGGAAAGTAGACATTCCAAGGTATTTAGTAAGAGGCATAGTGAGCTTTTTGATGTTGTCATTTTTTTCCCACAATTCTTTGCAAAATTAAGATTTTTCATTTTTTTTCTCCACAAAATTGTCATTGTAATAGGTTTTTCTCTCACATGGCATGTGTATACCACAAATGACACCCCCCAAAAAATTCTGCTACTCCTCCTGAGTATTACAATACCACATGTGTGGGACTTTTTCACAGCCTGGCCACATAGAGAGGCCCAACATGCAGGTAGCGCCATCAGGTGTTCTAGGAACATAAATTACACATCTAACTTGTTGACTATTTATTACACTTTTGAAGCACCAGGACAATGACACGTGACACTGATGACAGATGGCGCTGATACGTGGCAATGATGACACTTATACGTGGCACTGATGACACGTGCCACTGATGACAGATGGCATTAATATGTGGCACTGATGACAGATGCCACTAATATGTGGCACTGATGACACGTGGCACTTATACGTGGCACTGATGACACATGGCACTAATACGTGGCACTGAAGACACGTGGCACTAATACGTGGCACTGATGACAGATGGCACTAATACGTGGCACTAATACGTGCCACCGATGACAGATGGCACTAATACATGGCACCGGTGACGCGTGACACTGATGACAGATGGCACTGATAAGTGGCATTGATGACGCGTGACACTGACAACAGATGGCACGTGACACTGACAGACTGGCACTGATAAGTGGCATTGATGACGCGTGACACTGACAACAGATGGCACGTGACACTGACAGGTGGCACTGATGACAAATGGCACTGATACGTGGCACTGATGACAGATGGCACTAATACGTGGCACTGATGACAGATGGCACTATGTGGCACTGATGACACGTGGCACTGATGACAGATGGCACTTATACATGGCACTGATGACAGATGGCACTGGGGACAAATGGCACTGACAACAGGTGGCACTGAGGGCAGGTGGCACTGGGGGCAGGTGGCACTGGGGGCAGGTAGCACTGGGGTGGATGGCACTGGGGGCAGGTAGCACTGGGGTGGATGGCACTGAGGCGGATGGCACTGGGGCAGGATGGCACTGCTGGGGGAGGATGGCACTTTTTTTTTACTTTTTTTTTTAATCAAAGCAAAGCAGAACGGCTGCCACTGCAGCCGTTCATCTCTCCCCTCTCACACTCTGTCTGTGTGAGGAGGGAGAGCGGCGCTGAGAGATTATCTCATATGTTTACGTATGAGATCATCTCCCATTGGACACGCCGATCGCGCTGTAAACGGCCGCTGTGATTGGCCGTTTACAGCGATCTGTGTTTGCCTGTCCCCGGGGGACACGGCGAACACAGAACTTCCGCGATGCGCGCCCGTGGCGGCGCACATTGCGTAAGTAAACATTAGGACGTCCAGGGACGGCCACCCGGACGAAAGCGCCTGCTCTACGGCTGTCATTCGGCTATAGGGCGGGCGCGAGGTGGTTAAGAGAGAAGTATGGACTTAAAAAAATTAAATAATAATAAATATATACATATACACACATACATACACTCACCTAGGTGGATGCAGCATTGATCTGATGTTACATCTATTCCCTTCCGGCTCCACACAGAAAACTGAGTGATCAAAGACCGCTGATCACTGAGTACTCTGTGAGCAAAGAGTCGGGGACTGTCAGTCTCCAGGTCTCTGCTCTGCGCCCCCCCCTGCAAATCAATGAAGCATTGGGCTGAGGAAGGGGTGGGAGGGACTGGTTCAGGCTCTCAGCAGATTAATGAGAGGCTGAGCCAGCTGTAGGTCCAGGCTTCTGGGTGGATTTCGACCATATGGTTGTGATCTTTTCAGAGTCTACACCAGCTCTGTAACAGGTCACTAGGAACTGACTAATATTGCCTGCATTATCAGGAGACACTCTGCAGCATTGCTACAGTAGGAATGCTCTCTCCTAGTGCTCAGCCCAGACTAGGTCAGCAAATCCTAAATGTGTAGCGAATAAGACCTAGGAGTGGAGAAAAGCATCTTGGAACACGTAGTCCAAAGAGCCACGTTTTACATTCAGTTGGACTGTTGTGGACTACAAATCCCAGGTGTCTGGTGAACAGAAGGTAATTCTGGGAGAGTGGCGATAAAGCTTGTGTAGGATCGAATTGTCCTCTTGAGATCACGGCCTGGATCTTGGAGTTGCTTCCTGTGCTACAGAGAGAGAGTCATCATGAGTGGGTGTGGGAGCATCCACTGCCAGCCATTACTGGTTGTTCAGCGGCAGCCTGGAGGCAGCTCTCATCATATACATGCCAGATCCATCTAGGCGGTATCACAGTGCGACACGGGGTCGAGTCATGTCCCTCACCCCACTCTTCAACTCTGAAGGTCCCTGGGATTGGTGAGCAGGCACTTGCCCATTCTTTGTACACCAAAGAACACTGCATACAGATAACATTGCCTTTGTCATTCCACCAAGCTCGCAAGGGGACCCTTGTTACACTTCAACCCCCTGAAGATGGATGTGGCTAAATACAGGACAATCTTAGAGGAAAACCTGTTATGCCTTGTACACACGGTCGGACATTCCGACCACAAAATCCGTCTGATTTTTTCCGAGAGATTTTGTCCAAAACTGGTTTTGCATACATGAGGTTGGACAAAGTTGTCGGAAAATCTGATCGTTCAGAACATGACGACGTTCGTTCGTTACAACAGGACTATGTTGAGGCTAGTAGCCAATAGCTTTGGTCTTGTAATTTCATCTGAGCATGCCTGGCACTTTGTCCGATCAGAATTCTCTACAAACGATCGTAAAAAGTCCGGTCGGATTTTTTTTGTTGGAAAATTTGAGATCCTGCTCTCAATTTTTTTCCCTCGGAATTTCCAACGGAAAAAGTCCGATAGAGCCCACACACGATCTGATTTTCCGACAATATAATCCAATCGGACCTTTTTCCGTCTGAATTTCCAACAGTGTGTACAGGGCATTAGAGTCTCCTAAAGACTTGACTGGGGCAGAGGTTCACCTTGCAGCAGGACAGCAAACCCAAACATACAGCCAGAGCTACAATGGAATGGTTTAGAGCAAAACATATTCATGTGTTAGAATGGCCCAGTCAAAGTCCGGACCTAAATGCTAATAGGAATCTGAGGCAAGACTTGAAAATTGATGTTTGTTGATGCTCTCCATTCAATCTGACTTGAGCTTGAGCTAATTCTCAAAGAAGAATGGGCAAAAATGTCACTCTCTAGATGTGCAAAGCTGATAGAGACATCCCCAAAAAGACTTGCAGCTCTAATTGCAGTGAAAGGTGGTTCTACAAAGTATTGACTTGGGGGGTGGAATACAAATGCACAGATTTTTTATTTGTTTTACAAATAAATAATTGTAAACCATTTATCATTTTCATTTCAGGTCACATTTATGTGTCACTTTGTGTTGGTCAATCACATAAAAGCCCAATAAAATACATATTATTACGTTTTTGGTTGTAACAGGACAAAATGTGGAAAATTTCAAGGAGTATGAATACTTTTTCCTTTTAATAATTTTTTATTGAGGAAGACAAAAGTAAAAAAACTGAGCAATGAATAAACATTGTGGATGTCAGGTCACCTTGAGGCGAGGTGACAGATGAACACCGTAGGGATCAGGAGTGTACCGCAAGTTTGTGGACCCTAAGGCTGACTGCTGCGGACGAAGACAGATCCCACCGAGGTTAGAGCATAAGATTCCCTGGGGCGCGGAGTTTGAAGCCCCATACACACTATCAGTTTTTCTGCTGAGTTTTTCCTTCAGGTTTACCAAAACCATGTAGTAGAAGGGCCTGCCTGATTGCATACACATTGAAACTCCTAAGGTTTGACCTCATATTATATGGTTTTGGTAAATCTGAAGGAAAAACTCAGCAGAAAAACTGATAGTGTGTATGGGGCATAAGAGCCAGCAGGTGTTCACCATAGCCTCTAGTGGTGAGGATGGACTTGGCTGCAACTGGCTCCAGGTCGCGACCCCCAGGGTCCCCCAGCTCGCACCCACAGTAGGCAACAGGAGGATAGGGATAGTGAGGGATAAAGCCAAGGTCAGGGCCACAAGAAGACAGAAATAGTCAGGGACACGCCAATAGGTCAGGATCACAGGCAAACAGGGATAGTCAAGGACACGCCAAAGTCGGTAACGGAACAACAGAAGAGCACATGGCAGGTAACATGAAGCTAAACACACAAAGGAATACACAATGGTTGATCAACAGGGTTGGCCTGCAGTGCACAGGTTAATATAGAGTTCTTTGATAGGAACTAGTGTGGAGTCATGCCAGAGGATGGATTACAAAAGCAGTCAGGTGAGGGTCGGCTGGTCTCTAGAGATGAACACATTTTGCTTTTTTGATGATAGAAATCAGCAAAGCCACATTTTCTAAGCTCTGAAGAAAATGAGTGCAGCTGCACTTGCGGAGTACACAGTCTATTTGCCTTTAGTAAAGCAGCCATTCTAAATGCTTAAAAAGGACCTGTATTGCAAGATCACCCTATATTAGGGGAAATTCACCCAATTCATTAAGCATCTGTGACTTTAGTTCTGTGGTTCCGACAGGCACTTGTTTGGCAAATTAAGTTAATCCTGAAATTCACCACTTTAACATTGTGGTATAATGCTTGCATCAAATTCAAAATAAAATACAGACAGTTTATATCTTATGAAAGTTGAGCTTATTAAGACCAATTCTCTTTTGGTGTACAGAGAAAGACCCTGGTGCAGACGGATTTGCAAAATAGTTTTGCGCACATTTGGGCAGCACAGTGGTGTAGTGGTTAGCACTCTCACCTAGCAGTAAGAAGAGATGCTGGTTCAAATCCCAACCACGACACTACCTGCCTGGAATTCGCATGTTCTCCCTGTGCGTGGGTTTCCTCCGGGTACTCTGGTTTCCTCCCACAATCCAAAGACATGCAGGTAGGTTAATTGGCTTCTGTCCAAAATTGGCCCTAGTATATGAATGGGGACCTTGGATTGTGGACTCCTTGAGGGTAGGGACCAATGTAAGTGTGCAATGTACAAGGATAGGGACAATTGTAGACACTCACTCAGGTTGAACTAGATGGACTGGTGTCTTTATTTAACCTTACTAACTATGAAACATTCTAAAAGTGGTGCAGGGTGCACCAAACTTAAGCAAAAGGGTTCTAGACCGGTACAATAGCACACACTTGGATTGATTTAATATAGCGCCTATGCGGCAAATTAGATTTAGTCAGAAAAGGCATTTACTGCAATACAATTAGATACATTCACTCGCATATTCAGTTTTAACCACGTGCTATAGTAAATTCCGAAATTTGTAAAAGCCAAAAATCCGTTTGCGAGCGTGAAATTGTGCGAACTAGCATATTAGCGAATATTTATATATAAATGCAAGTTTCAACCATTGAACAATTGTTCCTTCCACAAAAACATACATTTTAATGTGGAAATGAACTGTGTAATTCCTAAAATAATAAATTGTCCTTCCTGGGTTAGTATTTTGCTTTTTATTCCTTTTTTTTAAAACAATGCTAGTAATGTTTAATTTGTTCATATTTTACCCTCTCTACATACAGTATACTGTTAACATATTTGATATAGATAGATATTCTACATGTCTGAAAATAAATAAATACATATATATATATATATATATATATATATATATATATATATATATATATATATATATATATATATAGAAAGGCCAGTATGGTGGCCTGAAATTATGGGAGGAGCCCGGTGGTATATATAACCAGCCGTCCGCCCGTCTTCCTCGTCTGTTCCGGTGCGCGATACCTGATACGTCAGATATCAAGGGCCGACTATCCTAGACCAGACGCAGTGAGCCCGTTCGTGTGTTCCCGCGTTGTTCGTCTCCGTCTTGACCATCTTCCCGTTCATCAGCGTCCGTGGGTTTCGCCGTCGGAGTGTCGTCTTACCCATCGAATTTGTCGTTACACGTCGGGCCGGCTGTCGCAGGTAGGGCTTCGGCACCCCCTTTCGGTTCATGTATTACGATGTCCCGTCAACATTCCCTGAACTCACGAACCGCTCGGATGTTTTACTGTGACTCTCGTACTCATGTCACTGTTTCTACTTTCGATGTAGCCGTTATCACCTTCGGTCGATCACGCCACGTCAGGCGATTCATTCGCAGGTACGACATTCGAAACCGTTCGACTCCCCGAGCATTTCTATTAGTATCGGTCGAATCGTTCGACTCACAGCCGACTGCTTGTTACGACAAAGCAAGCAGTCCGCACGTATCGGTTGGTCTGCTCCAGTTCGAATATATCTCATCATTCATGCAGTTGTGTTATGTATCTCATTTCATCTCATGTCAAGTCATTTCAGTCCCACTCATTTCTACCGTTTCAAATCATTTCTGTCACTAGCCGCGCTCCGGCGCGAATCCTGTCGCACCTCTGGTGCACCGATTCGCTTTGAAGTGCCCCAGGGTTCGGCCTCATTTCTGTACATGCTCCAGAGACTGAGTCACTCGCAGGTTCACGCACGGTCCCTGATTCTTGTCTTTGTCATGGCATACCATTTCTGTCACTTATTACGCTCCAATTCGAATCCTGTCGCATTCTTCTATGCACCGATTCGTCCTGGTGTGCCCAGCTGCTACGCCTCATTTCGGTACATGCTCCAGAGACGGATTCTTTTTTCGTAACCTGCAGTCCAGTCGTTGAATCCGGTCTCTGTCATGGGATATCATTTCTGTCACTTATTACACTCCAATTCGAATCCTGTCGCATTCTTTTATGCACCGATTCGTTCTGGTGTGCCCAGCTGCTACGCCTCATTTCAGTACATGCTCCAGAGACGGATTCTTTGTTGTAACCATCAGTCCAGTCGTTGAATCTTGTCTCTGTCATGGCATATCATTTCTGTCACTTATTATGCTCCAATTCGAATCCTGTCGCATTCCTTATGCACCGATTCGTTCTGGTGTGCCCAGCTGCTACGCCTCATTTCAGTACATGCTCCAAAGACAGGATTCATCTGTTTGGTTCAAGGGCTCGTCCTCTGATTCTTGTCTTTGTCATGGGTTTTTCATTTCATTTCACCTATCACGTTCCGGTACGAATAGTCACATCTGTGTACCAAATTCGTCTCGGCGTGCCCCAGGAATGGCCTCATTTCAGTACATGCTCCAGAATCCGTTTCGTGCTCGGTCGCAAGTTGTGGCATGGCGATCCGGATCTCTGTCATGGCAGGTTCTCTCATTTCACTGTCACATACCGCTTCCCGGCTTGGGTCCAGTTGATTCTTCAATGTTTGGATGCCTGCCGGGGGCCTTGCTCCTCGGCCTCATTTCATTATAGATTGCCTCAAAAGAGAAAACACAGCTTTGTTTAGGCGTGTCTCGCTGTTTTCTCCACATACAAGCGTAGACTTCTTGCAATCGTTGCAAACACACATCCAAGCGTAGACTTCTCGCAATCGTTGCAAGCACGCATCCAGACATAGACTTCTCGCAATCATTACAAGCACGCATTCGAGCATAGACCTCTCGCACTTATTACTAGCACGCATTCGGGCATAGACCTCTTGCAATCATTGCAAGCACGCATTCGAGCATAGACCTCTTGCAATCATTGCAAGCACGCATTCGAGCATAGACCTCTTGCACTCATTACAAGCACGCATTCGGGCATAGACCTCTTGCAATGGCTGCAAGCACGCATTCGAGCATAGACCTCTCGCGATCATTACAAGCACGCATTCGAGCATAGACCTCTTACACTCATTACAAGCATGCATTCAAGCATAGACCTCTTGCAATCGTGGCATGCACGCATTCGAGCATAGACCTCTGGCGATCATTGCAAGCACGCATTCGAGCATAGACCTCTTGCACTCATTACAAGCACGCATTCGAGCATAGTCCTCTTGCAATCATGGCAAGCACGCATTCGAGCATAGACCTCTTGCAATCGTTGCAAGCAGGTGTCCAGGCACAACTTGTTGCAATCATTGCTGGCAGGCACTTCTGGCTTGCTCGATAGATTGCTTTAGGGAAAACCTGGATACCTTCCTAAATGTACGTTGTATTACGGGGTACTTATATTTATAGGTATAGTTGATCCAGGGAAAAAATCCGATTGCCTCTCGA
This sequence comes from Lithobates pipiens, assembly GCF_037356315.1. Classification (NCBI taxonomy): domain Eukaryota; kingdom Metazoa; phylum Chordata; class Amphibia; order Anura; family Ranidae; genus Lithobates; species Lithobates pipiens. The sequence goes on along the minus strand of NW_027507787.1, from coordinate 137,986,263 downwards.
GGGGTCAGGAAGGAATTTTTTCCCCGGCTGTAGCAAATTGGCCTATGCTCTGTTGGGGGTTTTTTGCCTTCCTCTGGATCAGCTACGGGCGTAGAATTGGGTGTGTCGGGGGGTGTGATACCTTGTTTATTTTGATTTGGTTGGACCGGAGGGACTTCTGTCTTTTCGGCCTGGCTACTCATGAGGCCTACCATAATTCCTTGCAGTCGTTGCAGGCACGTGTCCTGGCACAACTCCTTGCATTAGTTGCAGGCACGCATCCTAGCATAACATCTTGCAGTCGTGGCAAGCACGCATCCTGGGTAACATCTTGCAATCATTGCAAGCACGCATCCAAACATGCATTCAAGCACAACTCCTGTAGTCTTCGCAGTGCACATGCGGTAACACGAATTGCTCACAGTCACTACGTATACATCTCCAGTGACAAACTCCCGGGCAATTGTCGCAAGCACATGTTTAAACGCAACTTTTAGTCATGCCAAGGCTCGCGACTTGGCATAACTTCTTGCAATCATTCGTTGGCAAGCACGTTCTCAGTGGCACACAAACTGGCTACACGTCATTTTCAGCAGCACTTAATTGGCCACTCGTCTCCTGTGGCTTTTCTTACAAACTACTCACTGTTGTCTGTCTATCCGTCTCTTCCTTAGGACAGTTGAGTTCAGCTTCCGTCCCGCACCAGGATCATGTTGTCACACGCAACTGGCTTCTTCCTGTAGCACGCCCAGGCTATTTCTAGCCAGCGTTCAGCATTTCTTATCCTTACAGTGCACGGAGAGCCATCTGTCGTTACGGCCCATACAGCAAGATCCCCACCACGAGGCATCCAGAGGCATCAGCCCATAGCCAACGGCAAACGCTCGCCATCACAACTGCCATCTTTAGGGGCATATTATATCCTCGCATATTCTCCAGTCTAGTCGTCCAAAAGACACCTACAGTCCCTTACACGGCATGTTGAGTTTGCTATGCGCATCATCCCTCAGGGTCGCGCCTTGTGTCACGCCTATTAGTCTTACTGTCCCTCTCACAGGATCCAGAGCAAGTCCTCAGCCTGGATCCCGCGGCAATAGCAGTCCTTGCTATGCGGGAGGAATTCCTATCGTCTGGGAATGGCGTCTCCCTGTTCATTCCCTCCGTGTCTTCCCTTTCGCCCCCAGGTGATGACCGACGCAGCGGCCTCCACGGGCTTGCGGCTGTTTTTTGGCCACCTCCGGCTCGCAGCTCCCCGGCCTCCCCAGTTACTGGCAATTCCTGGCTGCGCCAAGGCGTCCTCTCTGTTGATTATGTCCTTCCTACGTCAACTGGTCCAACTCTTGTTGTTGTTTCAGTTCAACATCCATTGTTCCTTTAACCACGGTAAGTTCAATCAGGCAGCGGACGCCCTCTCCCGCTTTAACCTTGTCTCTTTTCCGATCAGGTACCCGGAGCCGGACCAACATCAGCAGCTATCCCGGACTGGTCTCAACTAACCCTGGATTAGCCCCTCACCTCCTAGCGGCTACCCAACTTATCGATCACTCCCTTTCCTGCAATACCCTCAAGGCCTATCAGTCAGCCTGGAGGGCCTTTAACCGCTTCATCACGTATCACAGCACAGTGACGTCCCGTGTCAAGCAAGTCGTAGCCTTCATTTCCTACTGCCACTCGCAGTTGGTGTTATCCGTTAATACGATCCGGCTATACCTGACCGGTGTACAACATTTGACGTCCCTCCAGGACCCTACCGTACCCTCCTTATTTTCTTACCACACCGTTCGGGCTGTTATGCGCAGTGTCCAGAAGCGCCAGCCGATGGCCGGCACCAAACCACCGCCTTTCACAGGAGACGTTCTAGAACTATGTCAGATATCCTGGCCACTTCACCTTTCGGTCTCCACATGAGTGGCATTTACAAGCAGCCATACACCTGGCCTTCTACGGCTTCTTACGGCCAAGCCAGTTTACTTGTAGTAGCCTCACAGCACGCATGCTGTACAAGCACCACCTGGTCCGATACGAAGACCATTTCATCTTACACTTAGCAGTCTCCAAGACGCAGCAGCTTGGCTCGGGTATGGACATACACTTCTATAAAACCAACAACCGCTGGTGCCCGGCCACTGTTCTCATCCGCTTGTTGCCCCTTTTGGCCAACCAACCAGGAACTGGCCCGCTTCTGCCTTTTCACACGAAAACTCTCAACGCAGCCCAGTGCATGGAGCATGTCAGGATACTCCTGGGCATCTTTCACCTCAATCCTGCTCACTACTCCAGACATTCATTCCGTATCGAAGCAGCTTCTACGGCCTCCCGCCAAGGGGTCCCGGTCCATGTTATCAAGAAATTGGGTAGATGGAAGTCCTCCTGTTTTGCCCGTTACATACCCAATCTGCAAATAGAGATGGCCCAGGCCTTTGTCAAACTCACCCAGTGACAGTCTTGATTCAACAAAGTGCAACCCCTACCTGGATGTTTTGCCCCCTTATTTTGGCATACCGTACGTTAGACCAGGGCACACTTTCAGGTCCATTTCAAGTAAGCGAGTTTATGTTAACCTTGTTTGTCATTCTTATCCGTATCGGTCTGAGGGCTCTGGACCATAAATAGAAAGGCCAGTATGGTGGCCTGAAATTATGGGAGGAGCCCGGTGGTATATATAACCAGCCGTCCGCCCGTCTTCCTCGTCTGTTCCGGTGCGCGATACCCGCCCACCCATCCCCTTTATCAGGGCATTTCTCTAACCATACTCCTCAAGTGAGTACTCATTTCACCCATTTCATATTCATTTCATTTTAAGGTATGCCCCCTTATTTTGGCATACCGTACGTTAGACCAGGGCACACTTTCAGGTCCATTTCAAGTAAGCGAGTTTATGTTAACCTTGTTTGTCATTCTTATCCGTATCGGTCTGAGGGCTCTGGACCATAAATATATATATATATATATATATATATATATATATATATATATATATATATATATATATATAAGACACCAAACAGTCAAAACTCTGAATTTTATAATGCTTTATTCTGGGTATAAATCGGTGGGCTGTTCAATAGGGTGTATGAGATGCCTCATCCGACCCCAGTTTAAGGTCAAAAGGCTACTAATCTGTAACCGTGGCTTTTGTTAATTAAGTCCCTTAAAATGATCCTGTCACGGTCAGGGGCGAGGCCGAGATGCTGAGAGGGCTCCCCTTGCGGCCGAGTGCAGCACAACCCTGAAGTTGACACAGGGATGCAGTGCCCACAGTAGCACAGGTTGCCAGGTAGCAGCAGCAGAGGTCAGGTGCCGGGTAAACAAGTCTCTAAGGGCAACCGTGCTAGGAAGTCCAAGAGTGGGCAGCAGAAGTCCAGAGAGTGGTCAAGACAAGCCGGGATCGGGTGCAGGGAGCAGACCAGGAACGTCGGGTACAAGCCAGGAGTCAGAGCCAGGAGAATAACAGGAGTAGGTCGAGCAAGCCGGGTCGGTACACAGGAGATCGGATAGCAGGAAACGCGGGTACAGGTTCACAGGAGAGCTGACGATAATCCAGCGATGCAGCACTGTCAGGCGAACGTTTAAATAGGCGAGGTACCCAGGTCACGCCGTGAGCGCGTCGGGGCGATCGTACGGCTACGTCGAGTACGTTGTGTGTTCGTAACATCACCGCGTATGCCCGCCTGGTTAGACGTAGCGTCGGCCGTTCGTCTTGAAACTACCTTGCGCTTCCGTAGGCGCCGACGCGCGCTAACACGAACGTACCTCGTGAGATTGCGCCTATTTCCCTGACAGATCCTTTCCTGGTTCCAATGGTCTCTTATGTCGCACGTCCAATATGATAAGCATCACTCTGAATAATGCTGCAGATGATGACCTCAAAGTCACAGGCCACAATGCCTATTTTCACGACTTGTGTTGTCAAACTTCCCTCAGTCCTGGAAAGTGCTTGATACTGTAGTCCTCGGATACACAGTATAAAGTTACAGAGTAGCTCTAGTGTGTTTCACTCACGTTGCTCTCTCCCAATCAACAGTCCATATTCTACTCACAGAAAGTCTATTCCCAGTTTTTTCCTTCTGCTTAGTTCCTACTTCCTCCTCCACGCTGTCTGGCACATCCCCGCATGGGACGCCCAGTCTTCCTCCAGTGCTACATGCTCACTTCTCCTCCAGGAGCCAGACTTCAGCTTCCCTGAACTCGCCTCCAGCTATCTGGCACTGGGATCTCTGAACTCCTGGGTCTTAAGCCTCCTCCCAGAGGCTCCGGGATCTCTGAACTCCCGGGCCTCTGGACCTCAAACTCCTGGACTCCCCCAGAGCATGTGACCCTCCTCTTTTATGCGAGACCTCCCATTGACCATAGAGATTAACCATTGGTCAATTCTCTCACATGGGTTTCCTGCCACTCAGGTCTCAGCCCATCCTCTCTTTCCAGCAGAATCCACCGTCAAGCAGAGGAGGTATCCCTGCGCCCAAGTGTAGGCGGCCACACCCCCTTCTACTCTGACACTCCCATCCCTAAATAAACAACCAGGCCTAGTAAAGATAAAGAGCAGGTCCCTGGCTAAATTTACCTGTCTTTATATCTTATACTGTCACAAAAACACCACTAAGCACCTACCGAAAAGTAGAGGACACTACATATTATATATATATATATATATATATATATATATATATATATATATATATATATACACATACACACGCACACACATATACACTGTATATATACACTGCCATTTGCAGTGTGTGCTGTGTATGCCCAGAGACTTTTCCAAAAATGTAATGTGTGTGCCAACATCCTAAATCCAAATCAAAATGTCATTATCAAAATTTAGAGAGTAACACCACGACTCTACACACACCAAATATCACAGAATAAATCAAGAAACATAGCTCCTGACTGATGTAATTCCACCACTTATAAATAAATGCTTAAAGAAATGTAGTATTTAGTTGTAGAAGGGTTCCACCACCATTGCAAATCTTTCCATATGTTTTCCACGGGGAAGGACAAGAAGCAGCCTTGTGAATTCCACACCAGCACTAATTGCAGGCTCTTACCAAGCCAAAAGCCCCAAAATTAGAAATGTTCCTATAGCGTTCATGTAAATATTGTGTGGAATGTGAGTGTATGCATTTTAGCATGTACTCCACAAACTGTTGGCTAAAATCAAATCCATGGCTGCAAAGATCAGGAAATGTCTCACTGCCTGTGATTAGCGATGTGCAGGGCAAGCTTCTTGGCGGGCGTGGGCACATGGAGCTGCAAACACGACTGAGCCCATCCTTGGTCATAATGAACTCTACATACATGTAACTTAGGTAACAATTTTCACCACTCCATACATACGTGCCTAGTTTTTTGTTTCCTCATCCTGCTGGTGTTCACATGTCACCCCATCGAATGTTCACCATTCACAGAAAATGCCAGAGATGAGTCCTTTATGGTCACATTTTTAACCGTTTTCCCTGACTGCTGAGTGTGTCTGTATATGCCAACCTTAAAGGCTAGGTTCACTTTTGTTTTTGCTAAATTCCAGCTCCCCTATATAGTAATATACCATCAATGTACCTCTGCTGCAAAAAAAAAATACACAATTACGGTACTTTAATTGAGAGAAAGCGGCCATACCTGCACTTTTGCTCTATTTCACTTTATCCCTTGCTGGTAGATATTAGACAGAAGCCAGTAAGACATAGGGAGTAATTCACAAGCTGACTATATTAGCACACACCTGGTGCACAGTTTTCTAATACAATTAATCAGTGTTCACCGGTCTCACTAAATACACAGACTTTTTTTTTTCTTAACCACTTCCCGACCGCCGCACGACGATGTACGTCGACAGAATGGCACGGGCAGGCATATGGGCGTACCTGTACGTCCCTGCCTTCCCGCGGGTCGGGGGCCCGATCGGGCCCCCGCCCGGTGCCTGCGGCGGTCGGTATCCGTTCGCGAGCGATCCGGGATGAGGGGGCGGCCATTCATTCATGGCCACCCCCTTGCGATCGCTCCCGACGAATAGAAATCCTTCGTGACATCACTTCCTCTCCTGTAATGTAAACACAGGAGAGGAAGTGATGTAATCTCTCGTCCGTGTCGGTATTTTTCGTTCCGACACCGAGGAGAGAGGATCGGTGAGTTGCACCAACACGACACTTCACAGTAGAACATGCCAGGCACACTCACACCCCCCCGATCACCCCCCCCCAATTACCCCTGCCCCCCAGTCACAGTGACACCAATGTCATTTTTTTTTTTTTTTTTTGCATTGGTGTAATTTGTGACTGTAATAACTGTTAGGGCAGTTAGGGTTAGCCCCCTTTAGTTCTAATGTACCCCCCTAACCCCCCCAATAAAGGTTTAACCCCGTGATCACCCCCCGTCGCTAGTGTCACTAAGGCTGGGTTCACATTGCAGCGGTTTATGAGAACGAATGTGATTCGCACCGCACTGCAGTGCAAATCACATCCGATCTCTGTGCGATTCGAGTTCAGCCATACAGATAGTATGGCTGAATTCGCATCGCACCCGCCGCACCCGCCGCAAATTCGCACGGGACCCTTTTTTTGGCCCGCAGCAGAATCGGATCGCATGGGTGTTCACACCATGCGATCCGAGTTTGCAGATCACACTGCGATATGCGAACTGATCTGGGGGTGTCATTAACATTTCACTGACACTCCCAGCAGTTCGCATAGGGCAGTGTGAACTGCCGCCGGGAGGCATGCGATGCGGGAACCCGCCGCTGATTTGTGGCGTTCCCGCATCGCTCCAGTGTGAACCCAGCCTAATAAGCGATCATTTTTCTGATCGCTGTATTAGTGTCACAGGTGACGCTAGTTAGGCAGGTAGGTATTTAGGTTCGCCGCAGCTTTTTATAGCGCCAGGGACCCCCATATACTACCGCATAAAGCCCCCTGATTGCCCCCTAGTTAACCCTTTCACCAGTGATCACCATATAACTGTTACAGGTGACGCTGGTTGGTTAGTTATTTTTTTATAGTTTCAGGGCACCCGCCATTTATTACCTAATAAAGGTTTAACCCCCTGATCACCAGGCGGGTGTCATTTGTGACTGTAATAACTGTTAGGGCTGTTAGGGTTAGCCCCCTTTAGTTCTAAGGTACCCCCCTAACCCCCCCAATAAAGGTTTAACCCCGTGATCACCCCCCGTCGCCAGTGTCACTAAGGCTGGGTTCACATTGCAGCGGTTTATGAGAACGGATGTGATTCGCACCGCACTGCAGTGCAAATCACATCCGATCTCTGTGCGATTCGAGTTCAGCCATACAGATAGTATGGCTGAATTCGTGTCGCACCCGCCGCAAACTTGCACGGGACCCTTTTTTTGGTCCGCAGCAGAATCGGATCGCATGGGTGTTCACACCATGCGATCCGAATTTGCAGATCGCACTGCGATATGCGAACTGATCTGGGGGTGTCATTAACATTTCACTGACACTCCCAGCAGTTCGCATAGGGCAGTGTGAACTGCCGCCGGGAGGCATGTGATGCGGGAACCCGCCGCGGATTCGTGGCGTTCCCGCATCGCTCCAGTGTGAACCCAGCCTAATAAGCGATCGTTTTTCTGATCGCTGTATTAGTGTCACAGGTGACGCTAGTTAGGCAGGTAGGTATTTAGGTTCGCCGCAGCTTTTTATAGCGCCAGGGACCCCCATATACTACCGCATAAAGCCCCCTGATTGCCCCCTAGTTAACCCTTTCACCAGTGATCACCATATAACTGTTACAGGTGACGCTGGTTGGTTAGTTATTTTTTTATAGTTTCAGGGCACCCGCCATTTATTACCTAGTCTCACTAGTGTACCCCTAAATTTAGGGGTGTCTACTTTCCAAAATGGGGTCATTTGGGGGGGGTTTGTGCCATCTTGGCATTTTATGGCCTTCAAAACTGTAACGCCCTTAGAAAGCCTGAAGGCGGTGCTTGGTTTTCGGGGCCCCGTACGCGGCTAGGCTCCCAAAAAGTCCCACATATGTGGTATCCCCGTACTCAGGAGAAGCAGCAGAATTTATTTTGGGGTGTCATTTCACATATGCCCATAGCATGTGTGAGCAATATATCATTTAGTGACAACTTTGTGTAAAAAAAAAAAAAAAAAATTTTTTTGTCATTATTCAATCGCTTGAGGCAAAAAAATAAAATATTCAATGAGCTCAACATGCCACTTATCAATTTCCTTAGGGGGTCTACTTTCCAAAATGGGGTCATTTGGGGGGGTTTTGTACTGCCCTGCCATTTTAGCACCTCAAGAAATGAGATAGGCAGTCGTAAACTAAAAGCTGCGTAAATTCCAGAAAACGTACCTTAGTTTGTAGATGTGACAACTTTTGCGCAAACCAATAAATATACAATTATTGACTTTTTTTTTACCAAAGACATGTGGCTGAATACATTTTGGCCTAAATGTATGACTAAAATTGAGTTTATTGGATTTTTCTAATAACAAAAAGTAGAAAATATCATTTTTTAAAAAAATTTGTGGTCTTTTTACGTTTATATCTCAAAAAATAAAAATCGCAGAGGCAATCAAATACCATCAAAAGAAAGCTCTATTTGTGGGAAGAAAAGGACGCAAATTTTGTTTGGGTACAACATTGCATGACCGCGCAACTACCAGTTAAAGCAGCGCAGTGCCAAATTGTAAAAAGACCTCTGGTCATTTACCAGCAAAATGGTCCGGTCTGAAAGTGGTTTTAAACTCATCTTGCATAGCTGTGTTCATTTGGAGAGTACAGGAAATAAGAGAACACATACCAGCCAATGTGGATAGTGTGTAGTATTGAAAACAGGAGAAGTGTGTCCTGGGTTCTGTAAAGCTCAGCAGACACTATACAATCTGATTGTACAATCTACTTTAGATCTGTCATCAATTATGTAGTGCAAGGGCCTGCCTGATTGGATACAGAGTCATTAGATAGCTGGTGTGTCCTCTTATTATATAATTTTTGTAAATCTAAAGGAGATTGTACAGAGCTTGTACAATTAGATTGTTTTGTTTATGGTCACCTTTAGAAGCCTAAAATGAACTAGTTGCTAACTACTCCTAATCCTTGTTTGCTTTGTAACAACATTTTCAAAATACAAATCCACTTCAGAAACATTTAGAAAGTAAGGAGTAGCTCGTAATTGTGTTCATGGAACTCTAGGTAGCTTTGTGGAGTGCAGTTGTACTACCTGCCACAAGTGAGTGTAACAACACTAATTTGATCGAAAAAAAATAAAAATCGGCATCCAATCCAATCCAAAGCAGGCCCTTAGGTCTCTTACATATGGTAATTCATTAATTGTAGAACTTTATTAGAACGTTGACTTCTAGATATATATGTTTATACTTTCATCATGGTACTACTATATATTCTAGTTATAAGTCCGCTCAACACAGTGGCTTAGCGTTTAGTAGGGATGAGCCTGATGTTCAAGTCGAACATAAGAACATTATGCGGTGTTTGCGGCAAATTCGAAAGCCCTCTATATCACTGTGCTGGTGTCAGTGCTCTCTATCACGGTGCTGGTGTCAGTGCTCAGTCTCTATCGCTGTGCTGGTTTCAGACAGTGGGGGCGATAGCAGCATAGAAGCCAATCAGCAGGCAGTGCCAGCACCATGGCTGAGGATCGGCACTGGACTGGCACCTCCGGACCACCGCAGTGGAGCCCAGCATAGGTGGGGGTAAGGGCCGGGCAGAGGGAGGGGCTCAAGCACAGGTTGGCACACTGGCACAGGACTGCGCTGCCCTGACTGTGGCACTGATGATCTCCTGCACCCCCTTCATAGCCTGCCCTGACCTTGCCTCTCCTCTATGGCCTTCATGCGCTACTGAATTGTTAAAATTTCACAGATAAAAAAAGAATGCTTGTCGTTGACGATCCCAGATTCACTTAATACTTTTGTTATGTCAGTGTCCATGTTGTGGGACTATGTGTGCACAGCTAGTAAGTATTTTGTGGCTGAAAATATGACCTGGAGGTTTTTAAGGTTAGTCTGCCATTAAACTCAATAGGGTCCACCGCGAACCTTGCGGCTCGCAAACTTTTGACCGCATTCGCGAAACGTCCCGTCGGAAGTTCGTCCATCACTACCAATTACCTCCAACAGCTCGTACTCGTCGTCCTCATCTAGGGGTTCACAGAGTTGATAACCCCGTAACTGTAGAGACCAACACTTGAATTCCTTGTTAGGATTTTTATTTTGCATTAAACAGTCGAACAAACTCAGTCTTTAAGTAGGAATCCAGGGAACAGCCGCTCGCAACTGGACTCTTTAACTGTTGGATAAATCCTTAAGTTTGGGTTTAGCAGCCAACAGGTAATTCTAGCTTTTCAAAGTCTCTCACACAGACTTTGTTGGAAATTTAGTTACAACTGAAAGGGTAGAAGTAGGAACTTTTCTTACAGTACCAGAATCTTTCAGCCGGTCCAGCGATACTGTAAGAATTGTGGATTCAATCAATGTCCATGGCAGCTCAGCTTCCTCTGGTCATGTGTACAGTTACTGGGCCTCTCCAAACCCGAGACAGCACCAGAACACCTTAGAATCCTCCTTCCAGTTACTATGCCTCGAACTAGCCAGTTCTGGGGCTCGGAAATGGATGGATCCGCACTCCAGGCCACGAGGGCACCTGGGGGCTGGTCAGGAGGAGCAGGACCACAGAGTCAGCAACAACTTCTGGACCGGAACTCCAAACCACGTGACATCAGCAGTACCCTTTCCCAGATTACGCAGTGAGACAAACACGCCCACTGATTGGCTTTGAGATAGAGATTGGTACCCAATGCGTTCAACCAGACTGCGTTCTAAAGCCTCCCACAGGTGTACAACCCCACCTATGACCAGGCAAAACTTCTATACAGCCCAGCCAAACTGATGCCAAAGTACAATTTAGCACAATTAGCCCCAAAACTCACTACAGTTTTGAGCAAAAACAAAATTTAAACACATAGTGTGTACTCATTAGTAGTACCGGCGCTACATTAAGTCTAGCATTTTATTTTGTAAGTCCAGCACTTGATTCAAACTTTTTCACTTATGTGAAATTTGGCTAAATGCGGTTTAAGGTATTGGATCAGCAGGATGATTCAGGCCACCGCTAGTAAAACCCTCGAAGTTGGAAGAAGGCCCCCAGACTGCGGCAGCGATGACGAAGAAGAAAGCCGGGCTCTTCCGCTAGTAAAAGAGCTAGCAGAAGATAGCGGAGGAGTCCGGCGAGAAGACCCCCAAGACGGAAGGCCACCGGAGCTGTGCAATAAATTATTTTAAAAACATGTGTTGTTTTTTTCTTTACACTTTTTTCACCAGGTGAATGGGTAGGGGTACATGGTACCCCAATACTCATTCACATAGGGTTGGGGGCCGGTATCTGGGGGCCCCCTTATTAAAGGCGGCTCCCAGATTCCGATAAGCCCCCCCGCCCGCAGACCCGACAACCAACGGCCAGGGTTGTCGGGAAGAGGCCCTTGTCCTCATCAACATGGGGACAAGGTGCTCTGGGGTGGGGGGGCCGCAGGGCCCCTCCTTCCCCAAAGCACCCCCATATTGAGGGCACGTGGCCTGGTACGGCTCGGGGGGAGGGGGGGGGGGGCGCTCACTCATCCCCACCCCCTTTCCTGACCCGCTGGGCTGCGTGCTCGGATAAGGGTCTGATATGGACTTGGGGGGAACCCCCAAGCCGTTTTTTCAGCGTAGGGCTTCCCCTTTAAGTCCATACCAGGTGACGGGGCCAGCGAGGTGTCAATCTCGCCAATGGAGGCGGCGACATTGACCTCCTTTTCTAGTCCCGTCTACCTGGAGCCGCGTTCAAAATGAACAGACTTTTCTCTGTGTGTGGGCAAGTCCGGTCATTTCAAAAATCCAGCGGACTAGCGCACAGACAGGCGGATTGTCCGCTGGACTGCTGAGTCTGGCAGACAATTTTGAGTCAAAACTTCTAAGTCCACCGGACTTTTGGAAAGAAAAAGTCTGCCGGAGCCAACACACGGCCTGATTCGCCGGAAAGTCTGATCGTGTGTACGCGGCATTTCTAGATTGTAAGCTCTAACTAGCAGGGCCCTCTTATCCCTCCTGTATTGATTTGTATTGTAAGTGTACTGTCTGCCCTCATATTGTAAAGTGCTGCGCAAACTGTTGGCGCTATATAAATCCTAAATAATAATAATAATTAGTTGACACTTGAACTTCATTCTTTGCATTGTGTATTAAGCTTAGGTATTTATTTTGACTTTGGAAACATATGGTATGACTATGGGAGATGACTTGCACATTGCAGTCACAATTTTTTCTACAATAAAGGGGGGGAAACATGCTCTCTGAAAATAAATACTGTCCAATACTGGCAGTCGAGGGTAGTTTTGTAATTTTTAGATTTGATATGATATATGATGGCAGCCAAGGAACCCCACTCACTGGAGATACCCAGTTTTCAGCACATACCGTATATACTCAAGTATAGGCCAATCCGAATATAAGCCGGGGCACCTAATTTTACCACAAAAAACTGGGAAAACGTATTGACTCAAGCATAAGCCTAGGGTGGGAAATGCAGCAGCTACTGGGTAAACAATGCCCATCTGCAGTCTTACAGTGCCCATATGCAGCCTCACTGTGCCCATATGCAGCCTCATTTTGCCCATCTGCCACTGTACCTTTGATAACTAAAACAGCGGGTGTCTCCCGCTGTGTCATGCAAGTCTGTTCAGCCGTCCTGTGTAACAAAGCCCTGCGGGGCTTTGTTACAATGGACGGCCACACAGACTGCATGACACAGCAGGAGACACCCGCTGTTTTATTTATCAAAGGTACAGCTGCAGATGGGCAAAATGAGGCTGCATATGGGCACAGTGAGGCTGCAGATGGGCACCCTCACTTCAAATATATGCCGGGGGGGGAGGGGGGTTCAGCCTAAAAAATGTGCTGAAAAACTCAGCTTAAACTCGAGTACATAAGGTATATTAGTTTTCTTTCTCCACTCTATAGTCACAATCCACCCTAACCTGTTTCCAGCACCCCATGTTACTCCTTCCTCTCACCATCAGTACACTTCCCATATTGCCAAGTTCTTGCCACTCTAGTGTCCTCCACTGTACCCCCTTTTCTACCTTTAGATTGCCAGTAGATAACTGTATTCTCTAGCTCCTCACAAAATAGCAAAAGTATTAGGATACCAATAGTTTGGGTGTGAAAATTATCTGGAAATCAAGGGTGAATGCCATGTTCTTGATACAAACAAACAATGAGAGGAGAAATAGACACCCCTGGTACTGGCTGTGCTCACCTCTCATGTTGCTGCACCTTCTGTGCCTATTCATCTGTGACCTTACTGAACCTACAACTTCTAAAAGTAGCAATTACTGCATCTAGCTTTAAGAAGAAAATAGATGAAAGGATCATAGCTGAAGGTACAAGCCTGAAATATACTGTACATAGCTGGAAAGCCAGACTGATAACAGCACTTCTGCTATGCGCCACTTGGGAAGTGATTTACGTAATGAAAATAGACCTTGTTCTCACAAAATACCACCAATGCCTAGAAACACCTATATTATGGCAATTGTAGGCTTATGCACTCATCAGGGACATGAGTAAGCTGCTACTCTCTATTAGTAGTCTAATGAATGGGCACATTGTACACCTTAGTCTTTGTTCAGAGTAGAAGTTGTGTTAAAAAATAAGGTGGACAAAAAACAACTTTTTACCATTTGTTGCGCCCCCTCCCCCATCCTATCCCCCACTTACCCGAGTCCTCTCTTTATCCAACACTGTGTGCTGATGCAACCCTTCTCTCTCCTCTTCTATTTCTCCACAGGAAACTCGGGTAGTATTTGGGTCTTTTTTTATTTTGAAATGTTATCCTTTACAACTAATTTAATCAAAATAAAGACATATGACCTCTTAATTGTAATTGTTTTTTTTTTTTTTTTTTTGATAAAATTTTTTTTTTATTTTTCATATTTACTTCGAATGACAAGCAGTCGATAAGCATAAACAGTAAATATATAAGTATTACAGAAAACAGATACATGGTTCGTAACAAACAGCAATATGCCTAAAAGCCAATATTCGTATAACGGTGTGCATAGGAGCGAGAACACGGCCTACCAAAGAGAACGTGACATAACAAAACAAAGCAGCACAGAATTTTATCTAAGACTCATCACTTGGTAGTACAAGTCAGGGGGGTTCCTCCCTAGTTGCCCCACTGGGTATTTTTAGTATGCCCAAAGAGTTAGTAATATCCCTCTTGAGATACCATTCTGTGTATCGAAATGGCTGCATAGTCCTGTGTATATCCTCTTTAGTAAAAACATGCTCCATAAATTTGCGCCATCTCGAAAAGAAGCGTGTGGTGGATTTAAAGCTTAGCAGTATAGTATCCAAGCGTTCGAGGTAAAAAAGAGTTTCCAGGGCTTTTTTCACAGCCTGTAGTGAGGGCGGTGAAGTTTTGATCCATTGTGTCAGGATAGTTCTTCGTGCAACCAGAAGACATAAATGTACCCATTGGGGTATAACTGTAGAGCTATCTGTGAGGTGAGGTTCAGCAGATGGGGTACATCCGAATAGACATAAGAGGCGGTCCCAGGGCAGGTCCTGGTTTGTCACATCTCGAATAAATCGTAACACTGAGTTCCAAAAAGCCGCTACATGCGGGCACTCCCATAAGCGAGGGAGAAGCGTAGGACGTAATGTTGAGCACCATGTACAACTTTCCTGGTTAGGATCAGTTTGGTTAATACGAAAGGGGTAGTAGGCCCTGTGAAGAATCTTGAATTGGGTTTCCCTCCATGTTTCGGAAATCGTAACATTTCTAACTTTAATATACCCATCTAGTAGTTTCCCTGGGAGATCTATATCCTCAAAGATGTCTGCCCACTTTCGAAATGGTTGTAGACGGTATTTGGCGGATTGATAGTCAATAAGAGAGATGTAAATGGTAGAAATAGAGTAGTCACCATTTTGCATTATCGTATCTATGAAAGATTTCTGGAACTGATTCGTTACGTGTCTATGTCTGTCACCCAAATAACTAAGGAGCTGGCGGTAGTAGAAGAAATGGGTTAACGGCAAGGAAAACTCCCTCGCCAGCATCGGGAATGGCTTGGGTTTACCTGAATCGTGCGAATAAACATCATATACCTTAGTGAGACCCTGTGCTTCCCAATAAGCAAATACACTATGCATTGTGGATGGAGGGAACATGGGATTTGATTGGATTGGCAAATAGCGGGAAATATCGGACGGTAGCCCCAACAGTTTGCGCGTCTCCCTCCAAGCTATCACTGTGTCTCTAATCAATAGATTAGATCGAAAATGGGTAGGTAACTTGTTTGGGTTCGAATGGAGGATAGCTGAGAGGGCAAACGGCGAAACCGCTGCGGCTTCTAAAGAGTGATTCGAATACCTGGATTTTCCTAATAGCCAGTCGAGACCCTGTCGAAGTAGACATGCTAGATTATAAAATCGAATATTGGGCAGGCTCGCTCCTCCCTCTATCTTCGGGAGGCACAATTTATTCAAAGCAATCCTCGGCTTCTTCCCGGCCCACAAGAATTTCGTCAAAGCAGAATGAATAAACCTGATATCCGAGTGCTTAACTAAGAGAGGAATAGTTTGCATTGGGTATAGTAATCTAGCAAATGAGACCATTTTAAAAAGATGACATCTCCCGAAGAGCGAGAGAGGAAGAGCCGCCCAAGCCTCTAGTTCCTGCACAATTTTCGATATCACCGAAGGAAAATTAAGTGAGTAGATGGTTGAGGGCGTCCGGCCAATGCGTATCCCGAGGTAGGTAATATAGTGGTTTGCTATGGTCAAGGGTGAGTTAGAGGTCCAAGCAGTGGCCAAGTTAGGTCGAAGGGATAAAATTTCACTTTTGTCAAAATTAATGCGCAGCCCAGAGTAGGACCGAAACATTTGGAATATGTCCTTAAGGCGTCTAAAGTCTCCCGCTGGATCCGTAGAAAATAATAAAATATCGTCCGCAAAAAAGGCGGAGCGGAGCGTGTGATCCCCCAGCGTGATTCCGCTAATCCCGTTAGTCGAGTTGATCAATCTAGATAACGGCTCGACGGCTAAGTTGAACAATAAGGGGGACAGAGGACAGCCCTGTCTCGTCCCTTTCGTCAATGGGATCGTGTCCGATACGAAGTCAGGTGTCACTAACCGTGCCGTCGGAGATTCGTACATATGGCGTAAAAAGTTCAGGATCGGTCCAGAGAATGCTAATTTTTCCAACACTTGAAAAAGCCAAGACAAACTAATGTTGTCGAAGGCCTTTTCGGCGTCTAATGACATAATGGCTACATCCTGGTCGGGGTGGGATTTGGCATATTCTAAAACAGTCAGAACTTTACGAATGTTTAATGTAGCCGAGCGTCCTTTGACGAACCCCGATTGGGCTGGGTGCAGAAGGGATGGGAGTAGGGACGCAAGACGAGTGGCGACAATTTTCGATAGAATTTTCACATCTACGTTTATCAACGATATTGGTCGGTATGACCCTGGAAGAGTAGGATCCCTATCTTTCTTGCTAATAAGCCGTATGTACGCCTGAGTTCCCGTAGGGAGATATGGGCCACCCTCCCACATTGCCCTAAAGACGGTTTGTAAAGTATCCGGAATAAAGTCCTTGGTCATTTTATAGAATTCGGCAGTGAGGCCATCTGGGCCCGGCGCTTTAGACGACGCCAAAGACTTAATCGTGGCCTGAATGTCTTCAATCGTAACGGGTGCATTAAGGGCATCCAGAGCCTCAGTGGAGAGCTCGGGTAATTGCAATTGATGCAGGAGGGTTGCCGCTCCCTCCTGATCCACCGAATCCGTAGAATATAGTCGGGTGTAATATCCCGTAAGAATTTTGCTAATTTCATCAGGGGAGGTGTGTAACATGCCCGTATCATCCTTCATGGACATAATACGCGTAGGTTTTTTAGTTCCGGCGCACATCCTGGCGAGTAGTTTACCTGCCTTGTTACCGAATTTGTGAAAGTAAAGAGTGGAGTATGACGCTTTAGCTGATTCCTGCTGTTCCGCCCAAAGATCAAACTCCCTCTTGGCCGTCGTCCACGATCTAATATTAATCGCCGAACGATTAGACATTAATCGTTCATGTGCTAACCGAAGATTCTCGCTCGCCGTCATATATTGCCGTTTGGCGTTGCGTTTAAATTGGGTGGTGTACGATATAATCTTACCACGCAGGAACGCTTTACCAGCCTCCCAGAATAGATTCGGATTAGTAAGGTGTTCCCGATTGTCAGAGATATATTCCGTCCATGCAGATTCCAGAAAAGAACGAAAATCTTCGTTGTTCGCTAAGTATGAGGGGAATCGCCACATAGGCGGCAGGGATCCCTCACGTGTATCCAGCAAGTTAAGAGCTATTGGGCTGTGGTCCGAAATCCTAGGGTCGTAAATTTCAGGATCTCGAGTCAGTTGGAAAAGCGCTTGGGTGACAAAAAAATAATCTATGCGAGAAAACGAGTCATGAGGGGGGGAATAAAAAGTAAAGTCACTGCCCGTCGGATGAGCTATCCTCCACGTGTCCATCAGTCGCAGTTGTTCGATCGTTCTAGCCAAAAGCGTTGGTGGGGGAATAGGTCTGTCCCGAGCCGACCCTCCTGCCGCGGATCTGCCCGAACGATCAAGGGTAGGTGACATCACCGCATTAAAATCCCCTCCCAAAACGTGTAAAGCCTCCGGTATCATCGTCGTCCAGGTAGTCAAGTCACGAAAAAAGGTAGAGTCAGGCGAATTAGGGGCATAGACATTGGTAATTGCAATATCCGAATGGGCTAATTTGAGGGAGATGGTGATCATGCGACCTTGCTGATCTAATTGTACATTCTTAACAGCATAGGTTAACTTTTTATGTAATAGAATCGCTACCCCTGCCCTACGACCATCAGAAGGAGACCCAAAAACCTCCCCCACCCACAATCTACGGAGGCGTTGCACATCATCAGCCGAGAGGTGCGTCTCCTGTAACAGAGCCACATCTGCTCGTAACCTTTTCAAATGTCTAAGGATCATCAGCCGCTTACACGGGGAGCGAAGCCCCTTAACATTCCACGACACGATCCTCAAGTGATTCCCCTCGATCGACGAAGCCATAGTAGAAATGGTTCGGAAGTCAACGCTAAGAGGCAGTGGGGAAACCTTCCCCATAATCTCGATCCGTCAAAGAGGGGAACCCTTGAAGACCGTGTCGCTCCCAGGCTTAAAGGCATAAAACACTCATGCAAACAGGTAATAAAGAACAACATGTATCGTAAGGCATAGCATGCAGGAAATAAAGAACAAATTAATACCCAGAAGGTATCTAAACAATCTATCATGAACTTCCCTTTTTTCCACATCCAACCGTATGCGGATACTGACCCTCCCGCCTCCCCCTTACGACTAAATATTGTCCAGGAAGGATCAAGAGCTGGGTCTAGCACCCCGCGCGGGGGACGGCATAGACGCCGACATGGGGATGGCCCAGGCTGAGGGCGGCAAGGGTTCCCAGTTCCGAGCGTAAAACTGTTTCAAATATGGAGTATAAATCAGTGTCCGATAGCATCAGAGTAGCGGGCTAAGAAAATATTTCCGCCTCGACGACGTGGTAGTCCAGCACTCAAAAGTAGGCTATAGCCGCAGTAGTATGTAGAGTAGGTGCCTTTAAACAGAATTTATGCGACCTTGTTATAGTCATATCAACCCAGCAGGAGTCCTGAGCCATAATACCATAGAACTGCTAACCTGATGCAAACTGCAAAAGTGTGGGCAAGTAAAGAGGGAGAAGAGCAAGCATATACTTATCAGGCCAAGTCCGTCGTTAGTGTGATCAGCGGTAGTTCGGTTCCATCGTATCTTAAATGTCCGATTTCAGCGGCCACGATTACCCTCACGATTCGACAGCTGGGTGAGTCGGGTGCGTTTATACGGCGGCTTGCTAGGGCTGGAGGGCAGTCTGCGATCTCCCGAGTTAGGGTGGGATGGAGAGCCGGTCGAGGCATCGGTGTGATCCATTTCTGTGGTAGCGTGGGCCAAGTATCTTGTTGCTTCGTCCGGTGACGTAAAAGATAGGCGTTCCCCTGAAGGTGCTTCCATTCGTAGAATAGCAGGGTAGGCCAGGGAAAACTTCACTTGTTGTTGGTGCAGCGTAGTACACACCGGAGCGAACGCTTTCCTTCGTTTCATAACCTCTACCGAATAGTCCGCAAATAGTAGAAGTTTCGCTCCATCGACGGCCAAGTTACGATTGCGCCGAAAAGCTTGTAGAATCGCTGCCTTGTCAGCATAATTAAGATACCTCACAATGACATGTCTAGGCTTAGTGCGGGTGTCTTCATACTGACCAATGCGGTGTGCGCGTTCGACAATACAGGGTATGCGAAGACCCAATTGCTCCGGTATGACTTTAGTACATATGTCAGCGAGGTGATTCGCCGTAATCGCTTCCGGAAGTCCAATGATTCGTAAATTGTTTCTTCTGGAGCGATTCTCGAGGTCATCGATCTTGTCCCACAGGTCTCTCGTCTCCGCCATGAGACGGGCGATCGCCGCCGATTGGGCAGTAGTATCGTCCTCCAAAAAAGATATCCGATCTTCCGTCTGGGTAATTTGTTGCGCCTGCGCTTGTAGTTCTAAATGGAGCTGTTCCAGACCGTTGTGTACGGCTGCATCCACTGTGGCTGTCAAAGTAGGGCCTAGGAGGGCAACAACTTCTTGGGCTATGCCCACCGGTCGTTGATTTTCCTGCATCGCTGCCGTTATCGACGGTCCGATCTGGTCCGCTGGCATCGCGGTCGCCATCTTGGCCGTGCCAAGGGCCGCGTCTTCTGCAGAGGATGGCGATGTCGAGACAGCCCGGGCATATGACCGCTCCACAAAGTGGTCCATGAGTCCCCCTGTAAGTGAGGTGGAGTTTGGGGAGCAACCCTGGAGTTTTAGCAGGTCTGTAGGCAGCGAAGTAGAGGGGGTCGGCGGGAGCTGTGTCCGCTCACAGCCTGCTCATGTGGCGCCGGAACCGGAAGTCGTAATTGTTTTTTTAAGGGTGCAATATGTATAAGTATAAATTAGGATTAATGAATGAAGGGTTAATGAATACAGTTCATTAAAAGCTGTCCACTCTTTACTATGAGGCCGCGTACACACGGGCAGACTGTTCGCCCAACTTTGTCCCCTGAACAGTGTTTCAGCGGACAGTCCGCTCGTGTGTGGGCTTCAGCGGACAGTTTCAGTGGACTGTCTGATGAACAAAATCTTACGGAATTTCCGTAAAACTGTCCGCTGAAACTTGGTTTGAGCGGACAGTCCGCCCGTGTGTGTGCCAGTCCGCTGTACTTTCGAAATGAGCGAACTGTTCCCGCCCGGAGAAAAGTCTGCTCATTTCGAGCGCGTCTCCAGGTAGGCGGGGCCCGCGAAGGAGACGTTGCGGGCCCTGCCGCCTGGTATGGACTTAAAGGGGAACCCCAACGCCGAAAAAAATCGGCGTGGGGGTCCCCCCAAAGTCCACAACAGACCCTTGTCTGAGCACGCTACCCGGCCGGCCAGGAAAGGGGGGCGAGCGAGCGCGCCCCCCCTCCTGAGCCGTACCAGGCCGCGTGCCCTAAACATGGGGGGTGCCTTGGGGAAGGGGGGGCCGCGCGGCCCCCCCACCCCAAAGCACCTTGTCCCCATGTTGATGAGGACAAGGGCCTCTTCCCGACAACCCTGGCCTTTGGTTGTCGGGGTCTGCGGGCGGGGGGCTTATCGGAATCCGGGAGCCCCCTTTAATAAGGGGGCCCCCGGATACCGGCCCCCCACCCTATGTGAATGAGTATGGGGTACAATGTACCCCTACCCATTCACCTGTGAAAAAAAGTACAAAAAAAAAAACACAACACAGGGTTAAAATATTTTATTGCACAGCTCCGGGGGTCTTCCGTCTTCGGGGGTCTTCTCGCCGTACTCCTCCGCTATCTTCTTGTAGCTCTTTTGCTAGCGGAGGAGTCCGGCTTTCTTCCTCCCCGCCGCCGGCCTCTTCTCCCGACTTCGAGGGTCTTGTCCCCCTCTTTGGTTCTTCTGCCGGGCCACCGCGCCTTCTTATAGCTCTTTTAGAGGCGGTGGCCCGGTCTTCTGTCGCCTCCTTCCGTTCTTCTGCCGGGCCACCGCGCCTTCTTATAGCTCTTTTAGAGGCGGTGGCCCGGTCTTCTGTCGCCGCCGTTGCCGCCGTCGCCGCCTTCCGTTCTTCTTCTTCTTCTTCGTCTTCTTCTTCTCCAGGAGATGTTGACACAACGCTCTCTCCGGCCAGAATGCCAGAGCCGCGCTGCGCTGGCACTTATATAGTGACAATGGGGCGGTGTCACATGGTATATGTCACATGGGTTGGTCACATGGTGACCCCGCCCCCTTACGATGTCATAGTCCCCATGTGACATCAACCCATGTGACCAACCCATGTGACATATACCATGTGACACCGCCCCATTGTCACTATATAAGTGGCCGCGCAGCGCGGCTCTGGCATTCCGGCCGGAGAGAGCGTCGTGTCAACATCTCCTGGAGAAGAAGAAGAAGAAGAAGAAGAACGGAAGGCGGCGACAGCGGCGACAGAAGACCGGGCCACCGCCTCTAAAAGAGCTATAAGAAGGCACGGTGGCCCGGCAGAAGAACCGAAGAGGGGGACAAGACCCCCGAAGTCGGGAGAAGAGGCCGGCGGCGGGGAGGAAGAAAGCTGGACTCCTCCGCTAGCAAAAGAGCTACAAGAAGATAGCGGAGGAGTCCGGCGAGAAGACCCCCGAAGACGGAAGACCCCCGGAGCTGTGCAATAAAATATTTTAACCCTGTGTTGTGTTTTTTTTTGTACTTTTTTTCACAGGTGAATGGGTAGGGGTACATTGTACCCCATACTCATTCACATAGGGTGGGGGGCTGGTATCCGGGGGCCCCCTTATTAAAGGGGGCTCCCGGATTCCGATAAGCCCCCCGCCCGCAGACCCCGACAACCCTGGCCCTTGTCCTCATCAACATGGGGACAAGGTGCTTTGGGGTGGCGGCCCCCCCTTCCCCAAGGCACCCCCCATGTTGAGGGCACGCGGCCTGGTACGGCTCAGGAGGGGGGGCGCTCGCTCACCCCCCTTTCCTGGCCGGCCGGGTAGCGTGCTCGGACAAGGGTCTGTTGTGGACTTTGGGGGGACCCCCACGCCGATTTTTTTCGGCGTTGGGGTTCCCCTTTAAGTCCATTCCAGGCGGTGGGGCCCGCGACGTCTCCGTCGCGGGCCCCGCCTACCTTGACACGCGCTCGAAATGAGCGGACTTTCCTCCGCGTGTGTGGGCGAGTCCGTTCATTTCAAAAGTTGCGTGGACTTAGTACGACGAACTTCTGCCGTATTAGTCCGCTCAAAAAGTGCCGTGTGTGGGCAAGTTCGTTCATTCAAAAGTTTGAGCGGACTGTCTGACGAACTTAGTTTGGGCAGACAGTCCGCCCGTGTGTACACCGCCTTAGTGTTAAGGGTTGCAAGGTAGGCCATTTGCTTGGTTCCCATCAACATTTTTCTATGGGTCCCTGTGAGCTCTAGTTATTCTCCAGCCAACAGCTCTCCATTAGCATCATTATTTTAGCTTTTTAGTTTTTGTTATAAAATAAAATACAATAGTTTACAGACAAAAAATCTAAGCAACTGAGTGATCCATATTGAGAGTTTCTGATTCTGAATCACTAATTTAGGGGCAAAATTTATGTAATCTAAATCATATCACTCATTCCTTCTGCTGAGCTGCAAGTGAATGGTCCTCCTTTGAGAATCACTATAGTAATGCTGGATAGATGAGGAATGTCTGAATTAATTAACCACCTAGACAAAAAAATTTACTTGAGAAATACTTGACAAGACGACATTTTTTTTTTCCTCTCTCAATTGGATTTCTGTACATTGTATCGTGCTTGTGACAGATGCTTAACATTGGTGGAAAGAGTGACAAGGAATCGTTATTGGATCTAGACAGAATGTCTTGTCAGGACATTTGTTAGAAATTCCAGGGATGAACCTGAGGCATCAGACTTATTGCAAGGGATAAACTCAGCTTATGTGTTACTTTAATAAACTGCCTGAAGAAAATAGCATGTAATGTCACTAACATGATGCCCTCACCATTTTTATTCAGCCACTTCCCTGGTTCAGTGTTTGAATCCCAGTTAAAAAATGCCAAACACAGCAATGTATATTGTGCATTGTACTTAAAGCCCAATTCTGGGCACAAAAGAGGTACAGAATTTAAAGCAGTGCAACTTTGCTTTGCTTCTAAAGCAAATTTGCCAGGAGTAGTACAGCTTTCACTGCCGGCTTCTCCTCCTTTCCATTCCCACTGGCTTTGGGTGCTACAGGGGTGCCACAGGGCATTTAACTATGAAAGTAGATCCCATACCCCTGGCTGCCCTGACCACCCCCTCTTAACTGATGCTCCAGCACCTCCTCCCTGTAGCACTGCTGGCCAGTTTTCCCTTTCCCCTCTGGTGATCTATCTATATCAAGATGGAGAGTGATGGAGATTGGGGGGGGGGGGGGGAATCTGGTAATATCATGTAATGTTTATCAGCACTTTCCTGTGTTCATTCATCACTGAAGCTTGTTCATTATTCATTCTTCTGCAGTGCAGCTAAGGCTGCAGAGACAGGGACTCTTATGTTCTTGGTCCCTTTCTCTGTCTAAAAAAAGAAGAGAGACTCCTGATGTTTCCAAAGCCCCCCCCCCCCCCCAAAAAAATAAAAATAATAATAATATCCCTTACAGAAGAATAACAAAGTATATACTACCATACTTCCTGTTCCTGTCTGTGTGTCTGATGTCACTCCCTTGACATGTTTCAGCACCTGACTTGTTCAAACAAAAATCTGGTAGCCAATGTGCAATTAGAGAAAATGGGTCTTTAACACCCAGGTTGGGTGGGATTTTGTGTTTCTTAGCAATTCTTTTAATGTGAGCTTCATTACCGGCTTCTGGATACTTAACACTGTTCCAGATTTGATTATAAAAAGAGCACACAACATCTAAGATATCTGATTTAATTTGTTTCTAAAATTCAGGGGTGTAGTTGTCTGGGCTAGGGACTCCCTCACAAGCGGTGTCACACTCGCAAGCAGATTCAGCCCTCTGTAGGGACGGATGGATCTCTGATGCTTCAAGTCTGGCCAGCAGTTTCCGAAGATAGACAGAGATACACATCAGCGGAGGGCAGTATAAAAATGAGCTGGTGGGTAGGCTCATTCGTCCCTCGTATGTTCGGCGTCTTCCGCTGATAGAAAGAGAGTAATTTCAGCAAAAGACGGTGAGCACAAAAGTGCGGACAGCGAATCAACTAATCACTTCCCAATAGCCTACATAGAGAGATAGGGGTGCTAGAGGCATGTCACAGTAGACTCACATCGCTCCTGAAGATGAATAATGGTTAGTGGAGCTATCTTCTTAAAACCACTGACATCCTCTGTCATCCAGTGAAGCAGATACAGGTCACAGTCCTCCCAAAGATAGACTCAATGCAGTGTGGGTAGCATCAACAGTAGCAGGATCGTCTTAGCCCTTGTACACACGGTTGGAGAATCCGTCGGAATGTGTCCTATCGGACCGTGTTGTCTGATAATCCCACTGTGTGTGGTATGCATCGGACTGATTCCGTCGGAATATCCGTCTGACACAATTTTCCAACTTGTTGGAAATATTTTCCGACAAACTGGTCCGATCGGACATACTCCGATCATGTGCATAGAATTCCGACAAAGTGCCACGCATGCTCAGATCAAATTCCTACACCAAAGCTATTGGCTACTAGCCTGAACGTAGTCCCGTCATATCGAAATAACGTCATCACGTTCTGAACGATCGGATTTTCCGACAACTTGGTCCGACCGTGTGTATGCAACAGTTTTGGACACAATCCGTCGGACAAAATCCATCGGACAAAATCCAACGTATTTGGTTAGCAGAATGTCCGACCGTGTGTACAGGGGCTTAGAGTGTGGGAGCCGTGTGTGATATAACATCAGCTTAGTGGGGCTCAGCGTGCAGCTTGGTGTCCTGTGGTCTAAGCTCACGTCAATGCATTTTGTGAGTTGTCTGAAGTGTTTTTCTTAATTATAATATTTTTTATATCTTTCACCATCTTTTTGCTTCAAGATATACATTGACCAATGATTAGTAGGGCTCTACAGCAAGCATAGAGTTAATCATCTTGTGATTATGGTTCATCGAGAACGGTGAAGGATGTTTATCACTTGTGGCTTTTGGATTTCATTCAACAGATGTCCATCTGGTTGGGTTTCCAGGAACTTGCTCTGCCACAGGTTCTCCAAATATAAAATCATATGTTTTAGTAGTCATCAGAATTATATATGCAGTAAGCCAGTGTACATGTACGATAAGAAAGTAGCTAAGATGAACATTTTCATAATGAAGCTATTTTGTTTAAAGTGGTTATAAACCGTTACAAACCACTTTGACCTACAGGTAAGCCTAGATTAAGGCTTACCTGTAGGTCCAAGCAATATCTCCTAAACCTATATGGTTTAGGAGATATTTGCCCAAAAACAGGCACCGCTGTCTACAACGGCGCGCAGGCGCACTGAGCGCGGCATTCTCAGCGACGGAGCTGCCGCGCGTGTCGGCTCCCGTGCGCATGCGCGGGAGTGACATCATCGCGGCTTCGCCGAATGACAGCGACGGAGCTGCGAGACCCCACCAACAAGATAGATGCGGCAGACTACAGGGGACAGCGGCGACTTCGCTGGCTCCTGTGTCAGGTAAGTGACACATAATGGGCTACTATGCGATGCATAGTAGTCCATTATGCTTTGCCTTTGCAGGGAATGAAAGAGGAAGTAAACTCATCAGGGTTTACTTCCTCTTTAAAGCAGCCATCTTGCCCCCTCACTAGTAATGCAAAGCGCTGCGTAAAATGTTGGCGCTATATAAATTATGTATAATAATAATAATAATAATGTTGGTTAGTATTTCATATGAGAAAATCGGTACATATAAAACATCCAACTGGAAAGTGGATATTTGGGGCAGGGAACATTGCGTAAAGTAATCAGCACCCTTTGTTATGGAAGAGGTGGATTTAGTGTACAACTGCTTATAACAGCCTTCAAGATCACCATTGATCTCAGGAGTGTTAATTGGATGTTCTTAGCTAGTCATGCTAGCAGTTTTCCTGTTTTGTTCCTTCCTTTACAGAACTGTTCATTTCTATAGGAGGTGTCGGGCGCTGTCTGTTTTGTGGCTGTGCTCGTCCCTGTCATGACCCGGGGCTGAGACGTGCACTGGGGATCTCCCCCCGCCCTGTTCTGACGCGGGGCGGGTGGTGTTTCCTCCACTGCTCGTCGACATCATGCTTCCGGCGCCAGATAAGTGACGTCTTCTTGACGTGCTTGTTCTGGCTGTCGGGTTAACCCTCTTTGACCATTTGGGGGCTGGATTTGACGTGTGAGGCTGTCTAGCTTGGTTGGTATGGCTGGCAGATGTGTGACGCCTTCCTAGCCCCCTTGGATTTCGGATACATGACGCTGGAGACAGGTCTGTGGCAGCGCCATCCACATGGGCTTCCCCCTGTGCAGGGTCTCACCTTCTGGATTTCCCCCCTCACTCCCCAATTGCAACCACATGATCTATGGCTTCTTTGCCCTTATTCACACAGCACGAGGTATTCTCCTTTTTTTTTCCTTTCCATAACATCTCCCTCTTCTCCCACTCTTTCTCTTTTAGTTTACAAATTTTAACGCACATTAATATTAATTGCTTATTTTCCATAGGTCCCCCCATGAGGGCCACCCCACTCTTAACACTCAATTCTTGCTACATCCCATACCTCAACCTGCTAGGGGTGTTGTTTGTGCGTTTTGGTTGTCGCTCGGGCGTGCTCCCTCAGCCCCGGTCTGTGGCACTTTTGGGCTGGCCCGACTCTCTGTGTGCTGTGCCGCCTCTGCGCAGATATATATGTAAGTCTGTGGGTCGAATGTGCATTTGTGGGGGGTTCTCTATATCTGTACATTTGTCTATTTTTTTTTATTTTTTATTAAAATATGGTTTACTTTACCCATAGGCTACCACTATGGTGTTGCTCCTGACAAGTGGCTATAAGGACACGAAACGCGTAAAGATTTCAACTGCCGTTTTGTGTATACAATTTTCAACAAAGCATGAACATTCCTTCTTGATTTTTGTTCTCTTTCTTTTTGTGTTTTTTTTCTTTAAATGACGCTTCAATGTGTTTGTTCTACTGTGTTTGCATACCAAATTTGGGGTTCCTAGCTATAAGTGGCCCCGAGATACATGGCCCCAAAGTTGGGTCGCAAAATGTCATTTTTCGAATTTGATTCAAATTTCGTTTGAATTCGTTAGCATTGCAATTTGGTAATTCGGATGCATCCGGATGTCCGAATATTGAAAATTACTCTCCGAATTTCGATTCGTAATGAAACAAAATGCACACGTCTACACCGTACTATATGCCCATATCCTCCTGTTTGAAGAGTTTGAGCGGTGTCATATTTTTGGGTCCCGCAGCGGTTGCTGGTATCAGTGCTGGTGTCAGTGCTCTCTATCACGGTGCTGGTTTCAGTGCTCTCTCTCTATCTAGGTGCTGGTATCAGTGCTCTCTATCACGGTGCTGGTGTGGTGTCAGTGCTCTCTATCACGGTGCTGGTGTCAGTGCTCTCACGGTGCTGGTGTCAGTGCTCTCTATCACTGTGCTGGTGTCAGTGCTCTCTATCACAGTGCTGGTGTCAGTGCTCTCTATCAGGGTGCTGGTGTCAGTGCTCTCTATCACGGTGCTGGTGTCAGTGCTTCAAAGTCAGGTCGCAAAATGTCATTCTCTGCTTCAGAAAAGTGCTTGACATTTTGTGACCCGACTTTGGGGCCCCATAACTCGGGGTCACTTGGGGTTCTACTGTGTTTACATACCAAATTTAGGGTTGCTAGCTATAAGTGGCCCCGAGATACGTGGCCCCAAAGTCGGGTCACAAAATGTCATTCTCTTCTGCAGAAAAGTAATATAAATGAAATAAGATGTGTGTGTTTTGCACTGGTACACTGCAAGTATGAGAAGTTGATGTGACAGATGTATATAAGTAACTAACCATCTTCCAAAATGTATAATTCAAATAAAAAAGATCAGAAAAATATATAATTTAATAGAATAAAATAGAAAGAATATACAACCATCTTCTGAAATTCAAATTTCAAAATAGAATAAATTTGAATTTCGAATAGTATGAATTCATAATTTTTAATTAATTAATTTTAAATTTGGATAGAAAAGATTATAATAAAATAGAAAATAGACGAGAAAAATGATAGAACAGAACAGAATAGAATATATTATATTTTATTCTGTTCTGTTCTATTTTTCTAGTCTATTATTTTATATTTTATTAAAATCTTTTCTATTAAAATCAAAATCATTATATACTAAATTCAAATTTTCGGAAGATGGTGGTTTTATAATATATATATTTCTTTCCGACATTTGAATTTTGTATAGAATGAATTCGAATTTGAATAGAAAAGATTAGAATGGAAATAGAGAATAGACTAGAAAAACAATAGAACAGAATAGAATATAGATACTATCTATTTCATTTTTAATTTCTTTTGCAGATTACAATTTGTTTCCATAAGATCTCCTGCATCTATTTAAATTTCTATTCTATTTCTATATCTATTTTGTTTTATAACCAGATCTCCTGCAGACAATTAGCATCTTTTTTTTTTGCAGATCTCCTGCAGACTGTTAGAATCAATTTCATTTTTTTTTTTTTGAGATTATTATTTGGAGATTACTATTTATTTCCATCAGATTTCCTGCAGTATATTTCATATAGTTCATTATTTGCAGATCTCCTGCAGACCATTAGCATCTATATCTAAAGGAAATGGCTGTTCTAATGCAAAAAAATAAAATAAAAATTAAATAGATGCTAATAGTCTGCAGGAGATCTGCTAAAAAAGAATAGATGCTAATAGTCTGCAGGAGATATGGTGAAAAAAAAACGAAATAGATACTAATAGTCTGCAGGAGATCTGCAAAAATGAAATAGATGCTAATAGTCTGCAGGAGATCTTATTAAAAAAAAGGGTAATCTGCAAATAAATTAAAAATGAAATAGATAGTATCTATATTCTATTCTGTTCTATTGTTCTAGTCTATTCTCTATTTCTATTCTAATCTTTTCTATTCAAATTCGAATTCATTCTATACGAAATTAAAATGTCGGAAATATATATATATATATAACCATCTTCCGTAATTCGAATTTCAGTATATAATGATTTTGATTTTAATAGAAAAGATTTTAATAGAATATAAAAGAATAGACTAGAAAAACAATAGAACAGAACAGAATAAAATATAATATACTCTATTCTGTTCTGTTCTATCGTTTCTCTAGTCTATTTTCTATTTTATTATAATCTTTTCTATCCAAATTTAAAATTAATTCATTTAAAAATTTGAATTCATACTATTCGAAATTCAAATTTATTCTATTCAAATTTGAATTTCAGAAGATGATTGTATATTCTATTTTATTCTATTAAATTATTTTTTTTCTATTCTGTCCTAATCTTTTCGATTTGAATTAGAAATTTTGGAAGATGGTTAGTTACTTATACATACTTATATATAACTGTTACATCAACTTTTCATACTTGCAGTGTACTAGTGCAAAAAAAAAACACACACACATCTTATTTCATTTATATTTATGGTATCAATGAAGTTGTCAGCATGCCTGATTGAAGAAGTCACAGATGTCGATCGCAAGGCAAGTACATATGCTATATGTCATTGTCCACTTGCCAAAAGTTGTGTATTGTATTTGTACACTTACCACGTCACCTGCCGCAAGTTGTGTATTGTCCACTTGCCACGACACCTGGCACGAGTGCCACGTGACCTGCCACGAGTGCCACGTGGCCTGCCACGTGGCCTGACACGAGTGCCACGTGACCGGCCACGGGTGCCACGTGGCCGGCCACGAGTGCCATGTGACCAAGTTGTGGATTGTTCACTTGCCACATCACCTGCCACCAAGCGACCCCAGATATGGGCAATATGAAAGTACTTTTCTGCAGCAGAGAATGACATTTTACGACCCGAATTTGGGGCCACATATCTCGGGGTCACTTATAGCTAGAAACACCAAATGGTGTAAACACAATAGAACTAGCACTACAACATATCCAAATTTGGGGTTTCTAGCCCCAAGAGACTCCAAGATAAGTGGCCCCAAAGTCAGGTCACAAAATGTCAAGCACTTTTGTGCAGCAGATAATTACATTTTGCGACCCGAATTTGGGGCCACATATCTCGGGGTTACTTATAGTTAGAAACACCAAATTTGGTATGCAAACACAATACAACTATAGAGCACTACAACATATCCAAATTTGGGGTTTCTAGCACCAAGTGATCCCAAGATACATGGCCCTAAAGTTGGGTCGCAAAATATTTTCGAATCCGGTCGAAATAGTTTCGAATGCGGTTGAAATAATTTTGAATCATGTTGAAATCATTTCAAATTCGGTAGAAATATTTTCGAATTTGGTTGAAATATTTTCGAATGTGACCGATTTTTCGAATTAGGCAGAAAACTAAATGAAATACGAAAACGAATTTAAAGAATTTAACGAATATAAATAAACAAAATTAATTAACGAATTAAAACGAAAATAAACAAAACAAATTTTTTCCTTTTGCACATGTCTAGTACGGTGTGCTTTTTCTGTACAAGGAAGTGAGCTAAAGGTAGAAAAAAGATCTGTGTGCTAGATTATATAAATTGTTTATAGAGTTATGCATATACATGGTCTACTGGTCACATGTGTTGAATTCCTCTGAGATCCATGCCTCATTAATTTTTATAAATGTGAGGTAGACAACACTGTTGTGAGCTAGGCAAGTGCGCTTATTGGTCACGATCCCCCCTGCTGCGCTGAACGTCCTTTCGGACAGGACACTGGACGAGGGGAAAGCCAACAGTTCTATTGCAAATTGGGCAAGCTCTGGCCAGAGGTCAAGCCTGCCCACCCAGTAGTCCAGGGGTTCATCACTTCTCAGAGCGTCCACATTGGCCGTTAACCTGATGTAGTCAGACACCTGTCGGTCTAGGCCAGTGATGGGGAACCTTGGCACCCCAGATGTTTTGGAACTACATTTCCCATGATGCTTCACTACACTGAAGAGTGCATGAGCATCATGGGAAATGTAGTTCCAAAACATCTGGGGTGCCAAGGTTCCCCATCACTGGTCTAGGCGTTCCCTGATGCTGGATCCATATGAAACCTGTCGATGGGTCAGCTGAAAGAATGATCTCATATCAGAAGCGACAACACATCTTAAACAGCCCTCTTCTTGCACGCACTGTTGGATTGGTACCCGCAACTCTTTCTCTGGGAGTGGGAATTCCTCCTCTGCCAGTGCACGCAAAAGCAGAATGCACCATTTTGTGTTTGTACCGGGGATCTAAGTATGTTGCCACCCAGTACTGGTCCTGGACCTTTATGCTTTTTATACGGGGTCCCTGTTAAAACACTGGAGCAGGAAGGCCCCCGTTTGCACTAAACTGGAAGCGGTGTGGTTGCCTGGCTCCTGCTCATCATCCAGGATAATGTCATCCTCCTCGTTCTCCTCTCCCCATCCACGCACAACAACAGGGATTCCAGGAAGGTTTAAAGCATGCTCTTCTTGCTCCTCCTCATCCGCCCCGACACCATCCTCCTCTGGCTCCTCTTCAGACTCCTGTTGACTTGTCTCAGATAGAGTAGCCCCCCCCTGGGAATTCATCCAGCATTGCAACTTTCTCATCTTCCTGCTCCTCCACGGCTTGATCAATGACACAACGCAATGCACGCTCCGTAAAGAAGGCATAAGGTACGATGTCACTGATGGCACCATGGCTGTGACTGACCAGTTTGGTGATCTCATTAAATGGCTGCAGAAGTCTGCATGTGTCACGCATGAGAAGCCACTGGCACAGTGAAAAAAAACAAGCTCCCCAAAACCTGTTCTGCCACAGAGTTCGTACATATATACATTAACTACACGTTTCTGCTCGAGCAGCCTATCAAGCATATAAAAGGTTGAGTTCCATCGTGTCGGGCAATCGCAAATAAGACGTCTGACCGGCAGATTGTGTCGCCGCTGAATGTCAGCAAGGCGAGCCATGGCCATGTAAGATCTTCTGAAATGGGCCGAGATTTTCCTTGCCTGTCGCAAGATGTCCTGGACCCCAGGGTATTTGACAACGAATCGCTGCACGACCAAGTTTAAGACGTGTGCCATGCATGACACGTGTGTAATTTTGCCCTGTTTCAATGCGCTAAGTTGTCACACACCACTTTACCAACTGTCAAATTGAGCGGAGTTAGCCACTGATCTGCCTGTGAACGCAAAGCTGAAAGGAGTGCAGGGCCAGTGTGGCTCTTGGCTTCCAGGTACAACAGACACAGCACAGCATGTCAACGTCTCACCTGGCATGTCAAATAGGTTCTGGGGATCTTGGGTGGTGCAGTGGAAGAGACTCTAGCAGCGGAGGAGAGGGAGGATGGAGTAGGAGGAGGAGAAGAAGAGCCAGGCCTGCATGCAATCCATGGCGGTAAAACCAAAAAACCAACGTCTCACCTGGCATGTCGAATAGGTTCTGGGGATCTTGGGCGGCGCAGCAGAAGAGATGCTAGCAGTGGAAAAGGAGGAGTCAGCTGAGGAAGAGAGGGAGGATGGAGTAGGAGGAGGAGAAGAGCCAGGCCTGCATGCAATCCATGGCAGTAAAACCAAATCTACACAGGTGCCATGGGTTACATGCTTGACGGCTGTCAGAAGGTTGACCCAGTGGGCAGTAAAAGTTATATACCTTCTTGCCCGTGTTTGCTAGACCATGTTTCTGTAGTCAGATGTATCTTGGCACCGACACTGTTTGCCAGAGATACATTCACTTGCCGCTGAACATGGCCATATAGCTCTGGGATGCCCTTCTGTGAGAAATACTTCCTTCCTGGGACCTTCCATTGTGGCGTTCCAATGGCCACAAATTTTCGAAAGGCCTCCGAGTACACCAGTTTATATGGCAGTAGTTGGCGGGCTATCAGTTCTGACAAGCCAGCGGTCAACCGTTGGGCAAGAGGGTTATAAGGCGTCACCATTTTTTTACGCTCGAACATTTGGCCCATGGAAGCCTGCCTTTTTCCAGAAAAACGTGAGGACGGCATGATGGAAGGTGGAGTGGAGGAAAATTCTGAGGAGAAGGAGAAGTAGAAGAGGCTGGACGGTGAGAGCCTGGAGTGTGGCTTTGTGGGTTCCGTTGCTCCCCCTGGGCTCGGTGATGGCAGCTCATGTGCCTTCTTAAGGCAGTCGTCCCTAGGTGAATGTTGGGCTTGGGGTTGGACTGCAAAGGCTGCAGATGGCAACACTATTGTCAGCAGCGGACACGTTAAAAAAAGCCCACACTGCGGAGCCATGTGCCGGTGTCCTGGGAGCGCCAGATGTGACCGTACATGGTTGATGCCTCGCTCCTGATACATTAGCAGTCTGCTTTGTCCCTCCTGTGCAATGTAAGTTTCGCCTGCTTCTCCTCCCTATCTGCTGGTCCATATCTCCCTCTGAACTTTCCTCCTCTTCCTCTTATGGGTACCCACGTGACATCACTAGACACGTCATCATCGACGTCATCTTCCCCACCACTAATTAGAGATCTCGGAGTAGGCAGCAACACTGGGGATCAACCTCCTTGGGCTGATCTGGGTACTGTCTTCAGACTGCTGAGTGGCGGTTGTTGCTACCTCCTCTTCCTGATCCAATGCCAATAATGTCTGCACATCGGCAATGTCTTGTGGATTGGAAAATAATTCCTTTGACTCAAGCGGAGGCTATATGGTGGTGGTGGTGTTGGTGGTAGTGTCTTTGGGGGTGCACACAACAGAGAGTGAAGAGGGTGCAGATCGAGAGGATGAGGAGGGTGAGGAGGGTGCAGAAGAGTAAGGTTGAGTGAGCCACTCAACCAAGTCTGGTGCATCCTTTGACGTAATTGAATGCACCGTCTGCAATTTGCCTCTTTGGCTCAAGCCTGTTACTCTTGCCCTACCCCTACCACCCCTGCGGAAGGGCCTGCCTCTTCCTCTGCCTGTCATTTTTTAAATGACCCTGTGACAAAAGTCTCTAGAGAAGTGCAGTATGTATGTGGAAGAAGGTATATAACACCCCGCTTCAATTTGTCATTTTGGGGGGCCACTGGTCTATCACACCAGTTACAGTATAATACTTTTTTCTAATTGCGTTTGTCACTCTTTGTAGTATCGCTGCAGAACCACTCAGCAGTCACAAAGCTGCACAGTGGAAATGCACTATACTATGCTTTCTATATTTGAAAGTATTTTCTACGTGTATTACACCCCTATATACTGCACATCCAATAAGTACACCTATACCAGTCCTTAAAAGGA
This sequence comes from Lithobates pipiens, assembly GCF_037356315.1. Taxonomy (NCBI): domain Eukaryota; kingdom Metazoa; phylum Chordata; class Amphibia; order Anura; family Ranidae; genus Lithobates; species Lithobates pipiens. Next base: position 137,951,819 of record NW_027507787.1, on the reverse strand, counting down.
CCTTTGTGGACCTAATAGTAGCTAGCTAGTAGCTAGTAAATTGCAGACTGTCCCTGCTCCAAACACCAAACTGTCCCTACACTGAGAAACGACAGCTGCAGAATCGGTCAGCAGCACTGCATGCAGTGCACTATAATATGCTTTCTATATTTGAAAGAAAGTATATTATACGTGTATTACAACCCTATATACTGTACACCTTTAACAGTCCTTAAAAGGACTTTTGTGGACCTAATAGTAATAGCTAGTGATTAAACTGACTGTCCCTGCTCCACAAAGCGTACTTTCCCTACACTGACAAAAGACAGAATGTAAAATGGCTGCCAGATCAGGTCTATTTATAAGGTAGGGGGTATGTCCAATTGTCCATGTGCTAAAATGTCTCGGTTGGCTGTCCTGTGGATGGATGTGTCATGGGTCAAAGTTCTTCACAATGTAAACGCATATGTCCGCCGCGAACAGCGCCAGAAGTTCGCCAGTTTGGTGAATCGTGAACGAGCAAAGTTCACTGCGAACCGACCGCCGGGTGAACCCCAAGGCCATCTCTACTGCTGAGTGATTATGAACACCTTATAGGCACTTGAATTGACCTTACACTGTATATGTCTTTTTTCTTTTTAACACAATTAGATATAAACCTTCTATGCACTCTGAATACTTAACCCTGCCTGCCCCTTATTTCTGTAAATGCAGAAAGACTAGGCCATATTGTAAAATGTTTTATTTTATTTTTTCATTGTAATACTACTTTACGCATACCCTTTATTGAAGAGTATGTTCTTATTTTTAGTTTGATAACTGAAAATATTCTGATAATGTTATCTTATGTACCTATCCTCTTTTGTAAACCCCCTCAAAATCCTTCCACTCATCCTGTGTTATTTGTTTACTTGTGTACATTTAAATATTTTCAATTAAACTTTTATTGTAAAAAAAATAAAAAATAAAATAAGAACAACACATTTTTTCTTTACAAATGTTCATGTTGCCGTAGTAGCTTGAGTAGATCACACAGATGTGCTATTTCAAAGGCAGGGGACAGGGCACCCTCAGGCATTTTGATTAATGGAGTTTTGCATTTTTATTGTTTCACTTTATGAGTTATTAAAATCACGGCTCTCATTCTCCATGTTTTTGTTTTTTGACAATCCCTTGCCTATCAGCCCAGAAAATGCCCAGAACTGTTCTTTAACATTAGCCTCCTATTGACTTTGGATTCAGCCCCGGAAATTTACTCATATTTGCTGAACCCTGCTTGAATCATAATGGTTCAACTCATCCCTATTCGTCACAACTAGTTTTTCTTTTTTAATTTTAATTTCATCCCCATGAAAATGTACTTAATTCAGTCTTAGTTAAAAAAAAAAAAAAAGCCTTCTGCCATGCCGCCTATCTGTAGAGCAGTAATACATGCAGTGGTCTTGGGGAGAGAATCACGAAAGTATACTGACCAAAGTTTCCCCACTCAATATCATCCACTACATAGACTGTAAATGTAATGTTGCACCAGATGAGAGGGGGCTTGTCAGTGGCCGTTTTGATTTACAGGGACTTTTGCATACAGAAGTCACAGACATTCCCCATCCTGCATGCACTGTCAATAGGTAAAACTGAAATGGTTAGTGATTTTAAAGTCAAAGTGTTGTACTTTATAGTTCAGAAATCATTTTAACAGAAACCAGAGCAGAAAGTGTGGACAAAGGTCTTCAAGTCGCTTTTGAGACTGTACAGTTTTGATATTGTGTACAACATTTATTTCTTAGCAAGCAGCTATTCTGGTAGTTTACCATCTGTCTTCTTGAGTACACAGTAGATCAGGGGTGCCCAACCTTTTGAAGAGCAACGGCCACTTAAGCGGCTTGGCAGCCCGGTCGCCGGCCACAATGAGCAGAGCGGGTGGATGGCGGATTGGATTGGAGATAGGCGTTTGTAAACAGACACATCTTCCACTCCTTAGAGGTGAATGGAGGGTCCAATTGGGTTGGACTGACCATGTGAAAGGGGCCTAAGGTTGTATTCACACTGATGCACTGTTGTTTATCTATATCACGGGTGCAGCACAGTTCACCTGTGGCTTTCCTGCAGGTTATCTGCACTTTGCCATAGACTTCTATTATATCCTGTAGGTGTGGTGCACTTTCAGAAAGCACACCAAACTTGCAGGTAATAGAAGTCTATGGCTCAGTGCAGGTAACCCACAGGTGCACTTCTCTGCACCTGTGGATCAGTTTGAAAGCAGCCCAGTAACTACTGCAGAACAGAAATGGCCAAATATACACTATGATTTTAGTAATAAACCTTCCTTTAATAACAGTATTCTATTTTATTCCATCCCAGAGCAGGGGGTCACGGGCCACATCAGAGGGCTTCGCGGGTCACATGTGGCCCCCGGGCCATTGACTGGGCACCCCTGCAGTAGATAATATCTTGTCAATGTTTTTGTTTAATGCACTTTTAACATGTATTTTACTTAAAACAATGTTTTGTGTGATTGGTAGAGCTTAACTAGCTGAAAAAACTTCTGAAACAAATACCATTCTCTGAATTAATCTTTTGAAAAGTCAATTTTTTTTCTCTTTAATGACCTCATGTGGTGAGTAGAGCCAGGGGCGTTGCTAAAATGACCGAGGACACACAAGCCATGGAAATTTTGTCCAAATTTCACCTTACAATGGGAGTGACTTGAAAGGGGAAGGATTTTTTTTTTTAAATGTTAAAACTGAATAATTAATGTGTTGTAATTTACTGCACACATGTTGCTATACTTTTGGCAACAAAATAAAAAAAAGCATGTAAAAGCATTTTTTTTTTAGTTTTGTACACTGTGTTAAGTGGTTAGACCCTTTGTCATATTTTTTATTTTTTTTTACTGTTTCCCCAATGAGGAGATTTACTCATCTATTTGTCCTAATGATCATGGTATCAGTTACGAAAGTTAGGGGAAATCTAAATTTTTCAAGTTTTCGCAAAAGGTAAACATTTTTCAATAAGAACATCTATGATCAATCTCTTTGCTCTTGTACTGCATTTCCATTGCAGGCAGCAAAGGAAATAAAAATGTTAAAAAAAAAAGATTTAAGTTGTATTGTATGAACAACTAGGGGACCATCACTTGTGACATAATAACTAAAGTGCATGTGAAGGCAAAACCTTTTTTTTTTTGCTTTATTAAGAGCGAGAACAGCCAAGTCAGACTATTTTGTTGTTTTGTTGTTTTGTTGGTGCCTGTGTCCTGCTGCTAGGGAGATTTCCCTAGCAGGACACAGGCACTAACACAATAGTCTTACTTAGCTATTCTCACTCTAAATAAAGCAAAAAAAAAAAAAGTTTTGCCTTCACATGCACTTTAATTACTGTGTGACAAGTGATGGTCCCCTAGATGCTCATACAATACAACTCAAAGAATCTTTAAAAAAAATGAATTTTTTTCCATGACATTCAGATATAATTTTTCCCATACAGAAAATAAGCATGAATCTAAAACTATGTTTGAGGCTACCCTTATGAAAACTAAAATTGTTAAAGACAAAGACTATTTAGCAACCAGCAACTGTTGAGACAAGAAATACTTTGATCAAGAGCAAGGACGAGCTGACATTTCGGAACAAATTTAGCTTTTTCTAAGGTTCAGCAAATAGCGAAACTAAAACTGAACCAAAAGCCAAATTTGCACCTCTTGTTCAACAGAAAGTGAAAATGTCATAGGCAACAGTGGCATACCCAGTGCACCAGACAAAAGATGAAAGGCATGTACCCCAGATGCCCAGCATTTGAGATCCCCATAAGTAGAGTAGGAAAATGGTTTGTAAATGACGTCCACAGATCAGTCATACAGCAGATTTATGGCACAGATATTCTTTGTAGATGAAAAAAGCATGTAACCATTCAAACTGCAGCACCAAAGAATATGTTAATGGAGTGATTTTATTTATTACATGATAGTCCAACAATAATATATTTGACACACATCCTATGCCACCCACTAGCCCCTCCAATTACAGATCAGTGGGTACATAAAATATTCAAACAACATAGTAATTAAGCTTCAAAGGGCCCTTAGCCCTGCTAGAAGCCTGAGATCATTTAACAACCTAACTCATTTAACTGCCAGATTTCCTTTAATAATCCAAATAATTGAATCAGTTTTTTATTGGCATTATCAAGGATGAGCTTATGTGCACTGCTGTAAAAGAAAAAAAAAACTGAAGGCATTAATTTAGAATTAAAATTTGACAACTGTACACACTACTGAACCACAGACCAAAACCCTGGTAATAATTACAGCCATTAAATTAAATACTCTCACACCTGTGACCCTAGTACAAAAAACCTAGTAGGGAGGGGGCATGGCAACCAGATTCCAAGATTAACGTACCATCAGAGTCCACCGACACCTTCCAAAGCCCCAAACACCACCATCCGCTCGGCTAAAACCCCTGCCTGCAGCGAAGATGCCTAGACACAGAAAGGCCCCTCAGCAGCCGCACAAACTACTGGACTATTTCCCCACAGACCAGCGTGGGCTACAACAAAATGGCAGAGGCACAAGGGACCAGAGGCCTGCTCACAGCTCCGGAGCACACGGCAACCACAAGATGTCATCCTTCTCTCTCCACACAGCCAGGCTACACAATGAATCCTCCTCTGGGACCTCCAGTCCTAACACACGGAGCCCAGCTAAAATGAAGCCAAGGAGGGACTCCCCAGCAAGGCTGCAGACTGACCCCACCATGGAGTTAAGAAGGCCGCAGCATACCACACCACACCAGCCCAGAGCGCACATGGAGGGGACCCCATAGCCGACTTCCCCACGGCAGATAGACCCATTTCCGACACAGTACTAAAAGAAATGCTACTGTCACTGATGTCGTCACTACAGGCTGATATGGTCAGAGGGATCAACCAGTATCAGAAGGAAGTACAAGCATTAGATTCAAGACTGGATCAGGTGGAAAGTAAGATGGAGAAATATACCTCCTCATACAACACGATGGTAGAGGCCCACATGGCACAGGGGGGGGACATAGCTTGAATGAAGGACAAAATTGCAGCCCTCGAAGATAGATCCAGGAGGAACAACCTCAAAATACGAGGCATCCCTGACTCTGTGCCCTCCAATCAACTTCTACAGTATGCCTACACCATGTTTTCCATGCTGGTACCAGAATTAACAGCCCAAGATTTTATTGTGGACAGGATCCATAGGGTCCCCAAACCAAATTTTCTTCCTGATGACACCCCCGAGATTTCTTCCACGCCGGTGGAAGTTCGTGAAGGAAATACATGTTAACATACAATAATCCCTGGGGACAGGAGATATAACTTTATTTTCTCCTCTCCCCCTTCAAAGAATCAGTAGCAGTTATACCTGCACATGGATCCGTTCCAAGATCCACTTCTTATGTTATCCATGTTGACTATTTTTTGCTTTTTTTTACTCTTTGTTTCTTTCGTTGTTCATTCAATATACACAGACAGGTATGCAGCACCAACCGCATATTTCAATATGGCTCGACCCATACCAGCGAAAATCCTGTGGACGCAGTGAGTACATGAACGCGACCATACAAATATTTGCAACATCCGTGCAATGACAATTACATACCTCTCTATTAATGCCTGGGGCTTAAATCACCCCGGGAAAAGATGTTCGCTATGGAAAGACAAAAGTAAACACAAAGCAGACATCCTTTGTGTACAGGAAACCCACTTCCAGTTTAAAAAAATCCTGCATTGTTCTCACAAGTACTACTCGCATATATTCATGGCCTGTACACCCCACCACAAAAAAGGAGGAGTCCTAATGGTCATAAAAAATTCTCAATCTTTCCAACCCAAGGAGACATTTCTGGACGAGGGAGGGAGATACTTAATCGTCACAGGAGACATAAACTCCAAACCTTATACCTTAGTCACATATATACTCCCGAACTCCCACCAAATTTATTTCATGAAGAAAGTACTCAAAAAGGTAAAATTCTATAAAACACCATAGTATCCTGATATGTGGGGACTTCTACATAATCTCCGATCCAGCAATGGACACTACCACCAGTAAACCTAAAAGTACAGTTTCTCTCTGAGCAGTACTCCACAAGGAAGAACCGTTCGATGCGTGGAGATGCCTCCATGCCAATAATAGGAACTATACCTTCTTGTCACATAGACATTGCTCATATTCACGTATTGACATGTTCCTAATGGATAAGTGGCTCCTACAACAAGTACAATCCCCCTAAAATACATGACATCACATGGACCATGCTGCAATATCTATGTCGATTCAAGAACAGGGAGTCTGCTCTTCAACCCCCATCTGGCGCTGTAATGTGCGATTATTACAAGAACAACAAACCCACACAAAAATCTCACAGCATCTTCAAAATGTATTCCTAGATAAAACTGAGTTGGTAAAAGACCCTTACATCTTTTGAAACTCACACAAGGCCTATATGAGAGGCATACTCACTCATCCAATTGGGGCTAGAGAAAAATTAAGGCATTCACAAAAACTTACTGAATTACTGAATGAAATCCATGACAATGAATCTCTAAAAAAAAAAAAAAATTTAATACACAAACTGACCACAATCATTAAAACACTGAAGGAACACTTGTTCCAACAATATGATAAAAATTTAAGATGCTTGCAGCTAAACTACTACGCAAATGTCAATAGGGCAGGCAAATACCTAGCAAATGGATTGAAAGTCGCACGCACAAAATCTAGAATAGAATACCTAAAACACCCCACATTACACCACAAAGTTATAAACCCACAGGACATAGTGAATCCGTTTTCTGACTACTACAGCTCCTTATATAACCTTCAAAATTATTCCACCACTCTGCAACCAACCGCTGAAAAAATACAATCTTTTCTAATGGGACTGAACCTCCCATGTTTCTCAGAACATCAGCTAGCTGAACTAAACACTCCAATTACTCACCAAGAAATATAGCTAGTCATAGACACACTCCCAAACGGTAAATCCCTGGGACCAGATGGATTGTCCAATGATTACTTCAAAATGAACAAATACTATCACCACACATGCAAACAGTCTTTAACAAAGTGACAGAATCTGCAAATTTCCCATAAGAAATACTGAGAGCACACATAGTGACCCTACCCAAGCCCGGAAAAGATCCCAGTACACCGGCTAACATCAGACCAATATCCCTTCTCAACTCTGACAAAACATATGCAAAATTATTGGCCAAAAGGTTAATGACCATCATTCCCTTAATCATCCAACGTGACCAGATGGGTTTTGTGAAGGGGAGACAAACCTCGGATGCAACCAGAAGAATCATAAACGTGATACACCATGCTGAAAAACACTCCTTCTCTGTTATCTACTGATGCAGAGAAGGCATTTCGACAGGGTCCATTGGACATGCATGAAAATGGTCTTAAAGTTTGGTTTCAAGGGCTCTATTCTAACAGCTATGATGGCTCTGTATTCATTCCCGTCAGCACAGGTTTACTCATCTGGCTTCTTATCTACACCCTTCAACATATCAAACGGGACCAGTCAAGGTTGTCCCTTGTCACCAACCATCTAAAATCTCATGATTGAACCACTAGCTGAAGCAATTAGAACACACCCCATGATCACGGGTTTCCAGTTTGGATCTAGCATACATACTATAAACTTATTGCAGGGGGCACACTTGCAACTGGGGCTCTTTCTCCAAGTGGGGGGATTTCTATAAGTGGAAGCACTTCTGACTCTGCACTTCAGCAAATGCACAAAGCAAAGGTACACAAGAAAATACTTTAAAAAACACCACAAAGACACCAGGTGACCTCGTTTTACCCTTTAGCATTTCTCCTTATAACATGCACTCTCTACCACTCCTTCTGACAGCGCTGTCCTCTATACTAAAAATATCTCAACTCCAACCCTCTTCTCCCCCCCCCACAGCATATATATATCACCCTCACTTCTGTCCTCTCCTTATTACTGCACCCACCAACGCCTGCTAATTCTAAATCCACACACACTAAAAATCTCCAAACCCCTGGGGCATGTCCCTTCATATAAATCTCACTCCCATATTACCTCCCTCACCCTCCTGCTTCTCCTGACCTCTGGAGATATATCCCCAAACCCCGGGCCTCCATCATTAAACTGTACCCATCACCCTGCACCCCACAATTTAGTTCCCATTTCTATTCTTCCCAAGACCAGACTCCCTTTCTCTTGTGCCCTTTGGAACTCCCTCTCTGTCTGCAACAAACTCACCTCTCTCCATGATATCTTTATCGCCAACTCATTTAACCTACTCGCCATCACCGAAACCTGGCTCCATGAATCCGACACTGCGTCTTCTGCTGCCCTATCCCATGGTGGTCTTCTTTGGACTCACTCCCCCAGATCCAATGGACGTAAGGGAGGAGGTGTTGTAATCCTTCTAGCCCAACATAGCACCTTTCAGGTACTTCAGCCACCTCCCTCTGTCACTCTCCTCTTTCGAAGCACACTGCATTTGTCTCTTCACTCCAATTTCTCTAAGAATAGCCGTGATCTACAAGGCCCCTGGACCAGTATCAACATTTCTTGATGACTTCTCTGCCTGGTTACCCTACTTTCTTTCTTCTGAAATCCCCACAATCATTCTCGGGTACTTCAACATCCCTATTAATACTAACACTTCTGCCCCTTCCAAACTTCTCAGCCTAACCTCCTCCTTTGACCTGAAGCAGTGGATACATGATCCAACTCACTCCGAAGGCAATATCCTTGACCTCGTTTTCTCTCACCTTTGCGCTCCATGCAACCTAACTATCCATTCCCTCTCTCTGATCACCACCTTATTAGTTTCACTCTCTCCCTCTCCTTCACCTCCTCTCCCTTCAACTGCATTAAAGTTACCCACAGAAACCTACGTCATCTCAACCCTTCACTTCTCTACTCTACCGTCGACAACCTCTACGACAAAATCTCACCCCTATCCTGCACCAACCTAGCCACTTCTGTCTACAACGCTTCACTTCTAGCCTCTCTGGACTCACTGGCCCCCCTCACTACACACAAAATCAAGCCCCACCCCTTCAACCTTGGCAAACAGATGTCACTAGAAGTCTGAAAAAACATAGTCGTGCTCATGAGCGCCTGTGGCGCAAGACCAAGTCTCAGAGAGATTTCAACCAATATAAATCTGCCCTCCAAAAATATAATTCCAGCCTCCTCTCTGCCAAGCAGAGCTATTTTATCACTCTCATCAGCAACCTATCATCCCGTCCCCGTCAACTTTTCTCTACTTTCAACTCTCTACTTCGTCCTCCACCGCCTCCACCCACCAACTCACTCACTGTCCAGGAGATTGCCAATCACTTCAAACAGAAGATTGATTCAATTCACGTGGAGATCTCTACTGTTCTGATACCCTCCACGCTTTACACATCATGCCCACAGGCACAATCATTACTTCCCTCTTTCAACCCCACCACTATAGACGAAGTTGCTAAACTACTTGGTAATGTCCACCTTACTACCTGCCCTCTGGATCCTGTTCCCTCACAAATGCTACGTTCACCCTCTGGCTCTATGCTACACTCTATAACTCACATCTTCAATCTCTCCCTTTCTTCTGGCATCTTCCCCAACTCTCTAAAACACGCACTTGTCAAACCCATACTTAAAAACCCTCACTGGACCCATCCAATCCTAACAACCTACGCCCCATCTCCTTGCTCCCCTTCTTATCCAAACTCCTTGAACGTCTGGTCTACAACCGACTGCGTGTCCACCTCGCTGATAATAGCCTTCTTGAACCCCTTCAGTCTGGATTTCATCTTCAACACTCCACAGAAACTAAAACTAAAAACGATTTACTAACGGCCAAAACCAATCGACATTATTCTGTACTCCTCCTCCTGGACCTCTCTGCTGCTTTTGATATGGTTGACCACCCTCTACTCCTCAAAAAACTCCACACCTTTGGTCTCCGTGACTGTACTCTACGATGGTTCTCTTCCTACTTATCCAACCGCACTTTTAAGCGTTTCTTACAACTCTACTTCCTCCTCTACTCTTCCTTTCTCTGTTGGAGTCCCCCAAGGTTCTGTTCTTGGATCACTCCTATTTTCCATCTATACCTCCTCCCTGGGTCAACTGATAGCCTCCCATGGCTTCCAATACCACCTCTATGCTGACGACACCCAAATCTATTTCTCTACCCCTCAGCTCACTCCCTCTGTCTCCTCACGTATCACTAATTTACTATCGGATATATCAGTCTGGATGTCACACCACTTCCTCAAACTCAATCTATCCAAAACTGAACTTATAATCTTTCATCCCCCATATGCCCCTTCCCCTGATCTCACTGTCAAAATCGATGGCACAACCATAAGCCCATCCCCTCACGCCAAGGTTCTAGGTGTAGTCCTGGACTCTGAACTCTCCTTCAAGCAACACATCCAATCACTGTCCAAATCCTGCTGCCTCAACCTCCGCAACATCTCAAAAATACGCCCCTTTCTAACCAATGACACAACAAAGCTCTTAATTCACTCGCTGGTCATCTCCCGCCTCCATTACTGCAACTCCCTTGTCATTGGCTTACCTCTACATAGTCTATCACCTCTTTAATCCATCATGAATGCCGCTGCCAGACTCATCCACCTTGCCAATCGCTCTGTGTCTGCCACTCCTCTCTGTCAATCCCTCCACTGACTTCCGCTCAGCCAAATAATTAAATTCAAAATACTAACAACTACGTACAAAGCCATCCACAACTCTGCCCCCAGCTACATCACTAGCTTAGTCTCTAAATACCAGCATACTCATTCTCTTCGTTCCTCTCAAGACCTCCTGCTCTCTAGCTCCCTCATCACCTCCTCCTATACTCGCCTCCAGGACTTTTCCAAAGCCTCTCCAATCCTATGGAATGCCCTACCCCAATCTGTCCGCCTATCTCCTACTTTATTAGCTTTTAGACGATCCCTGAAAACACTTCTCTTCAGAGAAGCCTACCCCACCCACACCTAACTGTATTTTCATTTTCTCCATCAGCTCATCCCCTACAGTTATTACCTTTTGTTTCAACTTGACCATCCCTTCTAGATTGTAAGCTCTAACGAGCAGGGCCCTCTTATCCCTCCTGTATTGATTTGTATTGTAAGTGTACTGTCTGCCCTCATATTGTAAAGCGCTGTGCAAACTGTTGGCGCTATATAAATCCTGAATAATAATAATAATAATAATAATACATACTATAAACTTATTGAGGACGACATCATCCTGCTTCTGACCAACCCACTTTCATCCCTAAAACAAGCCCATCAAATACTAGTGGATTTTGGCAATCTCATATTACAAAGTTAACTTCACTTCACTAAATCCCTAATCTTAGACATGGGAGTACCACCCCCATAAGAAATCTACTGCAAAAAAGCTACCATATATGTGGAGCGATAAAGATATCACTTACCTAGGAATCATGCTTAAGAATGACTCACTTTCTCCAACGGCAGCCGAGTCCACAGATAAACTTACCTCACAAATTTTGGCAATTTCTCTCAACTACCAAACAAGACACAAAAGGAATATCATTTTTTTCTAAGGTGCTAGAATCTTTCAGAACACCCGTGGTGCTGTGGCTAAACTGAATGGCAGGGCCACAACTGAAATTATGATTTTCTATTTCAAAGCGCAGACATTTCTGATGAGCAGGAAAATTTGGCACATGGAGATATGCATTATTGATATTGATTAAAGCCAAACCCCCCCCCCCCCTTGCAGGATGGACACAACCAATCGGATTATGTGAAAGGATTGGATGTTTAAGTGCCGATTCAGATCTTTGAGATCTAGAATGGGTCTTACCTCTCTGTTTGGTTCTGGAACCGTAAAAGGTTGGAACCAAACCCTGTGTCCTGTTCTACTAAGGGAACCTCTGATTTCACTGACTGGGATAATAGATGATCCAGAGGCCAGACAGTGAGACTTCTTTTTCTCTGGATCATTGGGAACATTTTCCCTTAAAAAAAAATGAGGAGACAAACTCTCGGAACTCTAGTCATAACCTCGGGAGAAAAACTGCAGAAGCCACCCATCTGTCCTGACATTGTTCCTGCCAGATCTTGAGAATTGCAGGAGCCTTCCCCCCACCCGAACAAGCGGGTGCGCCCCTTCATGAGGAGGCTTTAGCATTCTAATTTGTGACTTTCTGCCCCAAGATCTCTTCTGACCCTGGTGCTGCCCTTGGGGACTTCTCCTTGAACCTGATGGTTGAGGCCGTTGAGACTGCCTGGAGGCTGATGCCCCTGGCACAGGAGAGGCAGCACGATTAAAGGAGAAATATTTGAACTTCTTCTTTACTGGAAAAAGAGATCTTTTCCAACTAGAGGTCCTTTGGATGTACTTATCCAGATCGTCTCTATATAGCCGTTCACCATGAAGGGAAAACTGGCTAAGAGCTTTTTTACACGGTGCTTCGGCTGACCAATTTTTCAGCCACAGAACACTGCGAGAATGCACTAGTCCAAGCATAAGCCATGAGACTTAAATGATAGAGTCTTTCATAGCATCTACTGTGAGATATAGTGTGTCTAATACACCAGCCCATTGCTGGGCCTGCTGATAAGGCAGATTTTCAGGTATCTCCACAAACTGTTCCTTAATGTACTGAGCTAGACCAATTACAGCAACTGTCTGTGCTACTGAACTTGCTAAAGACATATTGTTTTTAGAAAGAAGTTCCAAATTTTTATCTGTTGGATCCTTTAACATCAGTGCATTATCCACCGGACATGTGAGATTCCTGCTCACTGAGGCGATTGCAGCATCAATTGCTGGAACCTCCCCCCCCCCCATTTTCTTCATAGAAATCCTCTTCCATAGGATAAAGTGTGGAGAATTTCTCATTCAGAATACATAAGCTTTTGTAGCCATGCATGAATAGGAAAAAACATCCCCAGATGGGGGAGGTTCTAATGAACCCAGTTAGAGGTGGGTTCCTCAAGAGCCTGTGCAGGCAGCAAAAAGGTTGAGTAAGGGCGTACACAAGCAACCTGTCTTGTGATGCTACTCCTTCCATATTAGGATCCTCAGAAGAGGATAAATAAGTATCTTCCAAATATTTGGGAAGATCTACCTGATCCCCAGCCTCCTGCACCTCAATAAGAGGTTCCTGAGCAATAGATGGGAAGCTATGTTTAACCCCACTATGGAGAAACATCATAGCATCAATATTATTTCAAAATTACAAATGGTAGAAGAAAAAAAACCTCTTGTTTGATATATACAGGGACTGAAGTGTTTTATGCAACAACAGTTTCCCCTGATGGCTCAATCTGACCAGCCACATCCCAATCAGAGGAGGATGACATTCTTTTTGAAATGGATTTAGTTTATAGTGAAAACCATTGGCCCCATTCGAGGAGTTCCTGGTCCCATTACCACACATAGCCTGAAGCATAAAGCAGAGGCACTACCACCAAAAGAATGTACACTGCTAGGCTATAGTTTAGCGTCCTTAGCTGCTATTAATCCTAGTCTGGTAAAGTATAATGCGTCAAAGGGAAATGCCTGTGTCACTAACCTGAACAAGCCATCCTCCTCATGTGTCCCTCCACAGCCAGCAGAAGCTACACATACACAGCGCTTCCTTCATGTGTGGCCGGCGTCTGACGTCGTTAGCCACGACCCCTCTCCTTTCCTTTCAAAATAAAGTATTTTCCTGCTTGAGCGGTGGCTCAGGCGTCCTGTAACAATAGCAGACATGGCGGCAGGGTGGCAAATCCTCCGCTTGAGTGGCCTGCGCGTTCTCTTCCTTTTTTTTATTATAAGGAAACTGCTCTTATATCAAGCCCCTGAAGGGGAAAAAGATTAATATTGAGGGCACAGGAGGAGACCCAGACCCCCCTTTCTTACCAAAGGATCTGTTGTGGCCAGAGGAGAGGAGAAAATGAAAGGCTTCTATGCCGTTTCCAGCATCAGGTCGGTGAGTGCTCAATACAGCCCCCAGTGGTGACCCATAGGCATGGCAGCATTATACATAGAAGGAGAAATTCCTGAGAAAATCTCCCTTACCTTATCCATGCAGCAGGGTTATCTGAGATAAAAACCCAATCTTCACCCTTCACGGTGGGCTCCGAGACCTTTTAGGAAACCTTCAGAAACAGGGGAACCTCAGGTTACTCACAATCCTGGACCTGCGACAGCACCCTGCCAGTAAAAACTTTATGGCCTTACTAAAAAAAAAAAAACGTACTGGATTCCAGGTTCTAAAGAGAAGCATTCGCAAGCAAAACCTTGTTACTTCGGACACGAGGCCCAGGTACCATCCATTTAGCTCATGAAAGGACATCAGAACGGATCCGGTCAGCATGGCTAGTCCCAGCAGGGAAGCATTCAGTGGAGCTCAGCACAGCACATCTTTACTCGTGACCATCACCTTAGACACTGGCAAAAAAACTGAGGACTCCCAGTAGTGGGAGGGGTTATATAGGGAGTACACTTCCTGCCTTAGGGTGTGCCAGTGTCCATCACCTATCAGTGGCCCTATAAGCCACATAGTAAGTACTATGGCTCTGTGTCCCCTGATGCAATAAAATAAATAAACTTTTTCTTTCTAGAGGGCACAAGAGATGCATTCCCTTCAACTCTAGTGAAAAGGAAGTTTTCTTTAAGTGTCCTAAGCTTGACGCTACCCTCTCCCAGATCTTCAAAAATTCAGTTTTCTTTTGAGGATTCAGGAGTCCACAAAGATCAGATGTACAGAAAAGCTGAGTCCTTGTTGCATAAAGCTTTGAACTCCCCAACATTTGCCCTGGGTCCTGCATTAGCCTCCACATGTGTAACAAGGAATGTGGATGTCTGGTTCAAGAGGTTAGATTGTCTTCTTTCCTCTTACACTCCCGTGGGGGAAATTAATTAAATCTAGTAGCTAAGTTATGCCTCATACACACGATCAAACAATCCGGTTGAAAAGACCGGTGGACTCAAGTCCACCGGACTATCCGCCCGTGTGTGGGCTCCGGCGGACTTTTTTTTACCCAAAAGTCTGGCGGACTAAGAAAGTATTTTTGCACTTCAATCTGTCCGCCGGACTCACATTTCGGCGGACAGTACGGCCGTGTTTGTGCCAGTCCGCCGTACTTTTGAAATGAACGGACTTTTCCCGTCCGGAGAAAAGTCCGCTCATTTTGAGCGCGTCTCCAGGTAGCCGGGACCAGCGAAAGAGGCGTCGCTGGCCCCGTCACCTGGTATGGACTTAAAGGTGAATCCCTACGCTCAAAAATCAGCATGGGAGTCCCCCCTAGGTCCATATCAGACCCTTATCCGAGCATGCTAACCGGCCGACCAGGAAAGGGGGTGGGTACGAGAGAGCGCCCCCCCTCATGAGCCGTATCAGGCCGCATGCCCTCAACATGGGGGGGTGCCTTGGGGAAGGAGGGGCCGTGCGGCCCCCCACCCCAAAGCACCTTGTCCCCATTTTGATGAGGACAAGGGCCTCTTCCCGACAACCCTGGCTGTTGGTTGTCAGGGTCTGTGGGCGGGGGGCTTATCGGAATCTGGGAGCCCACCTTTAATAAGGGGGCCCCGGATACCGACCCCCCACCCTATGTGAATGAGTATGGGGTACGATGTACCCCTACCCATTCACCTGTGAAAAAAAGTTTAAAAAAAGCAACACACAAGGGTTAAAATAGTTTATTGCACAGCTCCGGGGGTCTTCTTCCATCTTCGGGGGTCTTCTCGCCGGACTCCTCCACTATCTTCCACTCTTTTGCTAGCTCTTTCACTAGCGGAGGAGCCCGGCTTTCTTCTTTGCCGCCGCCCTCTTCTTTCAACTTTGGGGGTCTTGTCCCACTCTTCGGGGGTCTTGTCCCCCTCTTCGGTTCTTCTTGCCCAGCCACCGCGCCTTCTTCTAGCTCTATTACAAGCGGTGGCCTGGTCTTCTTTCGCTGCTGTCACCATCTTCTGTTCTTCTCTTCTGGAGATGTTGCCTCGTCACTGTCTCCGGTCACAATGGCAGGGACGCGGCGCCCGGCGACTTATATAGGGACATCGCCGGATGATGTCCCCGCCCATTATGATGTCCCAGTCCCAGCATCCTCTGGGACTGTGACATCATAATGGGTGGGGACATCATCCGGCGATATCCCTATATAAGTCGCCTCGCCCCGCGTCCCTGCCATTGTGACCGGAGACAGCGACGAGGCAACATCTCCAGAGGAGAAGAACAGAAGATGGCGACAGAAGACCGGAAGATAGCAGAGGAGTCCAGCGAGAAGACATCCGAAGACCAAAGAAGACCCCCGGAGCTGTGCAATAAACTATTTTAACCTTTGTGTGTTTTTTTTTAAATTTTTTCACAGGTGAATGGGTAGGGGTACATTGTACCCCATACTCATTCACATAGGGTGGGGGGCCGGTATCCGGGGCCCCCTTATTAAAGGGGGCTCCCGGATTCCGATAAGCCCCCCGCCTGCAGACCCCAACAACCAATGGCCAGGGTTGTCGGGAAGAGGCCATTCTCCTCATCAACATGGGGACAAGGTGCTTTGGGGTAGGGGGGCCTCATGGCCCCCCTTCCCCAAGGCACTCCCCATGTTGAGGGCACGCAGCCTAATACGGCTCAGGGGGGGGGGGCGCTCGCTCGTCCCCACCCCCTTTTCTGGCCGGCCGGGTAGCGTGCTCGGATAAGGGTCTGATATGGACCTAGGGGGTCATTTTTCGGCATAGGGATTCCCCTTTAAGTCCATACCAGGTGACAGGCCAGCGACCTGGAGACGCGCTCAAAATGAGCGGACTTTCCTCCGCATGTGTGGGCGAGTCCGTTCATTTCAAAAGTACGGCGGACAGTCTGGCAGACTTAGTACGCCGTATTAGTCCGCCGCAAAAGTGCCGTGTGTGGGCAGGTAGCTAGTTCGGAAGTCCACCGGATAGTTTGCTACGTGTGTACGCGGCATAAGAAGCATTTTTGATGGGCTCTGCGACACATTCATTGAAGTCTATTGCCAGAATCTTTGCCCTTGTTAATTCAGATAGACATACAATATGGCTAAAAATCCTGGGAGGGCGACATCACACCTAAAAATAAATTGTGTGGAAACCCCTTTGAATGAAAGCTGTTTGGCTCTATTTTAGAGACAGTTTTGACACGCTCCACTAAAAAGAGTAAAAAGTTCCCTGAACGTAATAAGTTTCGTAGCAAGAAACCTTTTTGTAGCAAGAAACCTTTTTGATTTTAAATTAGGCAAATATCAGACCGAAAATAACTGGTCCTTTAATAGACAAGGCCAAGACTGGAACACTCTTTACTCCTGCAGCCCCATCCCAGAGCTCACAATGATGCCAGGTTGGGGGTAGGAGGACTGTTCAAGTTTTTACATCAATGGGAAAATATTACAGAAAACTTTTGTCCTTCAGATAATAGTCAAATTACAGTATGGATTTCAGCCTTCCCCCACCCCACAGGTTCTCTCACCTGACTGCTGAGAGACCATGTAAGGAAACAAACAATGTTAGATCTAGTCTCCCAGTGGGAATTAGAGCTGGTAATTGTTACAGTTCCAGACAATAAATAATCACAGGGGTTCTACTCTCACATGTTCCTGGTACATAAACTTTCCAGCAAGTTTCAAATGCTAATCAATTTGAGCCTGCTGAAAAACACAGTGAAAAAAGCCTATATGATTAACCTGGACCGTACTTGCATGTTCAGATTTGTTTGGAGCATTAGAAGTTTCTGAGGTTTGCCATCCTAACAAAAAAATGGTCCGCGTCATTGGCAATTCAGAACCTTGCCCTATGGTCTCTTGGCAGCCCAGAGGATGTTTACCAAAATGATGGCAGACGTTATGGCCATCAGAAATTAAGGATTTATCTCTGGTTCTCCAGGCCCTTCAGAGGTTAGGCTGTAAAATCAGTTGGGAAAAGTCTTCCCTGGTCCTCTCTCAGTCCCTAACCTTTTTAGGTTATCAAATAGACACAATGATTCAGAAAATTTTCCTGACCAAAGAGAAGGTGGAAAAAAATTGTTCTGTCAGCCCAAACCTTCAGGTTACTTCCATAGGCTTCTATACGCCAAATGATGCAGTTTTTGGGATTAATGACTGCAGCAATCCCAGGAGTCCCATGGGCTTAACTGTACTTAAGGACCCTTCAAGCATTTCTTTTTAGGTCATGGAATCACAAGAAAATATGCCTGAATCAGCTAGTCCTCCTTCCATCAGCGGATTCTCTAGATCTGTCTTGGTGGGAAATAGAGCATTTAGTGTCAGGAAGACCATGGGCTCAAAGCACACCAGTTAAAATTACCACATATGCCAGTCTATTGGGTTGGGGTGCCCATTCAGACGGCTGGTATACTCAAGGAGTCTGGCAGCCAGAGGAAGCAAATCAGTCAAACTACAGAGAGCTTCTGGCAGTAGACAAAGCCTTATGAGCATTGGAACCCAAAATATAGGGCAGAGAGATTTTGGTCTTCACAAACAACCCCACAGTTGTGGCATATCTGAACAAACAGGGGGGAACCCATTCAGACATCCTTCTGTTTCAGTCCCAACAGATCTTTTGTTGGGCAGAGGCAAGCATTCCTCAATTTCAGCAGGACACATCAGGGGCATTTCAAACACCGTAGTAGATTATTTGAGCAGAGTAAGCCTCAACAACTGTTGGGAGTTGAATATTGAAGTCTTCAGGGAGATCACGTTGAAATGGGGTGTCCCAGAAGTAGATTGGTTTACATACAAACATAACTCGAAAGTGGTGGCCTTCTTTTCCATAGAGGGGGAAAGGGTGTCGCTAGGGACAGGTGCACTGACCTTTTTCAGTCTAGCATATGCCTTCCGTCCATTTGCTCTACTACCCCTGGTAATCCAAATAATAATTCAGAAATAGGCAAGGGTTATTTTGGTAGCCCCTTGGTGGCCCAGGAGAAGTTGATTTTCGGGGCTTAAAGCGCTGTCCGTGGCTCCTCCTCAGACACTTCCAGAGCGCAAAGATCTCCTCCTGCAAGGTCCAGTTTACCAACACAGAGACCCTCAGATTTACCTTTTGATGGCCTGGATCCTGAACAGAACATTTTACAACTGAAGGGTTGTTCAGAAAAGGTTGTTGACACTATAATAAGTAGTCGTAAATTAGTCACTAGGAAAATTCATGGGAACATTTGGAAGAATTTTAGGTCATGGCAGAGGAGGAGGGGAGGTTACTCTTTTTCTGCCTTCTGTCCTGGATTTCCCCCAACGTGGCATTGACAAAACTTTGTCAATTAGTACCCTGCGAGTGCAAGTTGCTGCCCTGTCAGTTTTCTTTGATAGGAGGCTTGTTGAATACCCCTTGATTAAGAGATTTGAAATGTTCTAGATCCACACACAAGGTTAACCAAACAAGTGGCCCCCTGGGACTTAACCCAAGTCCTTAACGCACTTACAAAGGAACCTTTTGAGACACTAAATGGAGCTACCTTAAAATGGCTTGCACTGAAGTGCGATTTTCTGTTAGCTGTAACTTCAGGTAAAAGGATCTTGGATATGGAATCTTTCTCTTGTAAGTTCAGGTAAAAGGATCTTGGATATGGAATCTTTCTCTTGTAAACACCCCTTTTTGAGAGTCCTGGAGGACAGGGTTATTATAAAACCAGATGCCCTATGCCTGCCCAAAGTCTCTACCTCTTTTCACAGATGACAAGAAGTTATTCTACCCAGTTTTTTGCAGTTCTAAAAATAAATAAGAATAAATATTTAGCTTTCTAGGTGTTAGAAGGTGCTTACTCCATTATTTAGAAATCACTAGAGAATTCAGGAGTTCCTTTCAGTTTTTTATTTTATTTAGTGGGGCCAAGAAGGGTACTAAAGCATTCAGAAGTTCCATCGCTAGATGGATTCCAGACACTCTTATCTGTGCATACAGATTTTCCAATCAGACCCTTCCTGAAAAAGTCAGTGCCTATTCTACTAGATCATTAGGTACATCATGGGCAAAATGAGCAGGAGCTTAATGGGAAGAAATTTCCAAAGAAGCCGTTTGGTCTTCTTCACATGCCTTCATCAGACAGATGCTTTTCGGAAAGTTTTACAGGTTGTGGTCCCTCCCTAAGGTATGCAATCTTGATTATCCCCTCTAAGTAAGCTGCCCTGGAAGATTCATGGAAAAACCATTACTGGTAAATCTAACTGGGGGTTTTTCCAGCCATGCCCCAGGGTTGAACTCCGACTTTCTACCTAGATGTTAGACATTATGGAAAAAATAAAAGGGGATGCAGGGAATACCTATTACTGAAATTCAAAACATGATAATACACTGAAATAAATATATATCCAACAACAGGACAGCTAATGTTGAAACTGAGTCAGTTCCTAACTTTGCCCCATATGTACAGCATACTGTGGGGGGTATTTAGTCTTGCCACAACATTAAATGAAAAGTATGGGAATTGGAAAGAATATACATACATACAGAGCTTTAAAACTGTGAACTGGGTTATCACATGACTGCTGAATGCTGATCACCTTGGTCTGCTTGGAGCAGTGACTACTAGTCATCGCTCTCCCTCCAGCACTGGCAGCTGGTTGGACCTTGATAATATGGTAGGGATCCTTCCAAAAAGTAAAAGTACACTCTTGTGACCCACAAGAGAAGAATGGCCAAAAAAGCTTTGGCCATACTTTTTTCAAAGTGCATCTAAACTCAAGAAAGAAAATATACTGTAATACATTACAGCTTATCAGCCCAGACCAGTGGTAGCAGCAGTTTGGTTTCCATTTTTCAGACTCATTACATTCTCAGAGTTCTATTGTCTGTGTAACTTCCTATGCACTAAACTCTCAAATGATGTTATCAATTGTCTCCACTTTGACCAGCTGTGTAATATAAATGAGGAAAGAGAATAACATGTGTACAGTATTCCAAATCTAGAGAGCAACCTAAGGCGACAAAGCTACACCTCCATAGAATGATTAAGCATTGTCATCGCAGGACATGAAGTGAGTTACTCTCAGGATCATCAGAAATATAGCTCTATATATATATATATATATATATATATATATATATATATATATATATATATATATATATATATATATATATATATATATATATATATAGCTCTATATATATATATATATATAGCTCTCTCTCTCTCTCTATATATATATATATATATATATATATATATATACTGTATTTATTGGCGTATAACACGTGCCAGTGTATAGCACGCACCCCAAGTTTAGGAGGGAATTTTAGGGGAAAAAACTTTTAGGAGGGAAGTTTAACCACTTGAGATCCGCGCTATAGTCAAATGATGGCTACAGCGCGGATCTCGAATGCCGGGACTACGTCTATTGACGTCGTCCCCTTTAATGGCTCCCCGCGCGCTCCCGGGAGCGTGCATCGGGGAAAATCTGTGTTGGCCGTGTCCCCTGGACACAGCCAATCACAGATCGCTGTAAACAGCCAATCACAGCGGCCGTTTACAGCGCGATCGCCGCCTCCAATGGTTGATGATCTCAAATGTAAACAAATGAGATCATCTCCCATTGCCGAATCTGTCTCCTCACACAGAGACAGCGTGTGAGGAGAGAGATTCTGTGAGTTAACAAAAAAAGTGTTTTTTGTGCCATCTGTGCCCGCCAGTGCCCATCTGTACCCCGCCAGTGCCCATCTGTACCCCACCAGTGCCCATCTGTACCCCGCCAGTGCCCATCTGTGCCCACCTGTGCACCATCAGTGCCCATCTGTGCACCGCCAGTGCCCGCCAGTGCCCATCTGTGCACCGCCAGTGCCCGCCAGTGCCCGCCAGTGCCAATCGTTGCCCATCTGTACCAATCTGTGCCCATCTGTGCCACCTCAGCAGTGCCCATCTGTGCCGCCTCAGCAGTGCCCATCTGTGCCGCCTCAGTGCCCATCTGTGCCGCCTCAGCAGTACCCATCTATGCCGCTTCAGCAGTGCCCATCTGTGCCCATCTGCTGCCTCATCAGTGCACATCTGTGCAATAAATCAGTGCACATCTGTGCCGACCCATCAGTGCCCATTTGTGCCGCCTCAACAGCGCCCATCTGTGCCACCTCAAAAGCACCCATCTGTGCCACCTCAAAAGCGCCCATCTGTGCCACCTCAAAAGCGCCCATCTGTACAATCAGTGCACATCTGTGCCGACCCATCAGTGCACATCTGTGCCGACTGATCAGTGCCCATCTGTGCCACCTCTGTGCTGCTTCAACAGTACACATCTGTGCCACCTCATCAGTGCACATCTGTGCCATCAATCAGTGCACATCAGTGCCACCTCATCAGTGCCCATCAGTGCAGGCTTAACCAGCAACCATGTCTAAACAAGTCTTTTCCGCCGAGGAGGCGTACAAAATTCTTTCCACGGCCGACGAGAGCAATCTCCTCTTCAGATTCTTTTTCAGATTCGGATTCTGAAGCCGACATAAATTATGAGCCAGTCCTCAGCGGTGAAACACTGACTTAATCCGAGGAGGAAGATATCCGGCCCATCAAACGAAGGCGTTCTAGTGAGGCAGTGCCGTCCACCAGCACCGAAGTACCGTCCACCAGCACCGCAGTGCCGTCCACCAGCACCGCAGTGCCGTCCACCAGCACCGCAGTGCCCCGGCAAGAAAGGCCAAGTACCAGCGGGGTGTCATCTCAGCCCCAAAGGGTTAGGAGACATGCTGGCCTTCCCCATGCCCTTCAGAACCCCTTGTGGCTTCCTCCTAATTCAGGAGAGGCCAATGTTCCCCCTTTCACTGCCCAGCCAGGAGTCCAGGTGGACACGGAGAATTTTACCCCAATAGATTTTTTTAATTGAATTTTTACAGAGGATATGTTGTCGTCAATTGTGGCCCAGTGCAACCTGTATGCACAAAAATGTATTTTGAAAAATCCGACATCTTATTATGCCCGTCCCTACGAATGGAGAGACCTAATGGTGGAGGAGTTCAAGGTTTTTTTAGGCCTCACATTTAACATGGGACTCAACAAAAAAAATCAATTGCGTACCTATTGGTCAACCCACCCCCTCCACCACACACCGCTCTTCTCCGCGGTAATGCCCAGAACCAGGTATCAGATGATCCTGAGGTTCTTACATTTCAGCGACAATTCCCAGTGCCTTCCACGAAATGACCCAAATTACGACAGGCTTTACAAAATTCGTCCAATACTTAATTATTTTTCACAAACATTCCCCAAATTGTTTACCCCGGACCAACACATATGTGTGGATGAGTCCCTTATTAAATTTAGTGGTAGGCTTAAAATGAAGCAATTTATGCCCAGCAAAAGGGCCCGCTATGGGGTGAAGATCTAGAAATTATGCGACCGAGCCACAGGGTACACATATTCATTCATAGTGTACGAAGGGAAGGACACCCAGCTGCAGCCCCCTAATTGTCCAGACTAATTGGGATCCAGCGGAAAAGTTGTTTGGGACCTCATATACCCCCTATTGGATAAAGGCTACCACCTGTATGTAGATAACTTCTACACATCTCTTCCCCTGTTCCACAACCTTCACCGGAAGAAGACGCCAGCATGTGGCACCGTAAAAAGGAATCGGAAGGGCTTTACTCAAAGTCTTGTGAATAAGAAGCTGCGAAAAGGAGAAACCGCAAGTCTGAGAAACAAGGAGGTTCTGGCAGTGAAGTGGA
Source organism: Lithobates pipiens (assembly GCF_037356315.1). Taxonomy (NCBI): domain Eukaryota; kingdom Metazoa; phylum Chordata; class Amphibia; order Anura; family Ranidae; genus Lithobates; species Lithobates pipiens. The sequence continues at coordinate 137,928,189 of NW_027507787.1, read as the reverse complement.
GGGACAGAAGGGATGTGTATATGTTGTCTTCTATCCACAATGATACCTTCGTGGAAATCCCCAGAAGGAATGGCCCCGTAAAAAAAAAAAAATGCATTTATGAATACAATTTGTTCATGGGGGGAGTTGACTTCAATGACCAAATGATGGAACCATATCTTGCCACAAGACGGACATACCATTGGTACAAAAAAGTAGCAATTAATTTTTTTCAATTGGCCATTTACAATTCCTATGTCATTTACCGCAACTCCACCCAAAACCCCAAACGTTTCTTTGACTACCAGGAGGAAGTTTTCACTGCCCTTATTTTCCCAAATGGCCCACCAGAAAATATCCAATCAGATGTTATTAGTCGACTCTCCGAGCGCCACTTTCCCAATAAAATCCCTCCCAAACCAACAGGCCAAAGACGTCAAAAAAGATCTAAGGTGTGTACCAGAGCAGGAGTCAGAAGAGACACATCTTATTATTGTGCACAATGTCCTTCCCAACCAGGCCTCTGCATAGGCGACTGTTTTTGGCGTTACCATACTTCAATAAATTTTTAGTGAAGTATGGTAAACATAATCCTCAGTTCCTGCCTTCATACACCTTCACACCCCTTATGCCACTGCCTGCTCTGTAACTGACCCTGGCTTGTTATTTGACCACTCTTATGCCTGCCGATTCTGTACATAACGCTGCCTGATCTGGAACTGACCCTGGACTGTTATTCGACCATGCTTCTGCCTAACGATTCTGTACATACCTCTGCCTGATCTGCAACTGACCCTGGACTGTTATTCGACCATGCTTCTGCCTAACGATTCTGTACATACCTCTGCCTGATCTGGAACTGACCTTGGACTGTTTGACCACGATATTTGCCTGCCTCTTGGACTGATCTTGTATTCTGCAACTGGACTAGTGGGATTCAACACGGGTTCTCACATATGTGAGGGGCTCCAGTATAGTTTTTCTGGATGAAGAAAACAATTTTCTTTGTTTTCTTATTCCTAGATTAGGGTCTGGAGACTCGGAGGCTTCAAAGAGATTTGGGAGGGAGAAGCCTCTACCCCATCCCCATTCTGTCCTGAACGAGGCTCTACTTCTGTCTGCTGCCTGTAGGACTTACTGCCGTCATGCCGCACTGACCACACCACAAGGACCTGCCTACTACCAGGACCAATATTTTTGGCACTGCTGACAATATCTCTGCACTGACCCTGGACTGTATATGGACAGTATCCCTGCCTGCTGCCTGAAAAACTGTGTTCGCTGTTGCTGACCAAGTCTCTGCCTGCTGCCTGGACCAGTGATATCCTCCTGTGGACAACTGCGCTTCTAAAACCACAGGTAATCTTTTCTTTACCCTTTGCTCAGCATAATGTATTTGGGGGTGTAATTCTTGGTATGTGCAGGCTATGTGTCCCTGGAACGCCGACGGTGTTCCTTGCATGTTGCGCCTCTGTATGTGGCCAGGCTGTGTAAACATCTCACACATGGGGTATTGCCATACTCAGGAGGAGTAGTAGAATGTATTTTGGGGTGTTATTTTTGCTATGTAAATGCTATGCGTTGGAAATATCTTATAAACGGACAACTTTGTGTAAAAAAAAAATTTCATTTTTTTCCACATTTTCCAAAAACTTCTGGAAAAAAATGAACCATTGAAAAGACTCATTATGCCTCATAGATTATACGTTGGGGTGTTAGCTTTCCAAAATGGGGTCATTTTCTGGACGTTTCCATTGCCCTGGTGTTCCAGGGCCTACAAAACTGTAATAGGTGGTTGAGAAATGAAATGTGTAATTTATGCTCCTAGAATGCCTGAAGGTGCTACTTCAAAATTAGGCCTCTCTATGTGGTCAGGCTGTGTAAAAGTCTCACACATGTGGTATCGTTATACTCAGGAGGAGTAGGAGTATGTATTTTGGGGTGTTATTTGTGGTATGCACATTCCATGTGGGAGAAATAAGCTGTTACAATGAAAATTTTGTGAAAAAAAAAAATCTTAATTTTGCTAAGAATTGTGGGAAAAAATGACAACTTAAAATAACTCACCATGCCTCTTACTAAATACATTGGAATGTCTACTTTCCAAAAAGGGGTCATTTGGGGGGCATTTGTACTTTCCTGGCTTGTTAGGGTCTCAAGAATGGAGATAGGCCTTAGTACATCAGATGTGATCTTTTTTTGCAAATCTTTATGAATTGCACCATAGCTTGTAGACTCTATAAATTTCACACAGATCATATAATATGCAATATTTGGGTTATTTTTACCAAAGATGTGTAGTAGTATAAATTGTGGCCAAAATTTATGAAGAAAAATTGCTGATTTGCAAAATTTTATCACAGAAACTTAGAAAAATTCATTTTTTTTTTCAAAATTTTCTGTGTTTTTTCATTTATAGCGCCGAATATAAAAAACCGAGAGGTGATCAAATACCACCAAAAGAAAGCTCTATTGGTATGAAGAAAAGGACAAAAAAATCATTTGGGTACAGTGTTGCATGACTGAGTAATTGTCATTCAAAATGTGAGAGCGCTGAAAGCTGAAAATTGGTCTGGGCATGAGGGGGGTTTAAGTGCCCAGTAAGCAAGTGGTTAAGGAAAAAAAAACATTACATTTAATTGCCCATCAATGCAGTTGCATGCATTTTCAGTGTCATATGCAGCTTTGTCATGCAGCTTTGTCCATCAATGCAGCCTTGTCCATCATTGCAGCCTTGTCCCCTTGTCAGTGTCATTTTCAGCTTTTATTTTTAAAAATGGCGCCGCCGAGATGTCCTGTGTATCTCGTGGCGCTCGGTAGTTCTCGGCTGCCTTCGGCCGCTGTCGTTGGCTTTCGGCCGCCTTCAGCCCTTCTTGTCAGCCTTCGGCCCTTCTCGTCGGCTTTCAGTCGCTCTCGGTGGTTTTTGGGCCGAAGGCGGGCAAAAGGCAGCTCAAAGCCGCCCAGAGGCTCAAAAATGGTGGAGGATCGGTGTATAACATGCACCACTCAATTTTCCCCTGATTTTAAGGGGAAAAAAAGTGCATGTTATACGCCGATAAATACGGTATATAGATATATCTATATATTATATACAGCGTGGTGGTTAGCTCAAATGGGGATCACTGAGAAAAAGTTACTCCAGACGGCAGTTTTTTCTTAAAATCAGACTTGGTGCGAGTTTTATTCCGCTTCCCATCTGCCGTACGCCAAATGACATCCTCAGCTTTGAGTGAGGATATCTGAATGATGCCTGTAGCTACAGGTGTCATTCAGATATCGTCTTTTAGAACCGGCAAATCTTTGCACCATAATAATGATCATAGCAGCTGTTTTACAAATTGATCGTTCTTAGGGGAGGCGAGAGGGGATGTCCCCTCCCTCCCGCCGCCCTCCGGTGCTTCTACCAACTCACCGATACGACACAGGATCTGCCGGCCCTGGATGTTCATCATAAAGATTTATGGTGGAAAGTCTCTATGATCGTCAGAGGCCAGGCACGATGTTATGACTTCGCGCCGGCCTCTGCATTCAAAAGAATGGCAACGATTCAGCTGGGAAGCCAGGATATATATTTTTTTTATTTCAGGCTTTCCAGCCTAGAGGTGAGATGGGGGGTCTTATTGACCCCATATCTCACTGTAAAGAGGACCTGTCATGGCATATTCCTATTACAAGGGATATTTACATTCCTTGTAATAGGAATAAAAGTGATCAAAAAATTTTTGGGGGGAAAAAATAAAGTGACAAGCTAAAATAAACTAAAATTACCAATAAAAGATTTTTTTTTAAAGCGTCCCTGTCCCCGTGAGCTCTCACGCAGAAGTGAACACATACATAAGTCCCGCCCACATATGAAAACAGTGTTCAAAACACACATGAGGTATCACCGTGAACGTTAGAGCGAGAGCAATCATTTTGTTTCTAGACCTCTGTAACTCAAAACATGTAACCAGTAAAAAAAATTTAGTCGTCGCCTATTGGGATTTTTAAGTAGTGAAGTTTGGCGCCATTCCACGAGCGTGTGCAATTGAAGCATGACATGTTAGGTATCCATTTACTCGGTGTAACTTCATCTTTCACATTATGCAAAAACATTGGGCTAAATTTACTGTTTTGTTTTCCCCCCCAAAAAAACGCATTCGAAAAATTGCTGCGCAAATACTGTGTGAGATAAATATTTGCAATTGACTGCCATTGTATTCTCTAGGATCTTTGCTAAAAAAAAAACTTATATAATGTTTGGGGGTTCTATGTAATTTTCTCTAAAAAAATTAGGATTTTTACATATAGGAGAGAAATATCAGAATTGGCCTGGTAGGCAAGTGGTTAAAAAGGTTGAATGAAATATAACCAGACAAAAACAGAAAATAAATCCTTACCATCCTGGCATTGACATTTCAGGTTTCTAACTCACAGGTGAAGGGCTTCTCCCAGTCACCCACACAACAAAGATGATGCAAACCTCCAATTGCAAACATACAAGTTACAGTGGGCAGTCCCTTTTCAGGAACTGCCTTAATGTTAGATTATTCACATGACTGCAGTCTCCACCTGTTCCCAGCATCGATGAACATGCTGTGTGCAATAGGTGCATGGATGCAATTGACACTTGGCGTAGTCAGAAAAGGGCCACCAACAAACGTATTCTTTAACCACTTTCTACCTGGCCTATAATAGAATGATGGCCGGGCGGTGGTTCAGTTATCCCGACTGGGCGTTATCCAGCAGGATATGACATCCAGCAGGATAACATGCAGCATGGTGATCAGTGGTGCTGTGTGTCACCCTGACACACCTTATCTCCAGTCGTTTTTGCTGCTGGTGGAGTCTCCTTATCACATGATCAGCTGTGACCAATCACAGCTTATCACAGCATGAACCAGGAAGTGCCAGTAAAGCCCCGTACACACTATCAGATTGTCTGCTGAGTTTTTCCTTCAGATTTACCAAAACCATATAATATGAGGTCAAACCTTAGGAGTTTCAATGTGTATGCAATCAGGCAGGCCCTTCTACTACATGGTTTTGGTAAATCTTAAGGAAAAACTCAGCAGACAATCTGATAGTGTGTACGGGGCTTAAGTGGCTTTCTTTGGTTCACGCTGACAGGGAGAGCCAATCGACCACTCTACCTGTCGGGGGGTGGGGTCTACGCTGATAATCAGCACATTATCAATGCAACCACCATGAGAGGTGCCACAACAAGGCCAATCAGTGTCCATCAGCTGCCAGTCTGAACCCATCAGGAACGCCTGTCAGTACCTCATCAGTTCCGCCTGTCAGTGCCACCTATCAGTGCCGCCTATCAGTGACCAGTGCCACCATTAGTGCTGCATATCACTGCTGCATATCTGTGCCTATCAGTGCTGCATATCAGTGTCACCTATCAGTGTCCAATTCTACATATCAGTGCCAACTCAGTGCCCATTAGTGAAGGGAAAAAAAAAACATTTTATAACAAAGAAAAACGTTTTCTTTTCAAAAATGTTGGTCTTTTTTCATTTGTTTAGCAAAAAATAACCCCATGCTGTGATCAAATAGCACCAATTATAAAAATGTTGTTTGGGTACAGTGTTGCATGGCCATACAATTGGTTTTTAAAAAAGTTGAACAAGTGTGTATCTATCACAGGGTGGTGTCTGTGGATACACTGATAGACAAAATGCCGCGTCCTAATTATCACTTTGTGAATGTAAATATTGACAGGGAAAAGGGGAAGTAAGGAAGAAAAAAAAAAAAAAAAGGAATAAAAGAACCTTCACATAAAAGACCTCAAAAGAAAAAATGTGGGTTCAGTTGGACTTTTTAGGCATAAAGAAAGTTGTAAACACAACCAGTATATTCAAAAGGAATTATTTCTATTTATTTTTTAAAAAAAAGAAAGACATTTTTTTTAAAAGAACAGGGAAAAGTTCAATTTCCTTTTTACACAAAAAAAAGGAAAATGTTTCCTCCTTAAAACTACACATTTAAGACCTAATTGACATCCTATCAAACATAGTAAAATCCATTTCAAATTTCCAAAAAGGAAAGAAAAAAACAAAATATATATCTATACAAATATAGGATCAAGGATATCAATCATACAGTCAACGATTACATATATTTTTGGTGCTCTACATGTTTCGCGTCTACGATGACGCTTCTTCAGGAGCTGATAATAATGTTCTAAATTCTAAGGAGAGAATATAAATAAATAAAAGAAGAAAAACATATATGTGTATAAAATACTAGAAAGAAAAAAACACACATCTATAAACATTCGTATAAATAAAATACATATATCCAAATATATATAACATATTTAGTTATATCACCCATCAAGGTACTAAGGTGTAAAAAAAAAAAAAAAAAAGGAAAAAGGGGGGAGGGAAATTTCCTGAGACCACAATGTGGGGGCAGATATAACATTCCTATTTAATACCATATAGTATCAAACACTCGATACTTACATTCCTTTGTAAAGTGTGTCCCAAATAGGGAGATCACCGTTTCCAAAGGAGGAAGTTGGTACGATTGATTACACAAAACTTTTCTCCACAGAGGGAAACAAAAAAGGAAGAGAAAGAGGGGGAGAGGAAGAAAGAAGAAAAAATAATTGTTGAGCAAATATATAAAAAGAAAGAAAAAATGAATAAAGAAATATATTTTTTTGAGCTTAGTGGAATCACTATAAAGGTGTATTCACCTCATAAAGTTTAAATCTTCAGTGTTTAGTAAAAATTCTTGAGGCGTGGGGCGTGGCCGGGATGGTGGACTGAGCAGACGTGCTGCCTGAGCTCTGCTGGAGAATTATCCGTCCTACCATCCGTTTGTGGTGTTAATTGCTGCCAAAACCCTGTGTATGCCTTCGAGGAGCTCGGGGGGTCCCAGAAGGGCCAAGAAGCTGCAGTTTCCCTCCTCCGTTGAGCACCTGGAAGCCCCGTTACAGAGGCCTGCTGCACTGCCCCTGGCCAACATGGCGTCACAGACAGACCGCGTGGAGGACGCTCCGCCTGGGATCCCGGAGGTGATGGCGGCTATCACGGCGTGTCAGGCTGCGCTGACGAACAAGATCGAGGCCGTGCAGCTTGACGTCGGGCTGCTGCGCCAAGATATCGACAAGATCCGATCCCGGATCTCGGCGGCGGAACAGCGGATCGGTGACACGGAGGACGCGGTGACCAGTCACGAGGCTTCCATACGAGCGCTTCAAACGAAGGTTAGAGCGCTGGAATACCGAGCGGAAGACGCCGAGAATAGAAGCCGTCGTAATAACCTTCGTATTGTGGGGCTCCCCGAGGGAGTCGAAGGTAGAAATCCGACCGCCTTTACTGAAGACCTGTTACGTTCGGTTCTTCCGACCGCACAACTTTCCCCATACTTTACAGTGGAAAGAGCACACCGGGTCCCACCGAGGCCTGGCCCGGAGGGCGCCCCTCCGCGTACGATGATTCTACGGCTGCTGAACTTCCGAGACAGGGATGAACTTCTTCGTGCAGCCAGAGTGGCGGGAGATGTTCCTTACCAGAATGCCAAGCTTATGTTGTTCCCTGACTATACTCTTGAGACGCAGCGACAACGCAGATCTTTCGATGCGGTCAAGGCCGCCCTGAGGAGCAAGAACATTCGGTACAGCATCCTGTTTCCGGCCAAGCTACGGGTGGTTGACGGCGAGACTGTGCGGATCTTTACCAGCCCCAAGGATGCTAGTGCTTGGCTGGACACCCTTCCTCGTGGGTGAGCTGTACCTGAGGTGTCGGGCTTAACCCTGTTTTAATTTCACACTCGGCATGTACGGGACGAGGACTGCCTTGGAGGGATGTTTCGCTTTTGTTTTATTTTACCCGTTTAGTTTTGGAGGATGCCTTATTTTTTCCCCCTTTTTTTGTCTTTAGTTATGGGGCCTAGCAGCCTCCTCTGACTGCCTTCGGTTTATGCGTTCAGTCCTCCTATTTCGCTCTCTGTTTTGGCTGCTCTGGACTCCCTGGGGTGGTACTAAACATGTTCCCTTGTCTGAGACTTATCACCCCGGGGCTCTTGGGCTACTCCCGGGGAGCTCTCTGGACTTTTTCCGGCATACGGGGACGTATCTTTTTGTTTTCTTTTCACAGGTTCTTTCCATTTTTTTTTTCTTTTTTTTCTTGGCACATTTATATATTTTTGTATTTACTTAATTTTCTCCGTGATCCAGCAACTCGGGACAGAGATGTTGACTGTAGTTCTTATTTTTCACATTTTTCCACGGTTCTGTGGTTGGGACTGCTGGTGCGAACCTGAGCGGGTGCTAGTCCGCTGCCATTAGCCCTATTTGAACTTGTTCATGTTTGTTATTTGGGGGTGTATGTGCCCTCCATGGTTGGGAGGTGCACGGGGAGGGGGGAGGGAGGGGACGCCTGTTGCGACCCATGGGTTATGGTGTTTGGGTTGGTTTATGCTCTGTTTTATTACTTTGGTTGGTTTGGGAAGACATGTGTGGGTTATATATGTGGGCTGTTTATCTGCTATGCTGTGGAGGATCCTGATCGCCTGGTGGAACGGAGATCATGGCTGATTTGACAGTTCTGTCTTGGAACGTCCGTGGCCTCAATTCCGCCGTGAAGCGTTCCCTGGTATTTAAATTTGTGCAAAGGCACACTCCCAAGATTTGCATCTTCCAAGAAACGCATCTTACTGGTTCCAAGATTTTGGGTTTGAAGAAGGCGTGGGTGGGAGCACATTATCATGCCTCCTACTCTAACTATGCCAGAGGTGTTAGTGTGTTAGTGCACAGGTCCCTGGATTTCCGACCCTTGCTGATCAAAACGGATCCGGAGGGTCGGTATGTATTGATTCATGCGCTGATTGCTGCCATCCCCTTTGTTATTGTGGGCTTGTACTTGCCCCCCCCGGCTGATAGTGCCCTGCTTTACACTGTGATGAGGATGGTGGCCCAGCTGGGGGTGGAGAGAGTATTATTGGTTGGGGATTTCAATTTAGTTATGTCTAATACCTTAGATAGGCTTCATCCCTCCCCTGGGTCTAGTAGTGGCCTGTCCAACTGGGCCTCTACATTTGGGTTAACGGACCTATGGAGGCACTTCCACCCTTCTGATGCACAGTTTACCTGCCTATCCGCCACCTATAGGACGCTGTCTCGGTTGGATATGGCTTTTGCGTCCTCCGCTGTGCTACGAGAGACGGTCTCTGCGGAGATCCTCTCTCGGGGTATATCGGACCATGCTCCCTTGTTGGTGTCGGTTGGCGGGGGTAGGGCGCCGGGCCCGAGATTGTGGAGGCTGTCGAAGTACTGGATTGAGGAGGTGGGCATTCGGGAGGAGATCCCAGAGGCGCTGTGCGACTTCTGGTTGCATAATGAGGGGTCGGTTGACCCCCTATGTGTCTGGGATGCCTTCAAGGCCTGGGTTAGGGGCGAATATATGCGTAGGATTGCTAAAAGAAAGAGGGAGTACGTGCAGTCTCTGCGGCGATTGGAGGACCGGGCGCGGGATCTGGAGATGGGGTTTGTCGCCAACCCGCAGCCTAATAATTACTCCCTTTGGCAGGGTGCCCTTCGGGAGTTGTCGCTGCTCAGGATTGACCTGACCAAAAAGTCCATGTTATCTAGTGCCCAGAGGGTGTTTGAATATGGTGATAAAAACGGGCGGCTCCTGGCCTGGCTGGCTAGGGGACAGTGCCCGGTGACCCACATCGGGCGCTTGAGGGATGCCGGGGGTGCCCCCCTGACCACCCCTGAGGCGATTAACGATCGGTTTCTGCACTATTATCGGGGACTGTACTCCTCTAGGGTCGGCTACTCGGAGGTGGAGTTGGCTGGGTTCTTGGATGGGGTGGACATCCCATGCCTGAGCCCGGCTCGGCGGGAAGACCTGGAGCGTGATATTTCTCTTGAGGAGGTGCAGATGGCGTTGGGGTGTATGCAGGCGGGTAAGGCCCCGGGTCCGGACGGTCTCCCAATCGAATTTTATTCTGCGCATCAGGAATTGTTGGCCCCGAGGTTGGTTTCCCTTCTTTCCCAGTTTGCGGATTTGGGCGCACTCCCGGAGTCCATGTCCGAGGCGGTGGTGGTGTTGGTGCCCAAACCTGGTAAGGACCCTGAGGATTGTGCGGCTTATCGGCCCATCTCACTGCTTAATGCTGATGCTAAGCTGCTGGCCAAAATCTTGGCATGCCGGTTGATGCAGGTCCTGGGGGACCTTGTCCACCGGGACCAGACGGGGTTCATGCCGGGGAAGGGCACTGATATCAACATTCGCAGGCTCTTTCTTAATTTGGACATGTCCCATGACAACATGGGCACTCGAGTCATAGCCTCTCTGGACGCAGAGAAGGCTTTTGATTCGGTGGAGTGGGCCTACCTCTGGGAAGTGCTCCGGAGGTTCGGGCTAGGTCCTAAATTTCTAGGTTGGTTACGGTTGCTTTATGGGAGTCCGAGGGCCAGGATTCGCACAAATGACACCCTCTCCGATTTTTTTCTCCTCCAGAGGGGCACCAGGCAGGGGTGCCCGTTGTCACCCAGCCTGTTTGCTTTGGCGCTTGAGCCCTTGGCGATTCTAATTAGAGACTCGGTGGCGGTTAAGGGTCTTCGTGTGGGCCCTCTGGAGGAGAAAATATCGCTTTATGCTGATGATGCCCTGTTGTATTTGGAGGATGCGGGGGCCTCGCTGCAGGCGGCCCTAGCTATTTTTACCGAGTTTGGCAGATATTCGGGCATCCAGATCAATTGGTCTAAGTCTGTCTTATTCCCTCTGGACTCACAGGCGAGGGCGGTGCAGACACCGTCCCCGCTGGTTTGGGTGGAAGAGTTTAAATATCTGGGAGTGTTGGTTGCGAGGGAGACTCGGACGTTTCGCCGGCTTAACCTTCAACCCCTGGTGGCGAAATTTAAAGACCATTGTGTTAAGTGGAAAGATTTACCCCTGTCCCTACTGGGTCGGATTAATATTTTCAAGATGATGTTCCTCCCGCGCTTTTTGTACATGTTCCGCAACTGCCCGGTGTGGCTCCCTAGCTCCTTTTTTAGGGAGCTGGAGAGTTATCTGAGCACTTTTCTGTGGAATGGCAGGGCCCCTAGACTGGCTAGAGCTACCCTGCAGCTGCCGGTCAGGTGCGGGGGCTTGGCTTTGCCGAACTTGCAGGTGTATTACTGGGCGGCGATTTTAGTGTCGGTGCGATGGTGGTTTGAACAGTCGGGGGATAATGCGGCGGTGGGACTGGAGGCAGCGGCCTTGGGTTCTATGCGAGAGCTCGGGAATCTGGTGTACAGGGGTCCTAGGGCGTATCGTTCTCTCCCGTCGGCTACTGCGACGACCCTGCGGGCCTGGGCGGTGGCCAGAAGGCGTTTTCTTCGTGAAGATCGATACTCGCCCTTTGCTCCGTTGTGGGGTAATCCGAGTCTCCCCCACTTCCAGTCGATTCCAGACCCGCAGCTGTGGGCCCGATATAATATTCGGACCCTTAGGGATATTTATGCCGAGGGGTCCTTACTGCCCTTTAGGAGTCTAGTGGACAGATCGGGGCTTCCTGGGTTTATGCTGTTTCGTTACTACCAATTGCGACATGCGGCCAGGGCACAGTTTCCCGGGCCTATTGTGCTGTGTGCGGACCCCGTAGAAGATGCCCTGGCGCAGGAAAATCTCACTAAGACCCTTACCACGCTGTATCAGGTTCTGCTGCGCTCCGATTCTCCTAGGATGAATACCCTCTGGGACAAGTGGCGTGCGGACATCCCTGATTTGGATAGGCAGGATTGGGAGGAGTGTTTCGAGGATGGGTCCCGGCTGCTGATCTCCTCTAGGGACCGGTTAATACACACAAAATTTTTACATCGCGTATACTTTACGCCGCAGAGGCTGCACAGAATGTATCCCCAACGGTCCCCGGAATGCCCCAGGTGTCATTACCCTGAAGGCACATTTCTGCACATGTTTTGGGACTGCCCCCGAATTGCTCGGTTTTGGAGGGATGTTTTTGACTGTATAAACATTCGCCTGCAACTGACGATTCCTATGACGCCTGAGTTCGCCCTCCTGGGGATTCAGGATGATGAACAGCGTCCTCGGTACAGTAAGCTGTTGCTCTCTCTCCTGGTGTTTTACGCCCGGAGGGAGATCCTTCGGCATTGGATATCATCCTCTCCCCCTACGGTGGAGCGGTGGGATGCGGCGGTTAATGCTGTCCTCCCCCTATACAAATTGACTTATCTGGTTAGAGGGTGCCCGCAGAAGTTTGACCGGGTATGGTTACCTTGGGTGGAACAGTTTTGAACTCTTGAAATGTTACAGTTGAGCCTCCCCTCCCCCCCCCCCACCCCCCCCCCCCCTCGTCCCCCTATCTCTCTTCCCCACCCCCCCCTCCCCCTCGTCCCCCTCTCTCTCGTCCCCCCCCCTCGTCCCCCCCCCCTTTTTTCCCTCCGCACTGGTATTTTTGGTAAGGATATGGGAGGGGTTTGTAGGTGAGCTTGCTGTATGGGCGCACTCCTTTTTCTTTTTCATTTGCAATTTTTGCTATTCTGGCTCATTTGTTATGTTATAGTATTCTTGGATTACTTCTGTGCTGTACCAGTCTGCTGAGATGTATGTATATTGCTTGTTATGTTCTGTCTTCTCAATAAAACCAACCGTGTTGTTAAAAAAAAAAAAAAAAAAAAAATTCTTGAGGCGTAAATGAACACAAGTAAATCCGTGATGGATACTGTTTAGTATCCCCTGAGCTGTATAATTGGGAGATAAAGAGAAAAACATAATCAAAAGAAGTGGGGATTTTTAGGATATATAGATAATATCCAAAAACATAAAGAAATATATCCTTAAGGATAAGAAAAAATATATATGGACTCACTATATAGGTGAAACACCAATTATTTAAACAGCAAAGAAAGAAAGAGAGCCAACAAAGAAGAATTGTGCAGTGTATGCTAAAGCTAAGCTATTGATAGTGCCTACACCATAATGAATTTAAAAGAGATGAAACGAATATATCGAATAAAAGCATATATAAAATTGTGTAGACCAATTACCTCAGGTTGCAAAAAACTGATCAAATTCCCAATGGGTAAAGAAGGAAAGTAAAGGGGGAATCAAAGAGGCAGACTATTCGGCCCATTCATCCCTATCATATTGTTTTTTGTGTGTAGAAGATGGCCGCCATTCATGGACACCAGCCACGCGTGTCCTTTTATATACATCCGTCCCGGTAGTGACGCCACTCCGCACTCGACGGAAGTGACGTTCACCTACCCGACCAACGTCTCCTATGATGCGTTCGGTTGATACCGACGCTACACACGAACGTGCAGCGTCCTCGCATAGAGCACGTGTGTACGTTCGTAAGGCCAAAAACATACGTCTGGCCGCCATAACAAACAGACGTGCACTAGATAGGGGAGGAGCACCTCAAAGGTTCCTCCCCGATCCCGATCTCCGATCTGCGGAGGTAGAATAAGGGGCCTCATTCCGATGCAACGAATGGGGACAGTACCAGAAGGGACTGTGAGAACAACCCACAAGTCCCTATGGTGGAGCGCCAAACCCCATATCCCAAATGGGGTAGTTAGGGGTCGCGCTCGCGTGGTCGCACATTGACCACAATTGTTATGGCGGCCAGACGTATGTTTTTGGCCTTACGAACGTACACACGTGCTCTATGCGAGGACGCTGCACGTTCGTGTGTAGCGTCGGTATCAACCGAACGCATCATAGGAGACGTTGGTCGGGTAGGTGAACGTCACTTCCGTCGAGTGCGGAGTGGCGTCACTACCGGGACGGATGTATATAAAAGGACACACGTGGCTGGTGTCCATGAATGGCGGCCATCTTCTACACACAAAAAACAATATGATAGGGATGAATGGGCCGAATAGTCTGCCTCTTTGATTCCCCCTTTACTTTCCTTCTTTACCCATTGGGAATTTGATCCGTTTTTTGCAACCTGAGGTAATTGGTCTACACAATTTTATATATGCTTTTATTCGATATATTCGTTTCATCTCTTTTAAATTCATTATGGTGTAGGCACTATCAATAGCTTAGCTTTAGCATACACTGCACAATTCTTCTTTGTTGGCTCTCTTTCTTTCTTTGCTGTTTAAATAATTGGTGTTTCACCTATATAGGGAGTCCATATATATTTTTTCTTATCCTTAAGGATATATTTCTTTATGTTTTTGGATATTATCTATATATTCTAAAAATCCCCACTTCTTTTGATTATGTTTTTCTCTTTATCTCCCAATTATACAGCTCAGGGGATACTAAACAGTATCCATCACGGATTTACTTGTGTTCACTTACGCCTCAAGAATTTTTACTAAACACTGAAGATTTAAACTTTATGAGGTGAATACACCTTTATAGTGATTCCACTAAGCTCAAAAAAATATATTTCTTTATTAATTTTTTCTTTCTTTTTATATATTTGCTCAACAATTATTTTTTCTTCTTTCTTCCTCTCCCCCTCTTTCTCTTCCTTTTTTGTTTCCCTCTGTGGAGAAAAGTTTTGTGTAATCAATCGTACCAACTTCCTCCTTTGGAAACGGCGATCTCCCTATTTGGGACAAACTTTACAAAGGAATGTAAGTATCGAGTGTTTGATACTATATGGTATTAAATAGGAATGTTATATCCGCCCCCACATTGTGGTCTCAGGAAATTTCCCTCCCCCCTTTTTCCTTTTTTTTTTTTTTTTTTTTTTTTTTTACACCTTAGTACCTTGATGGGTGATATAACGAAATATGTTATATATATTTGGATATATGTATTTTATTTATACGAATGTTTATAGATGTGTGTTTTTTTCTTTCTAGTATTTTATACACATATATGTTTTTCTTCTTTTACTTATTTATATTCTCTCCTTAGAATTTAGAACATTATTATCAGCTCCTGAAGAAGCGTCATCGTAGACGCAAAACATGTAGAGCACCAAAAATATATGTAATCGTTGACTGTATGATTGATATCCTTGATCCTATATTTGTATAGATATATATTTTGTTTTTTTCTTTCCTTTTTGGAAATTTGAAATGGATTTTACTATGTTTGATAGGATGTCAATTAGGTCTTAAATGTGTAGTTTTAAGGAGGAAACATTTTCCTTTTTTTTGTGTAAAAAGGAAATTGAACTTTTCCCTGTTCTTTTTAAAAAAATGTCTTTCTTTTTTTTAAAAAATAAATAGAAATAATTCTTTTTGAATATACTGGTTGTGTTTACAACTTTCTTTATGCCTAAAAAGTCCAACTGAACCCACATTTTTTCTTTTGAGGTCTTTTATGTGAAGGTTCTTTTATTCCTTTTTTTTTATTTTTCTTCCTTACTTCCCCTTTTCCCTGTCAATATTTACATTCACAAAATGGCCATACAATTGTCATTCAAAGTGCGACAGCACTGAAAACTGAAAATTGTCCTTGGCAGGAAGGGGCAAAAGTGTCTGGTATTGATGTGGTCAAAGTGTAGCTCCAGTTTGTATGATTAAAAAGTTCCAATGTGAATTACAGTATATACACAAACACACACACAAGACCCCCCCCCCCACCTTTTCCACACACACAAACCTAAAAACCAAAAGAATTTACTAACACATATAATATTATTCCCAAATT
This sequence comes from Lithobates pipiens, assembly GCF_037356315.1. Classification (NCBI taxonomy): domain Eukaryota; kingdom Metazoa; phylum Chordata; class Amphibia; order Anura; family Ranidae; genus Lithobates; species Lithobates pipiens. Next base: position 137,912,632 of record NW_027507787.1, on the reverse strand, counting down.
AATGTTTTTTTTTTTAAATAATAAAGTGTGCACCGAGGATACAAAATATGTCTCCTGCTACCCATATCACTAGTATCTACACCTCTGCTTCCTATGACTCTGTGCATTCATCCTGTTTTGGGCACCAATGTAGAATGGCAGCAGGATCCTGGGTGTTGGGCCATTTTTTGAATTTCCACACCCACCACTGCATTAAAGCATAGTGGCTGCAGGGTGCTGGATGTTGGGACAGCCTCAGCGTTTCTATACCCGGCACTGTAATCAAGCCAGCACTGTCAGGTGGAGTGATCTTTGTCCAAATAGTAGTAGAAACATAGGAGAGACATTGGTGCCATAGCATGTGATCTGGTAAGTAAACACTGGATGAGATTAAATAACCTTGCCATCGACTACAAAGGAGGGCAGGGGGGGGGTGTTAATAGCCCTGCCAATGAATACTAATGAATGGAGGTAGTTAACTGCGTTGCCACTGTCCATCAATGAAGGTGGTATGGGAAGGGGGGTTTCAAAATCAGTGCCACCAATCACCAGTGCAGGGGGTGGGGGCTAATAGCACTGCCACTGACCACCAATGCAGGGAGGGGATTAAGGGGGATGTTCTCATCATTGTCACCGCCAATAATGGGAATTAAATAGCACTGCCTTTACCACCAATATGGAGGATATTATTGAAGTCACTGACACCAATGCTGGGAGTTATTATTGTGGAGACTGTCACTACTGCTGGGGGTTATTACTGAATTCACTGACACTAATGCTGGTGGTTATTTTTGCAACCACCCCTTTAAAAATGGGACTCATTTTACTTTGTTTCTTTTCAGTGCCCAAAAATACAGCAGAACCAATATGTTCATGCTTTGAGGTGTTTTTCAAAGGGCTGCTGAAATGAATGTACTTTATTTCACTGTACAAAGTTGAGTTGAGTTGTTATTGTGCAACCCTTTGGAAGTGACCTATATGATCTTCACTAAATACCAATGAATAGAAAACAGCAGCTGAAGTTCCTGTTGTATCCAACACTTCTGAGTGGTTTATTTAGGGTTTTACACTGCTTACTTTGGCTCCTTTAGCACAAAAGTAGGGTAGAACATGAATTACATGTGCTTTGCAATAATTCATATAGTATGACAATAGGTCCTTTGGAACAGCGGACTTTGCAAGACCTAACATTTTTGTATTTCTACTATACAAAATGAAAAACAAACTAATTTACAGTTCAGCCTTATCCTATGACTTTTATAATATAAGAATTCTTACAATCCGCTTAAACCGGATCATGCAGCCTTTGGATATTTTAATATCGCTCCCTAGCGCTCAAGAAGTGACCAGTGATCCTTTGCAAAGGCTTGAAAAGATCTTGTCAGTTGCATGTAATGTGTGTTATGCCCCGGAGCCATCTCAGGACACAAACAAAAAAGAAACATAATAATAGAGTGTCTTTTATTTTTAGACTGCCATAATCTAATGCTGCACATGAAATCCGATTGTAATGATATTAGAATATCACATGTGACATCCCAACTGTAAAATTAGGTGCGCAAATTGTGTTATTTTAGGCTGTAAATGGCTTTGTATAAAGCGTGATTATTTCCACTACATTCATAACCACTGTAAGTGCTTCAGTAAGATTTTAATTCTGACATTCTAACGGTTGAAGTATATATGCATATGAAATTGCTTCAGCTAAGTGAACTTCTAGTGACAGGGGAAATGTTTTGTTTGCTGAAATGCGATATGTTTAGTGCACAGAGCGTCTTATTTATTGTAAAAATCAAATGTCAGTGGGCAATCCCATCTAGTATGTCATACAGTGAACTGCCAATGCTCCCTCCCCCAGGATGTTTTTATGTGAATTTACTACCGAAACAAATGCCTTGGCTGCCTAGCAAGTCCGATCAATGCACTTTCATTCTAGTAAAGGGATTAGCAGGAGTATTGTTTCCATGTACAATGAGATTACCCTGTTCCTCTAAAGAAATATTAGGAATTCAATGGATGTTAGTAGCAAAAGTGACCATCAGGGTCATTATTTTTTTCAGTGCATTTTTTTAAGATATGCATTTATGGATCTTATTGTCGCACTGTAACTACAACGCCATAAAAAAACTTTTCAATGGTGTCTGTACGAACAGAAAACAATTATAGGGCTCCAGTTGCTCAGGCGATTATACACTCTGCAATTACCAACTGCAAAATAAGGAGAAAAATATGACTTTGAGGATGTAAGAAAACCCAAACAAATTAAATAATAAAAGTATTGCTCGGCTGAGCCTCAAAAGTATGAGTATAACTATTCCGTAGGAACTACCCATAAATAAAAAAAAAATGCATAAATTTTTTCGAAGACCTACCAAGCAATTGCATCTTCCTGCACATTCAGTTTTTTTTGTACTTCTGTATTGTCAAAATATTTACCATATTATCTCCTGGTCACACTTGGGAATCAATGAAGTATGGAGGTGTATAATCCTCAATGTGTTTCTTAGACCCAAGGTCTACTTCCTCAGGGTGATCAAGAAATCTAAACATTAGAGGAGCATATCATTTTGATTTCACTGTAAACACTTCTGCTTCCCAACATCCTATGACTCTCTGGGCATTCATCCATGTTTTGGGCACCAATGTAGAATGGCAGCAGATCCTGGGTGTTGGGCCATTTTTTGAATCCCCACACCCACCACTGCATTAAAGCATAGTGGCTGCAGGGTGCTGGATGTTGGGACAGCCTCTGTGTTTCTATACCCAGCACTGAAATGAAGCCAGCACTGGCAGGTGGAGTGATATTTGTCCAAATAGTAGTAGAAATATAGGAGAGACAATGGCGCCATAGCATGTGATCCAGTAAGTAAACACTGGATGAGATTTAATAACCTTGCCATCGACTACCAAGGAGGGCAGGGGGGTGTTAATAGCCCTGCCAATGAATACTAATGAATAGAGGTAGTTAAAAGGGAGTTAACTGCATTGCCACTGTCCATCAATGAAGGTAGTATGGGAAGGGTATGTCAAAATATTTACCATATTATCTCCTGGTCACACTTGGGAATCAATAAAGCATGGAGGTGTATAATTCTCAGTGCGTTTTAGACCAAAGGTCTACTTCCTCAGGGTGATCAAGGAATCTAAACATTAGAGGGGCATACCATTTTGATTTCATTTTAAAATCACACACTGGAAGCATTCATAGGTATGGCCACCTAAAAATAACCAAAATGGAGAGATCATCACAGAGCTATTAATACACAATTGTCATTCCCACCCAAAATAAATCTGCACATTCCTGCCACTGGGAAACATAGCATGTGCAATCACCCATGCAAATGATGACTTTGCTTTCTGTGCAGTTGTTAATTATTGCCCTGATGTGCTTTACAGGGGTTGTAAACCCTTGTGGTTTTTCACTTTAATGCATTCTATGCATTAAGGTGGAAAACCTTCTGTCATGCTGCAGCCCCTCCTGCCCCCCGTTTTGCTTATCTGAGCCCTGTCTTTCTCACCCTGGGGACAAGCACATCAGCTACGGCTGGTGTCTCGTGTCCTGATTGGATAGATTGATAGCAGCTCAACCATTGGCTCCTGCTGCTGTCAATCAAATCCAATGACGTGGGCCCTGGGGAGTGGGGTCAGGTCCTGCTGTCTGTGTCAATAGATGAATCAGCGGGTCATGAGTGTGTGCTTGTACGGGTGTCCCAAAGGGGCTTCTCCGACGGGGCACTCTAGAAGAGGAGGAGCCACCAGTGCCACTGAGGGACCACAGAAGAGGGGGGTTGGGGCCCCTCTGTGCAAAATCAACTGCACGGTGGAGGTAAGTATGACATGTTTGTTATTTAAAAATATAAGATCACACACTTCCCTATTCCAGAAAGTGAAGGATATGTTGTGGTGGCTGCAACAGAAGAAGGAGCAATGGGGCAGTGCTGTAAAGGTAAGTAACTGGATCAGAAGTGGGCTGTAAAAAGACTCTGACACTGTGTCCTGAATGGTGTTGCAATCCTATGGATATTACTAGGGATGCCGATTTGTGTGTTGTTTATTTGACGTGTTTAAAGAGTTGGTTATTTTAAAATAGAGGGGTTTGTGGGACAATAAATTAATTGCATGTATTCATGCACCTCCATCCTTAAGACCCCTTTGCAGCGCCGTGTCATTAGGGCTAAAGCATTGCTCGTTTTTGTGGTGCTTTAGCAGTGCTTTTAGACCTGCTAGTGGGGCTGTTTTTACCTTAAAAAAGGTAAAAAGTCCAGTTTTGCTTGCCATTCAGTACAATGGGAAAGGGCATCACCTCAGTGTGAAAGGGTCTCATAGGATAAAGGAGAGGGTTTGTGGGACTTTAAATTGGGACACATGGCTTAAAAAAAATATTCCCATATTTAAGCTACTTTCACGCCGGTGCGGGGCGGGCTGGAACCGGCGGTAGAGCTATTTTTAGCGCCGCTTTACCGTTGTTTTTAAAAGGGTTAAAACCGCCCGCAAACCGCCAAGCCAGCGGCTCTTTACCGGCGGATTTGCGGCGCTGCCCTATTGTTGTCAATGGGAAGGGGCGCTTTAGGAGCGGTGAATACACCACTCCTATAGCACTGCAAAGATACGGCTTGCAGGACTTTTTTGACCATTCTGCAAGTGCACCTCTCCAGTGTGAAAGTCCTCAGGTTTTCAGGCCCTATTTTTAGTGCTGTAGCGCCTATAAACCGACTCAGTGTGAAAGTAGCCTTATTATCATAGAAATATGGTATGGCAAATTGCAATTAATACATAACAGAATGTTGGTGAATACACATACAGTATCTCACAGAAGTGAGTACACCCCTCACATTTTTGTAAATCTTTTTATGTGACAAGATTGAAGACATGAGTGTTCAGCTTGTATAACAGTCTAAATTTTCTGTCCCCTCAAAATAACTCAACACACAGCCATTAATGTCTAAACCACTAGCAACAAAAGTGAGTACACCCCTAAGCGAAAATGTCCAAATTGAGCCTAAAGTGTCAATATTTTGTGCGGCCACCATTATTTTCCAGCACTACCCTAACCCTCTTGGGCACAAAGTTCACCAGAGAGGTTGCCACTGGAGTCCTCTTCCACTCCTCCATGACAAAATAACACAGCTGGTGGATGTTGGTGACCTTGTGCTCCTCCACCTTTTGTTTGAGGATGTCCCACAGATGCTCAATAGGGTTCAGGTTTGGAGACATGCTTGGCCAGTCCATCACTTTTACACTCAGCTTCTTGTGCAAGGCAGTGGTCATCTTGGAGGTGTGTTTGTGGTCGTTATGTTGGAATACTGCCCTGCAGACCAGTCTTGAAGGGAGGGGATCATGCTCTGCTTGATCCTTAATTTGCTTGTCTCGAGCAAACTGTTTGCAGGTTTTCTTGTGCATCATCTTTAGAAGAGGCATCCTTCTGGGACGACAGCCATGCAGACCAATTTGATGCTACATTCATTTCCCAAAGACAACCACTGGATATGATGCGGAGCATGTGCACTCAACTCCTTTGATCACGGCGAGGCCTGTTCTGAGTGGAACCTGTCCTGTTAAACCGATGTATGGTCTTGGCAACCGTGCTGAAGCTCAGTTTCAGGGTCTTGCCATTTTTATTATAGCCTAGGCCATCTTTATGTAGAGCAACAATTATTTTTTTCAGATCCTCACAGAGTTCTTTGCCTTGAGGGGCCATGTTGAACTTCCAGAGACCAGTATGAGAGAGTGAGAGTAATACCACCAAATTTAACACACCTGCTCTCCATTCACACCTGAGATCTTGTAGCACTAACAAATCACATGACACCGGGGAGGGAAAATGGCTAATTGGGCACGATTTGGCGATTTTCACTCAGGAGTTTACTCACTTTTTATGCCAGTGGTTTAGACATTAATGGCTGTGTGTTGAATTATTTTAAGGATACAGCAAATTTACACTGTTATACACTCACTGCTTTACATTGTAGCAAAGTGTCATTTCTTCAGTGTTGTCACATGAAAATATATAATAAAATATTTACAAAAATGTGAGGGGTGTACTCACTTTTGTGAGATACTGTATCACTGTACACACAATGATATGAGAGCAATGATTCTAGGGACATTATTTATAGTTAACTGCAAGGGCTCATTTAAACTTGCTTTGATTTTAAAACAAATTAAAGTGCCTACCCCTTCAACATTCTTTTTTGATGTGTTTTGATGCTTCTGTGATGCTTCAGGAATGGTTCTGTGATGCTTAAGTATGTGAGGGGCGTATTCACTTTTGTGAGATACTGTGTGTGTATATTATATATACACACACATATATACATACGCATAACTGGCACGATAACCCATAGCAATAACCAGTATTGTAGGCCAATGTGGCTGAATCTAATAATAAAAGAGTAAATAGGGCCAAAAGTTGGACTACACGATAAAGACAAGCTTATTGGATGGAATAATGACACGTTTCATGGAAATATTCCACTTCCTCAGGAGCAGACAGATAGCATATCTGCAAAAAAACAGAGTACCAATAGGATCTGATATTTTACCCAATTGGCAAGAAAGAAATGTGGGCGGGAGAAACAAGACCATCTTCCTTGGATACTTGCAAAGTGGTTACTGTTAAAATTGCATACTGCAAATCCTGCATTATCTTTCTTCTGGGGGGGAGGGGGATTGCTGCTCTTGTTCTCTCTGTGAGTCTCCATCCCCACAGCTCCCGGGATAGACTTTCTTTGCAGCCCTGGATGTGTAGTACTGCATTTTTAACAGTAACCACTTTGTAACTATCCAAGGGCAATACTCTGGTTTCTTCCACCCCCACCTTTTTCTTGCCATTTGGGTAAAATATCAGATCTTATTAGTACTTTTTTTGCAGATATGCTATGCGTCTGCTCCTGAAGTGGAATATATCCACAAAACACATTAAGCTTATTGGATGCAATCATGTCTTTATTATATAGTCCAACTTTTGACCCCATTTATTCTTTTATTGATTATTACATTGGCCTACAATACCAGTTACTGCTATGGGTTATCATGCGAGTTATGTAATATATATATATATATATATATATATATATATATATATATATATATATATATATATATATATATATATATATATATACACACACACACACACACACACTGTATGTGTGCTCTCACGTTTTTGGTATGTATACAGATGAAATCACCAACATTCTGTTATATATTAATTGCAATGTGTCATACCATGTTTTTATGACAATAAATATGTGAATGTTTTTTCAAGCCATGTGTCCTATGTCTCAAATTCAAATTCCCACAAACCCTCTCCTTTATGCAAAGTGTTGGTTATTTGACCACAAGCACTGTGCATATGTCTGCAAATGACAGAGAGATAGATACCAGAACAGATACCAGAGATTTTTACATTTCCTTCAAACTAAATATAGTTACCATTGTTGAAAAAAGAGAAAAATACATTTTTAGCAAGAATAAAAATGATATCTGGTATATTATTTTCCAAAGAATTATCATTCCATTAAATCTTTTAGGAAACCTATTCACCCAAGAATGTACAGTAGATGTGCATTTCTTGTGAAAAAAAGCAAATCTGATTATCTTATTGGTTTTAATTTCAACGTGAGAAGCTCCTGTTGACCGGAGACATTATGGAGATCCAAAAACCTAAGAATACCTAAGAAAACCAAAATACATTTTAACAAAATTTTAAATCCGGATAGAAAAAAGCTGAATAATTGCTCAATAATATTCAGCTATCTCTACCTGGCCAATGTTTTGAAAGAGAGTTACAGCATTTGTGCTATGCTGATAACCATTGTTAAATATAGATTGATCTTTTTTGACTCAATTAATATAACTTTTGTCTTCATAATGGCCTTCAGCATATGTAAAAAACCCTGACTCACAAGTCGACTTTAGCCAAGTAGGTGGAAATCTGATATGAACATGAATATGATCATGAACTTTTCTGTGATACAGTACATACAAAATCAAAGTTAAGATGTGAGAAAGGCAGCCAATTTTATAGCTTATTGATAGGTGAAGTTTGTCTGTATTTTGGGGGTTTACCTTTTAACATCACCTGCATCATTTTAAAAAGCCATCTGCATCATAACCAGCTAGCATGAAGCCTTACGTCATGAGAATATCTTGGGCTTCGGCTGCAAATTTTCAGCTAATCTGCTCTTAGCTGTGAGCATAGTACCATATAGGAGGAGGAAAAGGAAAGTGGATACATTTGTCAAAAAAAAAGTTATAGTTTCCGTAGGGTTTCCACATTTTAGTCCATGGAAAAGCAACTTTATCTAAAATTGTCTCATCTCAAAAAGCATTGTTTAGTCATAATTAGCATATGTGCATTGTAATAAGGAACAATACATATTTTTTTTCTTCTATTGGGGAAGAAATAGCTATGATAGTGTTAACAACCTTGACTCCCGAAGCACTTGAGCCCTGGATGGTTTTACCCCCTCCCTGACCAGGCCATTTTTTCTATTTGGCATTTGCTAATTGAGCGGTCATGCAACAGTGGATGGTAATGAAATGTATACCATTATTTCACACAAATAGAGCTTTCTTTTAGTGGTGTTTGATCACCACTGGGTTTTTATTTGTTTATTATGTAAACAAAAAAATACCAAAAATGTTAAATAAAAACACATTTTCTACATTCAGCTATAAAACATATAGTATCCAATCAAAAGAATCCAATTGCTTCATAAATTTAAGCCAAAATGTATTCCATTAAAGGTCTTTGGTAAAAAAAAAAAATCCCAATATGTGTGTATTAATTGCACAAACCAACCTATGGTATTTATAGTATATTTGAAAATTGATCAATCCTGATGCACTGACAGACAATCTCCTTTCTTGAGGCAGGTAAAATGTCAGGACAGTAAAATTTCATCCCAACTGACCCCTTCTTGCTAAGATCGATAGTCTGAGGCATTTAGTAAGAGACATTTTTTTTTTTTTTTTACATACTGTCACCAGCTCAGTACAACATCATCATATGATTGGTATCATAGATTAGTGACAGTATGTGCCCCATCTCTGAAAACTCCCTATTAGGGATGACCCGAACACCCCACGGGTTCAGTTCACGGCAGAACATCCAAACAGGCAAAACTTTTTTTACAGCCTATGGGACTCGAATGTGAAAAATCAAAAGTGCCAATTTTAAAGGCTAATATGCAAGTTATTGTCATACTTGTCATGTTTGGGGACCCGGGTCCTGCCCCAGAGGACATGTATCAATGCAGAAAAAAAGTTTTAAAAACGGACGTTTTTTCTGGAGCAGTGATTCTAATAAAGCTTAAAGAGAAATAATAAAAGTGAAATATTCCTTTAAATATCATGCCTGGGGGTGACTATAGTATGCCTGTAAAGTGGCACATTTTTCCCATGTTTAGAACAGTTCCTGCACATTTCTAAAGGAATAAAAGTCATTTAAAACAGTTTGAGGCTGTAATGTAGTGTCAGGTCCCGGCAATATAGATGAAAATCATTGAGAAAAACTGCATGGGTCACCCCCCCAGCCCATTTCCAGTCCCTTTGGGTTTGGTATGGCTATTAAGGGGAATCTCACACCCAAATTACAAAAAAAAAAAGGCGTGGGCCCCCAGGACCTATATACTCTGAAAAGCAGTATACAGGTGGTCCCCGGGTTACAAACCAGATAGGGACTGTAGGTTTGTTCTTAAGTAGAATCTGTAATTTGGAATAGGTACATTTTCTCTCACTTCCTGTTGTCTCCCTCCATTTGTAAGTAGGAGTTCTTTGTAAGTCGGATGTTTGAAAATAGGGGACTGCCTGTATATAATATAAAGCCTGCCCTATACACTCTGTATAAAATTGAGCCTTAGGTGTTGGTGGTACCAGAATACTGTAAGCCCTTACAGTTACTCTTGGTGGGCACTGGAATGGGCCCTGCTATTAAATATTTGATCAAAAATTGTAATTACATGCCCCTGTTAAACAGGGGCAGAAAAATGGGGCCTTAGGCGGTGGTGGTGGTGCTACAACACTGTAAATCCTCACAGATTGTTGAGCGCAGGAATGGGCCCTGCTGTGAAATATTAGATCAAAAATTGTAATTGTGCACCCCTGTTAAACAGGGGCAGAAAAATTGGGCCTTAGGCGGTGGTGGTGGCACAACAATGTAATGCCTCACAGATACTCTTGTTGAGTGCAGGAACGGGCCCTACTGTTAAATATTTGGCCAAAAATTGTAATTACACGCCCCTGTTAAACAGGGTCAGAAAAAGTGGGCCTTGGCCAGTGGTGGTGGTGCCCTGAAACAAAAATATTCTTATAAGCTATCATCATGAAGATTGAGGAGGAAAAGGATAGTCAGTCAGCATACACAATCTTCAAGGGATCTCACATCCATAGAAAAATCAATTGGTTACATCAGCATCAGGTGCTTGGCAGCTGGTGATCCAAGACTGATTCATTTTTATGAATGTGAGCCGATCAGAGTCTGTGGACAGGCGCACTCTGTGATCAGTTACAAAGCCTCTAGCAGCACTGAATGTGCATTCAGAAAGAACGCTAGATGCAGGACAGGCCAGTAGCTCAATTGTATATTGAACAAGCTCTGGCCAGTGGTCCATCCTCAAGACCCAGTGGATAGTCTACTGTAAAGGTCTCCAAGTTTGCTCTTGCCCCTAGATATTCCTGCACCATGTAATTCAGATGCTGGTGATGGTTGCTGGAACCAATCAGACCTTGGCACTGAAGACTGAAGAATTGTCTGGTGGCATCAGTCAGCCGGCCACCTTCTCCACCACTTATTCTGTAACTGAACGAAGCCTCAGCAACACGTTGTCCAGCACCAGGAAATTGTATTGTAGTCTCCCAGGATCTGGAAACGCATTGCACAAACCTTTCTGCAAGGCCTCCCAAAGATGTTTCATCCTCTGCTCCGTCTGCGAAGCCTGGATAAGTTCTGTAACCTTACCCTTGTAACGTGGATCAAGAAGGGTTGCCAGCCAGTAATGATCCCTCTCCTTGATACCACAAATCATAGAGTCTTTTCGCAGGCTTTGCAGGATCAGGGAAGCCATGCAGCATAGGTTTGTAGAGGCTTTCGATCATGAGTCCTCTGGGTCACTAAGGATCACATGATCCTCAACCACCTCCTCCCAGCCACGTACAAGTCCATGAGTTTCTGGGTACTGAAAACAATCCCTTGAAGTCTGCTGCTGATGCTGAGTGTTATCATCCACCTCCATGCTGACACAATCCTCCTCCTCCTCTTTTTCTTCCTGTGTGATCGGCGGGCCTGCAGGAATACTAATATCTGAATAAAGGGTGGCCTTGAGAGGTAAGGAAGTCCTCCTCTTCCTCCCGCTGTTCTGCCTCGAATGCCTTGTCCATTATTCCACGAAGTGTGTGCTGCAACAGGAAGACAAGAGGGACAGTATCACTGATGCATGCACCGTCACTGCTCACCATCCTCGTGGCTTCCTCAAATGTTGGCAGGACAGTGCATGCATCCTTAATCATTAGCCACTGTCATGGCAAAAAAAGCCAAGCTCCTCTGAACCTGTCTTGGTGACATACTCACACAGGTACTCACTGATGGCCCTCTGCTGCATGTGCAGCTGCTGCAGCATTGTCAATGCTGAGTTCCATCTGGTGGGCATGTCACAAATCAGGCGGTTCTTGGGCAGGTTGCATTCTCTTTGAATGTCAGCCAGCTGAGCACTGGCATTATGATAGGTGAAAATGACCACAGACTTTCCTGGCCTGTCTCAGGAGATCATGTAAGCCCGGGTACCTGCTCAAGAACTGCTGCACCACCAAATTCAGGACGTGAGTCAAATAGGGAACATGGGTCAAGTGTCCCTGTCGGAGGGCAGAGAGGAGGTTGGTGCCATTGTCGCATATGATCATCCTGGCTGAAGCTGGCTTGGCATCAACCACCTGTGAGCCTGCCCCTGCAGAGCTGCCAGAATCTCTGCCCCAGTGTGGCTCCTGTCCCTTAAGCAGACCCACTCAAGCACCGCATGGAATCTTTTTGCCCGAGTGCTTGCATAGCCCCTTGAATGCCTACGGAGCCCCGCTCGTTCAGAGGACAAATCTGCAAAGGAAGAGGCCATAGAGGAAGAGGAGCAGAGGGTGAAGGAAAGAGCTTGTCACGTACCTGGTGGCTGAGCCCATGGATGCTGGGAGCAGCAACTCGTATTCCTCTGGCTCAAGAACTCCTGGTAGAGAGGACAGATGTTCAAGAGCGCAGAAGGGGCACAAGCACCTAGCAAGTCACTGATGTAAGGGCTAGTCCGGCTCCAGGAACAGAGGGAAACCGGATGCAGGCTGGAACTGAGGTCAGCAAGGAACAGGAGCTGCAGGAACACACACGCTCGATAGAAGGGGAAGGTGTCTTGTAGTACGGCACACTCTGTGGACCTTCAAGCAGATGGAGTAGGATGCTGGAAGGCAGGAACAACAGCAGGATGGCAGGCTAGGCGTAGTCGTAGACAGGCTGGGTCAAATACAGGCAGGCGGATATGGCACTGAATCAGCAGGCAGGAGAATCGTCAGACAAGCCGGGGTCGTAGGCAGGCAGCAAGCAAGGGATCGTCAGAGGCAAGCCGGGTAACAGGAGTCGAGCAGAAGTCAAACAGGTACAGGAGGGTCTCTCAGGAACGCTGTAGACCGCACAGCAAGGAGGCAAAGTAACAGGTCCCTTTAACCACTTGCTTACTGGGCACTTAAACCCCCCTCAGTCCCAGACCAATTTTCAGCTTTCAGCGCTGATGCACTTTGAATGACAATTGCGCGGGCATACAACACTGTACCCAAATGAAATTTTTATCATTTTTTTCCCACAAATAGAGCTTTCTTTTGGTGGTATTTAGTTACAGCTCGGAGTTTTATTTTTTGCTAAACAAACAAAAAAAGATGCAAAAAAATAAAAATAAATAAATCATGTTTTAATAGTTTGTTATAAAATTTTGCAAACGGGTCATTTTTCTCCTTCATTGAAGTGCGCTGATTAGGCGGCACTGATGGCTGCATTGGTGGGCACTGATGGGCTGCATTGGTGGGCACTGATGGGCTGCATTGGTGGGCACTGATGGGCTGCACTGGTGGGCACTGATGGGCTGCATTGGTGGGCACTGATGGGCTGCACTGGTGGGCACTGATAGGCATAGTTAAGGCGGCACTAATAGGCACAGATAAGGCGGCACCGATGGGCACAGATAAGGCGGCACTGATGGGCAAAGATGGGCACAGATAAGATGGCATGGATGGGTGGCACGGATAAGTGGCACGGATGGGTGGCACGGATGGGCACTGATAGGTACCACTGATAGATGGGACTGATGGGCACTGATATGTGGCACTGATAGGTGGCTCTGATAGGTGGCACTGCTGGGCACTGATGGGCGGCACTGCTGGGCACTGATGGGCGGCACTGCTGGGCACTGATGGGCGGCACTGCTGGGCACTGATGGGTGGCACTGGGTCGCAGCACCTTTGAGGCAGATTGTGGGCACTGTTGGTGGCATTGTGGGTGGCACTGTAGGTGGCACTGTGGGCACTATGGGCACTGATGGGGGGCACTGATGGGGGGCACTTACTTTTATTCAGGATGGCACGGCGGTGGGCAGGTGGGCACTGGCAGGGGGCAGGTGGTCAGCTGTATTGCTGGCCGTGATCGGGACTGATGTCGGTGATCGGCTTTTTTTTTCTCTCCTCGCGCTGTCAGCGCGAGGAGGAATAATAGCCGATTACCGGCTCCGTTCTATCACATGATCAGCTGTCATTGGCTGACAGCTGATCACGTGATAAGGGGTCGGGATCGACCCCTTGCACGGATCGGTGATCAGGCGAGTCTCACGGACTCGCCGATCACAGAGCGCGCCGCGCGCGCCCCTCAGGGGGCACGCAGGCCGCTCGTATCCGGGACGACGTCAATAGACGTAGTCCCGGAAATGTAGGTCTGTGCTGATGCCGTCATTTGGCAATAGCGCGGATCTGTAGTGGTTAAATAACCCCTTTGGCACCAAGAACTGTCATGCTACGTGCACAAGCGCGTTCAAGCTCACACGCGCATCATTTTTGGACTCAGGAGATCAACCACAGCCTCTATGGATACCCTTGGGTTATCGACACAATGTGAGTGTATATGTTTTTTGTGTATGTTTTAATAAATGGTGTCACACTAAGGCCGGTGCACTCTCTTTCATTCCATTTGTTTAATTTCCCTCAAAATGGAAGATCTGAGCTATCCCCATACCTTGCTTATAACATCCCCTCACACTTCTATATCCACTGTAGGTCTCCATTAAAACCCAGACCCAGGATTAAAGTTTCCATCTCACTCCAGACACGTTGCAACTTTCAAGCTCCAGACCCCAATCTTGAATTCTAAAACCCAAAGAAAGCTTAAAAATGCAGCTTAGTTTGCCATTAGTGAGTTATTGTGTTCACTTATTGTGACTGAGTGTAGAGAGTTGGTGTACTGTTAGTATAGTGTGTGAATATAGTGTGTCAGTTTAGTGCAGTGTTTAACACAGCTTTACATAACATTTAGTGCTGGCATACCATGCTGTATACCCCATATTTTTGTTGGTTGCTGCATGTTTCCTTTTTGTCTCTTTTTGTCCCCTGCCTACCCCCCCCCCCCTTTTTTTTTTTTACTGTCAGACGCAGTTTTTCTGACTGTGACACTGGTGTTCCCTCCCTTTTTTTATTTTATAGTTTTTACATTTGTCATGAGTCCTCAATTTAAAGTGCACCAAACACCACTTTTTATCCCTGTTCTCTCAGGGGAGAGGAGACAGATCGTGTATTCATACTAAGTAGGAACACCGATTGGTCTCCTCCCCCATCAGCCCCACCCCCTTACAGTTAGAACACACTGTTCGATCTGTCCGTCGCAATGTGGCAGTCCTGATAAAAATTGCAGATCGGTGCCATTACTAGTAAAAAAATTTAAAAAAATAATGACAAATCGACCCCCTATTTTGTAGATGCTATAACTTTTGCGCAAACCAATCAATATAGGCGTATTGCAATTTTTTTTTTACCAAAAATATGTAGAAGAATATATATCAGCCTAAACTGATAAAGAGATTTGTTTTTTTATTTATTTTTTGGATATTTATTATAGCAAAAAGTACAAAATATTGTGTTTTTTTCAAAATTGCGTTTTTTATTTATTGCACTATAAACAAATAAATAGCGACAGAGTATGCATTTCAATGGAAAGGAGCAGGCATCTCTAAATGGCAGACCGTGGTCCGGTTTCAGCCCCAGTAGCAATACTACCTGGACCGCAGCCTTGCCAAACAGTCTGATTGTAATGGGGGGGCAGTCTGTAATGGGGGGGCAGTCTGTTATTGGGGGTCTGAGTTGAGGAGCCTGTGACATGCACAGCAGGCTGCAATGTGGAGGATATTATGTGGGGTCATAGCACCAATATGGCAGTAAGACCTCCGCTATTAGAAAATTCTTCTGACCGGAGCCATATGAATTTTATTTCACTACCCCTGCTGTAGAGTATTTAGGCACACTGGTCAGTGGCTTAGATAGGGACCCTTTTATTTTTAGATAAACGACTTCATTCGTTTTGGGGTGATTTACAGTAGATTTGTACATTCATATTTCTGCCACAATTGTGATTGGTCTAAATGTATTATAGTATATGCTGTATATTACACAGCTCTGCCAATTTACACAGAACACACAAATATATATATATTGTGAAGTTTGGGGATTCTAGCTCCGTGGGATTAAGTGCATAAACCGTTGTCAGGTGAAACCAAAATATATTTATTTATAATTAAATCAAAAATAAAGCTTTTCTTCAGCATATAAAAAAAACTAAAAATTAAAGTCCGCTTATCTTCAGCACAAAATAATACAAAAAGAAAAACACCTACAGTTCTGTAGACAGGTCTTCACCAAAAAGAGTCCTTGCAGAGATCTTTTTGCAGCCTTCAAAACAGCAAACAGCAAATACAACACAGCCAGACAGCTCCTCCAACAGGTGTTCATCTCCTTCTCCTCCTCACCACCACCTCTCTGTCTACTTCCTGTCTTATAGGCTGTCTGTCTTCCTGGAGGCCGTTAACCCCCTGTGGTCAGGGAAGGAGGCTCTTTCCCAACCAAATGTCACTTTAGAGCCTCCCAAATTCCGGGTCCCAACTATCTCTCTTAAAATATAGAGAGGACCGCGAATCAGTCTTCTCCCGAAAACTATACCCGGAATCTGTCACCCATTTTTGGGTGACCCCCTGAGGCCTACCATGATTCCCTTAAAGGGACCACATCCCGAATATAGGTGCCACATAGTACCCGTCCAGGACCCAACCTTGGCGTCCTGTACATATCCCCCCCTCTGCCTCAAATTGGAGGTGTTGGAGGCACCATTTGACACCATACAGTGGACCCGGGAGAGGGCATCGGCATTCTGATGTAGTCTCCCTGGTCTGTGCTCCACCACAAAATTGAACTCTTGGAGAGACAGGAACCACCTCGTTACTCTGGCATTCGTGTGTTTATTTTGCCTCATCCAGGTCAGCGGGGCATGGTCGGATACCAGGCGAAACCTTCTGCCTAGGAGGAAATACTGCAAGGAGTCCAAGGCCCACTTAATGGCAAGACACTCCCGCTCCACCACCGCATAGTTTTTCTCCGTTGCCGTCAGCTTTCTACTTAGGAAAACTACGGGGTGCTCTTCACCGTTGATTACCTGCGACAGGACTGCTCCTAACCCCTCATTTGAAGCGTCTGTCTGTACTACAAAATCCTTATTAAAGTCTGGAGCAACCAGCACCGGATCCTGGCACAATGCCGTCTTAAGCTTCTGAAAAGCTTTTTCGGCATCGTTATTCCATTTTATCATCACCGACTTTCTGCCTTTGGTCAGGTCAGTCAAGGGTGCAGCAATGGTGGCAAAGTTGGGGATAAATCTCTGGTAATAGCCAACTATGCCCAAAAACGCTCTGACCTGCTTCTTGGTTAGGGGACGGGGCCATTTGGGGCTTTACCAACCCTCTACCCACAATGTACCCTAGGTACTTGGCTTCCTCCACCTCAACTGCACATTTTTCTGGGTTTATGGTGAATCCTGCTCTTCTCAGGGAGTCTATGACTGCTTGAACTCGGGGAAGATGTGACTCCCAATCAGGGCTGAAGATGACGATGTCATCCAAATAAACCGAACCGTACCGATGATGTGGACGCAAAGTTTTGTCCATGGCCCTTTGGAACGTAGCAGGGGCAGAGTGTAAACCAAACGGCATTCGTTTGTACTGGAAGTGGCCTTCTGGGGTAGAGAAGGCCGTTTTCTCCCTAGCTTCCTTGGTCAGAGGAATCTGCCAGTACCCTTTCGTGAGGTCCAGCGTGGTAATATACCTGGCAGGCCCCAACTTCTCAATGAGCTCATCTACCCGTGGCATGGAATAAGCCTCAAACTTGGAGATTTCATTCAGTTTTCAAAAATCATTGCAGAAGCGAAGAGTGCCGTTGGGTTTGGGTACCAACACGATTGGACTCGACCACTCGCTCTGCGATTCCTCAATGACATCAAGCTTGAGCATTCTTTTCACCTCTTCAGACACTGCCACTCTATGAGCTTCTGTGATACCGTAAGGCTTTAACCGCACTTTTACCTTGGGGTCAGTTACAATGTCGTGCTCGATGACATTGGTGAGTCCTGGCAACCCTGAAAACATGTCCCTATTTCTTTGAAGAAACTCCTTTGCTTGCTGGGTTTGGGGTCTAGTTAAGGTAGCAGCCACCTGCACCAGGTTGATCCCTGCATGGTCTCCTGACTGTACCGCTACCACCGCGGATACCTGGTCTCTGTCTCTCCAGGGTTTCAACAAATTCACGTGGTAGATCTGGTATGGTTTCCTTTTCCCTGGCTGGTGTACCTTGTAGTTTACCTCCCCCACTTTTTCCACCATCTCAAATGGACCTTGCCACTTGGCCAAGAACTTGCTCTCCACTGTGGGTATTAGGAAAGCCACCCGGTCTCCTACTTGAAACTGTCTGACTTTTGCAGACCGGTTATACACCCTTCTTTGGGCTTCCTGAGCCCTCTGCATGTGCTCCCTCACCAGCGGCATCACTTTAGCCACCCTCTCTCGCATTTGAGAGATATGCTCTACTATGGTTTTGTGTGGTGAGGACTCACTTTCCCATGTTTCCTTTACCAGATCCAGCAACCCCCGAGGCCGTCGCCCATACACTAGCTCAAATGGGGAGAAACCCGTGGCTGCTTGTGGAACCTCCCGGATGGCAAACAAAAGGGCAGGGAGTAACATATCGCAATCCTTCCCGTCCTTCTGGATGACTCTTTTTAGCATGGTCTTCAAAGTTTTATTAAACCTCTCCACTAGGCCATTAGTCTGCGGGTGATAGACGGACATCCGCAACTGCTTAATTTGAAACAGTTTGCACAGGTCCACCATCACCTTTGACATAAAAGGGGTGCCCTGGTCCGTTAATATCTCTTTGGGAAAACCAGTTCGCGAAAACATTTGAAATAGTTCTCGGGAAATGGCTTTAGAGGAAGTTTTCCTCAAAGGAACTGCTTCTGGGTACCTGGTTGCATAGTCTAGGATGACTAATATATACTGGTGCCCTCTTGCCGATTTTACCAGGGGTCCCACGAGATCCATGGCGATCCGCTCGAATGGAACCTCAATAATTGGCAAGGGTACCAGAGGGCTTCTATAGTGGGGCACTGGGGCAGTTAACTGGCAAACGGGACAAGATGCACAATATCTTTTAACCTCAATTTTCACCCCTGGCCAGTAAAACCGGTCAGTTATCCTGGCCTCTGTTTTCTCTGCCCCCAAGTGTCCTCCCAGTGCGTCGTTGTGGGCTAGATCGAGTAGCATCCGCCTATACGGTTGGGGAACCAGCAACTGCTCTATAGTTTCCCCACGGCTTTCAGCCACTCGATAAAGCAAGTCCCCCTTTAAGGCAAAATGAGGAAACCTCTGATCTGCTCTTGGCATTTGTGAGACCCCATCTACAACAGAAACCTGCTCTCGGGCATTAACCAAGGTAGGATCCCGCAGCTGGGCGGTGCCAAACGCACCCCTGGGTACATCTAGATCTGGGTGTACTGGCCTTGAGGATGTTTCCCCTTTACTTTCCTCAACCGGGGACTGCAGTGGAGAGAGCTCCTCATCATCCTCCCCCAGCATAACCTGTAATGGGAAGACTTCCCCCCCTCAGAGTTTAACTCGGTTTTGCCATCTGAAACAGACACATCCTTCAACTTAATATTCTCTACAGCATCTTTATCAATAATGGGTATCTCTGTATCAGTGAGGTGGGTTGTGGGGGTTTCAGGCCCATGTTCCTCATACTCTCCTGGCTTTCCTGGCAGCCCCATCTGTACCTGGCTCCACAGTTCGAAAAATAGTGGACAGTCCCACCCCACTATAATGTCATGCATTAGACTTCTCACTACCCCGACCTCTTGGGTCACTGAGATATGGCCATAGGACACAGTCACTGAAACCGTGGGGTATTCCTTGGTGTCCCCATGGATGCACACTACCCGTAGGGTTTTCCTTACAGGGCCAAGTCTCCCAATCACCCTGGCATGTACCAATGTTACCATGCTTCCAGAGTCCAGTAGTGCCCTGGCAGGAAGGTGGTTCACCCACACTTCACACTCAAACTGTCCTGCAATTGGATCCAGGTGAGTGGTGCAGACTCTTTGCACGTAGAAGGAGCTTCTCCGACCAATCCCGCAGTCCATAGGCTCCTCCTGAAGTGGGCATTGCGCCTGGTTATGTCCCCAGGACCGACAACGCCAACACTGTAGGTCTCCTGTTCTTGGGACAGGAACCACCCTTCGAGGTTCTGTAGCAGATGATGTGGTTTTGCGGATCCCAGCGTCTGGCAGGGCTTCTCTCCTAGGCGCTATGGCTGGTCTGGTTGCCCTTGGTGTGGGTTCCCTATGTCTGGCAGGCCAAAGCAGGTCCTCCATCACGGTGTACCTTTCCACCAACTCCACCAGCTGGTCAGCGGTTGTGGGGTCTCCATGGCTTACCCAGCGCTGTAGATCATCTGGCAGGGACCACAGGTACCAGTCCATCACTATTCGTTCCACCATCTGTGGGCCTGACAGTTTTTCTGGCTGCATCCATTTTTTTAACCAGCTGAACCAGTTCATGCATTTGCGACCTGGGTGGTCAGTCAGGTTTGTACTGCCAGCGATGCACCCTCTGAGCCCGGACAGCTGTGGTCACTCCTAGGCGGGCCAGGATCTCTGCCTTCAGACACTCATAGTTGCTGATATGTTCTGCTGGGAGGTCAAAATAGGCCTTTTGTGGGTCACAGGTGAGGAAAGGGGAGATAATGCCGGCCCATTGGTCACGGGGCCACCCCTCTCTCTCCGCTATCCTCTCAAAGGTGGTGAGAAAGGCCTCCACATCATCGCTGGGCGTTAATTTTTGTAAAAAATGGCTGGCCCTCACAGACACCTGGTTGCCAGCGGCAACAGCCACTTGTTCACGTCCCTGAGCCAGCCGCTGTACTACCTCCTGCAAGGCAGCCACCTGTGCTTGAGTGGACTCCTTCTGAGCAGTAAACTGAGTGGCTAGCAGCTGTGTGCTTTCCTGTTGTGCAGCTATGGCCTGTGCCAGAGCCTGCTGCTGCTGAGCCATCGCTTCCTCATGGCGACGGTTTGCGTCTGCTGAAGCTTGCTGCTGGGTCACGGTGGCTTGCTGCTGGGTCACGGTGGCTTGTGCCAAAGCCCTAATGGCCTCCTCCATGTCTTTGCCTGCCGCTTGCAGCATCTGGGCTGGCTTCACCCAAGACATGCAATTTGTACACAGTCTCTTTTAAATGTCAGTTTTTAAATGGTTTTTGCGGCTGCAAATGCACTTTTGCCAGCATCCAAGACACCAGTTGTGAAGTTTGGGGATACTAGCTCCACGGGATTAAGTGCATAAACCGTTGTCAGGTGAAATCAAAATATATTTATTTATAATTAAAGCGGGAGTCCGCTTTTTTTTTTTTTTTTTTTTTAAACCAGCAGCTACAAATACTGCAGCTGCTGACTTTTAAAATAGTGACACTTACCTGTCCAGCACGCCCGTGATGTCGGCACCCGAAGCCGATCTCTCGATCGTCTCTCGGGTGCTGCCGCCGCCATCTTGGGTATGGGAATCAGGAAGTGGAGCCTTTCGGCTTAATTTCCCGGTTCCCTACTGCGCATGTGAGAGTCGCGCTGTGCAATGAGGATGGACCCGCTGCCTCTGGGATCTGTGTGTTTCCCAGCAGGCAGCGGGGGACTTTCGGAAAGGGGCGTAATCTACGCCCCTTTCCGCAGAGAGCTATCCCGGAAGTGGGTGCAGATACCTGTACTGTACAGGTACCTGCACCCCCCTCCCCCCTGAAAGGTGCCAATTGTGGCGCCGGAGGGGGGAGGATTCCAATGAGCGGAAGGTCCACTATAGGGTGGACCTCCGCTTTAAATCAAAAATAAAGCTTAAAAAAACGTAAATTAAAGTCCGCTTATCTTCAGCACAAAATAATACAAAAAGAAAAGCACCTACAGTTCTGTAGACAGGTCTTCACCAAAAAGAGTCCTTGCAGAGATCTTTTTGCAGCCTCCAAAACAGCAAATACAACGACACAGCCAGACAGCTCCTCCAACAGGTGTTCATCTCCTTCTCCTCCTCACCACCACCTCTCTGTCTACTTCCTGTCTTATAGGCTGTCTGTCTTCCTGGAGGCCGTTAACCCCCTGTGGTCAGGGAGGGAGGCTCTTTCCCACCCAAATGTCACTTTAGAGCCTCCCAAATTCCGGGTCCCAACTATCTCTCTTAAAATATAGAGAGGACCGCGAATCAGTCTTCTCCCGAAAACTATACCCGGAATCTGTCACCCATTTTTGGGTGACCCCCTGAGGCCTACCATGATTCCCTTAAAGGGACCACATCCCGAATATAGGCGCCACATAGTACCCGTCCAGGACCCAACCTTGGCGTCCTGTACAATATATATATATATATATATATATATATATATATATATATATATATATACACACACACACACACACATATAGACACAGTATACAGTGTATAGTACAGTCACATCAGTCCCTGCCCTCAATCTAGGGTCCCTAACTCACATACAGTACATACATACACACATACTAATGCCAATTCAGACAGGAGCCAATTGACCTACCAGCATGTCTTTGGCGTGTGCGAGGAAATCAGAGAACCTGGAGGAAACCCGTGCAGAAACAGGGAGAACATGCAAACTACATGTGCCAAAGGGTGAAATTTGAACCAATGACCCTAGTGCTGTTAGGCAGAAATGCTACCTAGCTACTATATTGCCCACCATGGTTAAGTGGTTAGCACTTGATTTTGTGGTATTGTTATTGTTGGTTTTGTGGGATTGTTATTGTTTCTGTTTCTTCTTTTGTCTCAAATAAAACTTGTCATTTTATGTGATAAGTGAATTAGCGTGTTTAGATTCAGCCAGGGTGGGTGATCACAAAGGGAAGAAAGAAGCAGCAATCCAATTAGCAGTTCCCATGAGTATAGTGCTACATATTTAATTAGACTACCTAATATTTATGTATTAATATATTTGTAGCACCTTGAACTGCTGCCTCAGTTCAAGATTCATTATGTTAATAAGGATACAGTGTCTAGATGTGGTTAAATAACCCGTTTTACTTATAAATAGAATGCGGTCACTAAAATCATTTTCAAAATGACAGACAACAGCAGTTTTATGCTTTGCTTTTAAAAAGTGCACAGGCCTATTCCCACCTGAAATGTAAACTACTTTTTACCTGAAAGGGAATGTTTTGAACTAGAAATAGGACATGATTCACAAAATCCTTTATTTTTTTTTTGTACACACATATTGTACTTGAACTGGATCAAGCAGTGTATGATTTAACCACCTCGCACCCGCCCTATAGCCGAATGACGGCCGTAGAGCAGGCGCGTTCGTCCGGGAGGCCATCCCTGGACGTCCTAATGTTTGCTTCCGCAATGCGTGCCGCCGCGGGCACGCATCGCGGAAGTTCTGTGTTCGCCGTGTCCCCCGGGGACAGGCAAACACAGATCGCTGTAAACGGCCAGTCACAGCGGCCGTTTACAGCGTGATCGGCGTGTCCAATGGGAGATGATCTCATATGTAAACATATAAGATCATTTCTCAGTGCCGCTCTCCCTCCTCACACAGACAGTGGGGAGAGATGAACGGCTGCAGCGGCAGCTGTTCTGCCTTGAGTTGAAAAAAAAAAAAAAAAAGTAAAAAAAAAGTGCCAATCTTCCCCAGCAGTGCCATCCTCCCCCGTGCCATCCTCCCCCGTGCCATCCGCCC